>NC_084461.1:114256785-114593214 GCF_027409185.1 Cynocephalus volans | reverse complement strand
TTCCTAGCAACTGAAGACTCCTTTCTGTAGGCATAGAGTTGAAAGCGGTGCAGGTTCCTTCTGGTTACTGATAGGATATTGCATTTAATGGGGAAGAAGGAGGTTTCCAACAATATTCCTCTCTGTGAGAATAAAAGAATCAAAACTTTCTTTAGCTCAGAGGCCGAAAGCATCTTTAAAAGTGGAAGACACCAGAAAAGCACAGTTGGTGCTCAGCAGGCTCTTCAATGGATTTTGAAAGGAAAGAATGGAACAACAGGCAAAGGAAGACACTTACAAAGCGAAGGAGACAGTCCTCTGAGAAAGAAACGAGACCCAAAGCATCAGAGGATGGATGGGCCTTTGATAGGAGAAAAGACATTTCCTGAGTACAATAAGGGAGGAGGAGGAGAGAATGGGTGCTGATGCAAGCAGAGCTGAGGATGTGGAGGCAGGGAGATGAGGGGCTTATATGATGACTTCCAAGTAATAACTTCTACTCAAGGCAAGTATTGGGAGTCAGATGGACAAGGAACTTACTTGTTCTCAATTTAACTCTGCTTGGTTGAAATGAGTAAATCTGTCCAATTTACATAATCTTTCCATGAATAAAAATAGGATGCAAATATTCAATCTGCTCCAGATTTAGATCCAAACTGAAATGCAAAATTTGATAGAAATCATCTTCTAAGATAAAATAATCTGTAAATGTTGCTAACAGTCTCAGACTATCTCCAATAACAAATGCCTCTTTTTTCTCTAACCAGGGTGATGCCTTCAAACTCTCTTCAAACCACTTTGTTGCCTTTGATCTTCTTTGCAAAAAAATGCTACTGTTAGGGATTTTTAGTTGGAAATGTTCCATGTCACATTTGGCAGCACATCTACCAAGAAGCTGTTCCATGTTAAGTATTGTCAGTAACTGATTACCTTGGATGCATTTCTGGCTGATTTAAAGCAATCACTGACGCTCATCCCTGCTCTCGCCCTTTCAATTATTATATCCTATATCTCACCACTCACATCTTTAGTCATATGTACAAAATTACTAAGAATACTATAATTGACATATGCTAATTCAATTGTTTAAAGTTAGATTTAATTTGCAGTATTACAGAGAAAATTCATAATTGCATACTAGATACTGCATTCAAGCTTTTATTTCACTTATTTATGATGCCTCAGTAGGAAAGATTGAAAAGGACAAAGGAGAGGAGATACAATATATAAAAGAAAACTGCTGAATTCAAAGACATCTCAAGTACAATTTCTGTGTGAAACTTGCTTTTAAATATCTTAATACAGAATTAAGAATAAAAGCTTTTAATATACTAAAAATCCCTCTGACCACAATTTTCTCTGTCTCTTTTTACATTTAAGTAATACCTTTTAGAGACCTGCACAAAAATTTTGGGGCAACTTTCAGCTCACCTATACTTTCCTTTATGAAATGTCACCATTTAAAATTCAATTCCCCTTTATTAATGGCTGCCCCTGAAATAGAATCAAAGGCTCTCCAGGGTAAAATGTTGGGTACTTTAAAGCACATCTTGTCTAAGTCCTCATTTTATGTTAAATGCATTCTACTGGATCCTTCTAAATTAGGAAATTGACATTAAGTATTTACTGGGTGCCTCTTGTTTGCAATGAAATACTCTAGGAAGCTTAACATAGGGTATACCCTGATGTCACCTAACCCTTTATGAACAAGAAAGCACAGAGCAATGGTAGAGTTGGGATTTAAATGCTAGCATGTCAGGTTCCAAAAGCATGCTCCTGCCACTCACTACACCAGCCAAATAACTTTAATGATTGGGATTTAGTCCCCCCTGCTCAGGTGACTTATTTCTTGGGCAGATATGACTCAGAAAATTTTTCTCTACTAAGCTGAAATCTTTGGTCCTTTAACTCTTAACCTTGGCCATTTAGCATTCTTACCTCTAATACTCTGGTGCCAAACTCAGATTCTAATCCTTCTTGCATATGACATCTCCTCATGTGAAAGACAGTTGTGGTCACATAGCTTTGCTGCTATGCAGCCTAAATAGTTCCTATTAGCATGCTAGTTTCTCTTCTCTAAACATGTTTCTGTTGGATTTTAGTTCTGTTAAGGTAAAATAACCCAAACTAAACACTCAACAGCACTCCAAGTGTGGCCTGATCAACTCAGCATTAGATTTGGCTCATTGTTTTGGCCTTTTGAAAGTACAGTAGATCCTTATTCTCTTAACTAACATTTCTGCTATTTATCTTCACAGGGTTTTTAAACATTATATGCTTGCTGTCTATAACTACATGTGAGTCACAGTTCACTGGTCCAGATCTACAATTAACCTCACCATCTGTACATTTGGGGACCACAAGTGAATCACGTATGAACTTGTGTTTGAATCTAAGCCTCACTTCAAACCAGCCAAGTGATTCCGACATGGAATACAGTTTCTTAACCCCTGCACTGGGAATGACAATACATCCTTATAGATGCCATAACAATGACTGTTATAGATTCTAAGATAGTCTTCACGCAGAATAGAAACTCAATAAATAGTATTTTCTTCTTGTTAAAAATACAGTTCCAACTGTAACTGGCCAGTTAGCTCAGTTGGTTAGAGCACGGTGTTACAACACCAGGGTTAAAGGTTTGGATTCCGTACCTGCCAGCCACCAAAAAGAAAAAAAAGAAAAAGAAAAAACAAACTTCTTTAAAAATGTAGTTTCCAGGTGGTCAAAAAACTGATCCTACAGGGTAGCCCAATAGCTCTCTGTGGGATGCAGCTTGCTTACCAATAGACAATCTAGTTCACGTGGTAATCAATTAAACTCTAACAATTTGTCCCTCTGTGGCTTAAGCAAAACTCTGTGCATTTACAAATATGAAGTCCCTCTGAGCACTGAGTGGAGGGGTGCTGCTGCACAGACAGGGTAATACCTTTGATCTCCCAGGCTGGTGCTACGGTTCCATCCTTGGCTGCCTGTGACTTGTTATATTTCCTCATTCAAATAACTCAGCTTCTGTCATCCCACTTTTCTGATCTGTAAAATGGTGATAATGATATTGACCCATCTCACAGGAATGCTGTGAAGAAATGCTAATTAATGTTCACAAAACACTTTGAAAACGCAAATTGCTATTTAAATGCTAAATATGTGTATTGAACAGATGACAAGTGTACCTTGGGATTAATGTGCCCTAGATGCTGAAAAGCCTGGCACAAAGTGAAGAAACCAAATAAACAGTCTGACACCTGCTCAAAATCCATACTCTTTCCTTCCCTCTATTTTGAAGAAACAATATTTATGGATTTTGTGACTGAAAGCTAGAAATAAGCAGTAACTTGAATGTCTCTTTTTTAAAAAGGTAGAAGATATACTTTAAGGCACTGTCAGAAAGAAAAGTGACTAAATTGCTCTGGGGAGCAATTAAAATGAGTCTAGGTAGTACATGCTATGGTAAGAAATCTGACAGCTCTTTTCTGTAAGAACTCAATATTAATAAGAGAGGTATAAATGCACTATTCTCATACAATAAGATCCATTGATTGGGATTAACAGATACAGCTGCTCTCAAACTCTAAACTGTCAGGTTAAGAAAACATTTCAAGGTTGCAAAATAGATTAGAAATGTAAAATGATTGAAAAACAGGAGACTACATAAGCCACCCCGCCCTTCTCTAAGCTTAGTAGAGCTGAACAGCTGCTTAACAGAATCTCAATAATGCATGCTACCCCGGGAACTATGGAGTGGCCTTCCCAGCCTTCTGAAAAGGAAGCTGCTAAATATTGCTCAATATGATGTTTTACCAACTTGTCCAGCTTGGGATCCCTCCCTTGCTTTGAGGACATAAAGAACATAATGCCTAAACCATCTGGAAACGTTTTATTGGAGTTGTCTTTTCACCCCACCAGGGGCCTGTGGCAGGATTTGCATTTTCAAGGTTTTTCAATTTAAACAGTTAATCATCTTAGAGGATAGGGATATGCAAAGCTGGCAGTGTTTCTTGGGAGACTTGATAGAAATTCAGTAGAGGAAAAGAAACGTTTTAGTTTGAAGTGGAAGGTTGCATTAAACATGAAATAAACACTCCATTCCTGTGCTGCCAAAGTCTAAAAATAGGCCCTTGAACAGATTTTAAAGTGCCATTCTATGCTTTCTCCAATGAAGCCACTGGCACTATTAGCCTGATTACTACACAAGCAGAGGGCCAGATGGCTTGCCCTTGAACTGAAATCAAAGGGTCTTCTTTTGTGTGCACATTTTTTTTTTTTTTTCAAAGTGAGGGCTTCCTAAATATGTAACGGTCCCATGTTTACGATACAAAGGAAACTGCTGACCCATTACTAACTCTCTATACAGAATCTGGTGTTCAGTTTTCTTGGCACACCAACGTTAACTCATGAAAATGCATTCTACAGCCCTGGCCTTCAGATTACACGTATCCCAGGTTGAGGAGGCCTACGACACCAAATTCTCTTCTAAAGAACCAAATGTGCAGGACTTGCTCTTCGAGGTATCAGTATGAGCATCACCTTGGAGTTATTAGAAGCGCAGACTCTCAGGCCCCACCCTGGACCCAGTGAATTAGAGGGTGCTCTTAACAAGATCCCCAGGTGATCTGAGTGCAAGTTACAGTATCAGTAGCACAGGGTTAGTTTCTATCCAAACTCTCTGTTTCCCTAGAAAGATCTCTAACTCGCTCAGTAGTTATTAGTGTTAGTATTATATTAGTTATTTGGATTGTATTATATGACATTCCTCACAATAACTTTTATTTGTCCTGTTACAATATAATATTGAATACAAAAGAATTTAATCTGAGAGTTACACAGCAATACCACATAGATAACATCCCTGTTAAAGTTAATTAACACATTACTATTTATTGAACATCTACTACGTGCTATGTAACATTCATATATGAAGAAGACAAACTGTCAACCCAAACACCTCACAATGTCCAGACACATATGAATAATCACAATGCTGAAAGATTAGACAAAGAGAAACATGGCATTTAAGAAAGTCTGTGACTTTCTGAATGGAAAAATTAAGAACATGGGAGGTTCATTGAGATATAGATTAAGACAAGCTTGGATTATATATATGATGAAGTTTTGTACTTCACTCTAATGCATCTGCAATTTCAGTCGGGTAGTGGGACACACATTCTGATAGCTACATGAGCCAGGAGTAAATGGGTGGAGGGATTTGGGTGAAAAGGTGTTTGTCCTGTGTTAAAAGGATAGCTATTCTTTAAATTCCAGTCTGTTGGGCCTGGTGTTGCCATATCTTCTGATGTTTAAAAACAGCCAGAAATCCTGATTTGTACAGTATGTGCATTCTTCTAATGCTTAAGTATTGGTAACAAAGCAAAACAAAACAATGAACGGACCAAATAAAACACCTCTGTGGGCTGAAGTTTTCCAAGCACCAGTAGATTGCAACTTCTACTTCAAACTCTAGGGCTTTTTGACCCTTCAGACATTTGGCAGTGGCCCATGCAATGGGGGCTTCATGACAACTAGAGTCGGCTGCAGCACTTGGAGAGGCAGTGGGTATGGGGCAGCACAGTGTGATGTACGCTGAAGCAGAATCCTGCGTTCAAGGAGCTGTGGGTGGAGAGGGGACTACTGCTGGGGGCGATGAGGGAAGGCGTCCCAGACTGCGGATTATGAGCAGAGATTTCAAGGATCAAAAGGGGCGATAAAGGAAAGAGAGTTGATAGGGGAAAGTATTCCAGGTGAGAGAACTCAACTTACAAAACTTAAAGACTTGAGAGAATAATGTTTTCATGAAATATCAGAGTTCAAAGTGACGAGGAGGAGAATATACAAAGGCAACCAATATATTTAGTTTTAAACAGGTGGCAAATAGTATCACACGGTTTTCTCTTAAGAATGGCCATTTTTAAGTTGGGGCAAGAGCAATAGAAAACTTTCTTTTATTGATAGCTGCTTTTATGTGATATGTTTTATGGGGCTATCGAGACAATGCACAATAGAAGTAACAATTTTATAATATTTCACCAGATATAAAACTGATGTTGCTTAGGCTGGCAAGTAGTTTGTAATAATTTCTTCAGTTTTCAGAAATTACCAAAAAGTGAAAGAAGGCCTTTTGACAGATGTTCAAAGGGCATTAAATATTATCAATCAAGCTGACTTCATATTTCTTTGCAAAACAGTTCTTACCAGCAGCTGTGATTCTTTAATCTGCTGCTTTTAAAGGAAACTTTTATGTCTATTGCTAAATCTATAGTTTTAATTGTAGGTATTCCATCTGTGATTTTTAATTATTTATTTACTTCCAATTTTAGTAAAAGAGCATTGATTGGAAACTTAAATAACTTTCCTCCTCTTACTCATAATCATAGAACTGATAGGAAAATTTTTAAATGTTCTTTGGTGAAGAAAAAAGTCAACACAAAAATATCTACAAAAATTACAGGAAGAAGAGAAATGATGAAATTTAGCAGAGTATTAAAACATGCTGTTAAGCATATTTTATTTAATTTTTCAGTGTGTGTTCTGGAAATCATTAATATAGTCATTCTGCAGCTGTTTCTTTCTGAATACAGAGTGTTAGAATGGGAAGACTGCAGTTTATGGCAAGTCAACAATTTTGGTTACGGTCACAAGGTTTGCAAATTAATCTGGCATCAAATACTTTGCTCTCTATTATTTCTTCATAATAAATATTAAACATAAATGCCTGGACCAGTGGTTTTTAAGCTTCCGTATGAAGAGGTACCTGGAATGCTTGTTTAAAATGCAGATTGTAAGGCTTTTCCTTAAGAGTCTGATTCTGATTCTTTAAAAGGAGTCCTAAGTGATTCTGATGCAGGTGGCCCCAGGATTATATTTTGAATGACATTGGGCTAATGACGCAGGGCCAGCTCAAGGGAACCTAATTAGTGCCTGGCGTAGCCAAGTCTTCAAGGAAATTAAAAACTTCTGAGATGTATCCATAGTGATAATGCTAGTGAATGCAGGCTCCGTGAGGGGATGAACGTTGCCTGTTTTGTTCACAGGTATGTTCCCAGTGCTGAGATCAGCACCTGGCACAGCGTCACTCGATAACTGTCTGTTGAGTGAATACATGAAAGAATGAATTGAGCATGTCATCACTTGCTTTCTGACATTCACGCCCTTCACTTGGTCTTCTGGCCCATAGTAACTGCCAGAAAGTAGAGGATCTGTGTGAAACATGCCACCACTCACTCATCAAAAGGGCCATTTTGGGGCTCAGAATGATGGTATTATGCAAAGTCATCAGCAGTCTCAAAACTGTAATGTTGGTTAGAATTTTCTTCTCTGACCACCACAAAACTGAGAATGTACCTGTAGGAAATGCAACACATTAGTGAATCATGACAAATCACCATCTACATTCCAAATGCATTCTCTAAACATATCAGAAGAAATGTGACAACCATAGTCCCTGCAAAACATCCATGTGGTTATTAATGATGCTGAACTACAGAGTTCTTTTTCTTTTTTCAGAAGTTGTGAGCTTGTGAATGTTTCTGCATTAATTGTCATGCTCTGAAATCAATTTGGTGTGGTGCTTCAACTGGACCTAAAGATGACGAAAGGGCAGACCCACGTAAACATGTAATTTCATAAAAAAGTCTTTTGTTCTTTCTCTAGGGCACATGGAAATATTTTATAAAATCTTAAAGTTACCTAAAACTCAGAGAAAGAAACCAATATCACTGCAAGTTTTATTCCTCCATAGAGACTCAGAAAAGATGTAAACCCTGTGGTATTAGCCACTGGAGCATATCCAGCACTACTTCAAATGTGCCTTTCATTAGTAAGGACATAAGCACTATGCAGTTTATAGTTCTGACTAAGGTCCTAATTCATCCTGCAAGCTAGCTCACTTAGAATGAAAATTCACAGTACTCTTAGCACCATGACTAACAGTAATCCTTCTGAGACTGCTTTAGCCCTAAATATCATATAATCATTAGAATTCTATTAATAATATATACTTAAGTGTGCTCATATTGTTATTAATTAATACTGGTTGATTGAACACTTCTCTGCATATCAATAGTATTTTCAATAGTTTCTCTAGCACAACATTATTACTATTAACATTTTTTCACTTTAAAGTAATAAATACTTACTTTACAAAATTTGGAAAATATAAAAAGTTGTCAAAATATACCTGTTTCCAAAATCACTTGACAGCCATCATTAGTATTTTCATATTCTTACTTTCAGTCTTTTATGATATACTTGTACATGGTTGTGTTCACAAGGCATATGTTATTTCATAATTTGCTTTTAAAGCTAATTATTTCAAGCAGTTCATAAACACCATTTTCATAGATATAACATTTTAACAGCATAAAAATTTCAAGCATAATTTAAATTTAAAAAATTACCATAATTTTACACTTTATTAAAAAAAACTTGGACACAAATGCTGATGTTTCTATCAATGAATGCACAGCAGCAACTGTCTAATTTTGGGAAATATACCTGACTCTTGTCATACCAGACTTTTTGTCCACAATGCAACTCCTTCTTTAGATATTCAATCAGTACCATTTATTATTATAATAATCTGTCATAATGGGGTGCCATTACATATGCAGTTAAAATGCTTGATGTTATAGAAGTTGAAGATATCTTTAACTGGAACTTCATAAGTGGAATGTCTTCTTCTGGTAAGAACACTTCCTGGCCTGCACTCCTCACATCTAGATCATAGTCCAGGAATTTGATGTGAAGTGACGCCGTTTAAATAAATGAAAGATTGCTGTGTTAAGTAAGGCCTTAGCACACTTCTGCACTTCTACAGAAGACAGAAATGTATAGCTAGTACCATGTATGCTAATACTGTCTCTCTAGAGGTGGCTCCCTTTCCTCTGGGTAGCTCTCCCTTCCCACCATCTCCTGGGTTCTGATTGACAGGAAATCCTGAACTCCACCCACATGGATTCATCTGACTCTGCTCTATTTTCTGAGGGTGGCTCTTCTACTCCAACTGACCACTCACTAAGGCAGCTGTTAAGGTAAAGGCCATGGATTTTCCATCTTGGAAAGTGGAGAGTTGGGACTTCACCAGATGGCATAGGAGCTCCCTTCACATTTAACAGCAGCAGCAACAGCCTGGATAATTTTTGCTTAGAAACAGTCTCATGAGTATGGTTTTGACGGTCTTGAGTTTATGCTCTCATTTATCTCTTGATATTATGTAATCAGTTCCTACAATGACAATAACAACAAAAAAACTTTAAAAAAAAGATTGATTTTGGTGCCTTACTTCAATGCAATTTCCAACATAATTACATTGAGCTATTTTATTTCCTCTTTAGCTAAAAACATTTCAGAAAAGTGAGGTTTCAGTTTTCCAATTGGAAAAGAAAAATTATAAACATTGAAAAATTAATGTTTGAGTCACTAAATGAAATCATAGTCACCAAATGAAGTCAAAATTTATTTTAAACAAATAATCACTGCATATATACACTTATAAGTTTCGAGGTACTATATTAAGATCCCCATATCCTCATTGTGGATTTAAGGAGTGCCCACATGAACCAGAGTCTAAATACTTGTAAAACTCAACGTAGTGATTGCTAGTCTGGTTATGTGAAAACCATATTATTGGGCTTTTTTTTTTTTTTTTTGAAAAAAAAGCTTCAAAACCCTGTCACTGCATCTGAGTTAACAAAGTTAGCTCTGGTGAGAAATAGTTTCACTTTTGAGGTAAGATCTATTTTTAACAAAATCGTTGGCTAAAAATTTGTTTTAAAATATACAATTAAGCAGTCTGATAATGTACTAGCCTTAAAAGTATTAGCTTTTGCTTCCAATTTCTCCACAAAAATTAATATCTATCGTAATGACATCCCTAATGATTATTGTGAATATTCTTCACCATATTTTAAATGTAGATTACTCAAGAGCGGAGCTGCATAGTTTTGATATTCCATTGTAAAACCTCAGGGGGCAGTCACATGTTCCTACTAGCAGCACAGAAGAAAAGCTCTTGAACTTAAAATAAAGCAGCTCCCATTCTGAAAAAATTGCTTTTGTTTGATCTTCTAACAAAGCATTGCTCTCATCTATTAGGACTGACAGTTTTTTGCCTTACCAGCTACTTAGACTTCAATTTCAAGATGTAAAGTTATTACATGCATTGTAACTCAGAGCTCACACTGAGACTTCATGTCCTGCTGAAGTATGACAGAGCCGGCACAGCTTGCTCTGAGCTTCTGAACTTCATACGAAGGGAAAAAAATCTTCACTTGCTGTTATCTCTGCTTCTCTCTTCAAGGTTGTTTCTGATGCATCTTGCTCAAGGCAACTCCTTGGGCCAATTGATTTCTAGTCTTGACTAGGTCGATGTTTGGGATGTATTTCTTTTGGTAGTCTCATCATTGCTCTACTTTAAAAAAGAGGGACTTGGGTCCAAGCTACTGGAACTATATGAGCTCTTAGTTTAATATATTCTTATCTCATAATTCATCACCATTATAGCAATGTCTTGCTGATTGCTAAATCAGATTAAGGGCTTATTCTCTGTGAGGCCTCTATTATCTCTATATTATCCTTGCCAATGATTATGAAATGGAGCCAAATTGGCTACAACGATCCATTTTATATACATTACATCTGATTATGCCCCAAAAGATAGTTTTTTTAAAGAAAAGGTACTCATTTATGACTGTGATTTAATAGTTTATATTTTAAAATGCATTACTCTAACTCTTCCGGATTTGCAAGTAAAAATAACAAACACTCACCTTGGGAAATTTTTTCACTATAAAACAAAATCTTCTAAACCTGTTATTTATCATCATTCTCATGAAAAATGCATTCTCCACAAGCACTAATTCAGACGGAACTTTCATTCATAACTTTCTTAGAAGACCTTAAATTATTTTCCATATTGTGAAACATTCACTTATTCAACAGATATTAATTAAGTACCAATGTACACCGGGTACCACACCAAATCAGGTACATGGAAGCAAACTCAGTGATGTGGTACCTGCCCTCCAGATTTTCCACTTGGCTCTTTTCTTTCTCTTTCATACAGTTGATTTCAGAATCTCATCAGAGTTATCAATACTGTAATTATAACAACAATTAGGCTTTTTTGTTGTCACAGCTTGACTTTCAATCATATGGGTGGATCGAAGTGATTATTAAACATTGTAAAGTTTCTCAGGATCCCTTTCCTATCTTTATCTCTGGAAAACAGATAATTAACCCTGTTGAGTTTTTACAACATATTCCATTCAAAAATGACTACAGCCCTGCTGATTTTACTTCCTAAGGAAAAATTTAATAGCTGTATGGGAAAAATTTTGGAATTAAAATTATTTAAAGTGTTGAAATTATGATAGAAGTTTTTGATCTAAGAGTCCTTCCTCTAAATACCCATACCTTTCAGGATCCTTGTTTTCCTTAAAAGTCCTGTTTTTGATTTTTTTACTATTTTACTAATCAGGAGAGAAACGTATACAATTATATATTATATGTATATATAATTACATATATGATTATACATTTTACACACAAACACGTGTGTGTGTGTGTGTGTGTGTGTGTGTGTGTGTGTGTGTATAAAATCTCCCCAGCCTTGGCTCTATCAATGTTTTGGATATTTTCTTTTAATAGTTTTATCATTGCTCTACTATAACTAAAGAGGATATCTGTATCTATATCTATATTCATATATATGTTCCTATTTATGCATTTCAAATAATCCTTAGTCCCTAGGGTTTTTAGGCGATGAATAAAATTGCCTCATGATAATGTACATGTTTTCCACCACAATCCTGCTTCTTCCCCACCCCTTCACCAGTACACCACACCCCTCCTCCTTCCCCTCACAGGCTCTGCCTCATTTTGACTCTGGAGCCAATCCAAGAATGTAAGGAAATCTAGACTGATAATTCAGCATCAAGTCAGCTTTGCTGTCTGCCCTTGTTCTAGTATCCGCCCTCGTTCTTACCTTCTTGTCTATAGTCTACCTCCTGCCATATAACTGGTTCCAGTTTAGCTGGCTGCCTCTGAATTCTGGATCTCTAAGCCATGCTCAACACCAGTGCCCTTGTGAGCCCCAGATCTTTCCTGGCTTGCTCCACCAGCCTTTCAGGGAAAGCCTGACAACCTGCGTGAGACCTCCCTTGCTGACAGCCTATGCCTGCTGACCTCTGGCGACTGCCTGCCCCCAGACTCCAGGGGAGATATTAACCTTGGCTCGCTAGATATTGCCCTGGCACCTGGTGCTGGCTCAGTCCTTGCACAGCCTCCTTAGCCCAGCTGTACCTCTTTTGTGTCACACTTCTGCCAAAGGAGCTTCAGTTTTGAAAACAACATCTGTAGCAGTGATTGGTAAGCAGGAGTTACAAATTTACTATGTCTGGTCTACAGATGCATTTATGTATTTTGTTGGGCTAGCACAGAATTGCAACACAGGGTCTGTCTGTCTTTCTTTCTTTTTTTCTTTCTTTCTCCTTCCTTCCCTCCCTACTTCCTCCCTTTTTTCTTTTTTTCAATTGGCTACCAAATTCAAAAATCAGAACATATCACATAAAAAACCAAAAAAAGACAAAAACGGATTCTCAGACTGGTTTGAAGCTGGAAGCTTTAACAATGTTGGGTCATGTTGTCACATGGAAACACTCTTGACTCTTCAGATTATGTATGAGCTCTTCCTCCAGATTTTTATGATTACTGTTGTAAACTATTGTCTCCCTCACACTGTAGCCAAATGTCAATGACCCTGATCATCATGTTTGTGCTGTTCCTTTTTTCATATGCAAGAGTTAAGTAGTTAAGAGTAGTTAAGAGTTAAGAGTTAACTTAAGATTTAAGTGAATCTATTCTTTTACACTTGTTTCTACTAAAAGTGTGAAAACAAATGATTGACCTAGCTGCATGTTAATAAATAAACAAATAAATAAAGCATATTATATATATATTTAATGGAAGAGATTATTACTGAATGTTTACTGTACAACATTTCTGACATACCCCAAGTTAAATTAACACATCCACATAGTGAGTTCAAGAATATTTATTTTATTATTATGCTTTATATTTTAAATAAATGTATATTTTTGGAGTATAAAATAACAAAAAAATTCAAACAAAATGTAATCTCTTTTGGAAGAGAACAGTCAAAAATTTTGTAGCTCAGTGTTGCAAATAATGACTCAAATCTAAAGATAATTAAAATCTGTACTTAGTTTATGAAATCTAACTATAAAAATATTTGAAGTTAGTTACTACAGTAATATATGCTGGTGAGACAAAAATATGAGATAGATGAATGTAAAAATAGTATCCTGGTATGCATATATATTTGAAAATAGGAGTAAAGTTGACAATTATATATCACATGTATATATAGGCAAAATCATATCTGGTATAAGGAATTTGGCATTCTTTCACAGTTCAAATATTTCTCCAGCACCTACTGCATGTCAGTCACAAGTCTGGGACTGGAAATAGAGTGACAAAATAGACAGGCAAGAACCTATTTCATGGAACTTCAAGATGTGGGGGATTAGGAGAGGGAGTGGGATACTAAATAAGTGATTGATCAAATAAAGTCACAGTGCTGTGTGTTATGAAGATAATAAAATGGGGGGAATGTGATGGAGATAACAGAGATGTGGGTAGGGGGTATCTAACACAATGTATTCAGAGATGTCCTCTCTGAGGAAGAGGCCACTGAGCAAAACACTTTCTGTAGAAGAATCTGCCAGTGCAATGAACTTAAATTGGAAGAAGGTTGTAGTGTTAGAAAAACAGAGCAAGATTTATAAGGCAGAAGCCTTGAGGTTGGAGAGGTTCTCAGGTGGAGGTCGTGAGGTCTTGCCCATCATGGTGAAGAGTTTCCCAGAATTTTGTCCATTAACTTTTGTGCTCAATAAATGCACTCTTCCTACACATTCTGATTTATTTTCACAAATAAGACTGCAAACAGTGTCCACTAATTCTCAGATGTTTTTTGTATCTTTTGCCAGACAATGCTATTAATGTTCGGTCTCATTTATTCATCCACCAACTAGACATCTCCACTTGGTATTTCCACAGGTTCCTAAAACTCAACAGAACCAAAGCCTAAAACACCATATTTCCCATGAATGCAGCCCCCTTTATGGTGTTCCCTGTTCACCAAGTTGACCATTCTGGAATCTGGGAGGCATCCTCAACTCTGTAATTCCACTCAAGCCTCTAATTCATGACTCAGTCTTATTGATTCTAACTCCTAACATCTGTCTTATTTATGTGCTCCACTTCATTCTTACCATTCCTCAAGTAATCCTCACCGCACCTATATTATTAAATTGGCCTTTGTATTGTTCTTAGCCTCAGGTCTTGTCCCACCTCCAATCTGTCTTCCACATGATTTTCACAGTAAACTTCTTAAACAGCGTATCTGGCTTAAAACCTGCCGATTGCTTTCTTTGTGTAGTGGACAAAGTCTGAACCCTTAATGAGGCAAGTGAGGCCTCTGGGATCTGTTCCCTGACTCCTTTTCATGCCATTTACATGCAGGCCTCTTGCAGGATTGAGCCTGGCAGTTTCCAGATAGAAGGGATTACTTTCCTTTGGTCCTCACTGAACAAGATAAACTTCTATTACAGCATGGAGAATAGGCACTGCAACCTTTCTGATAATTTGCCACTTTCCTTCATACACACCATGGATCCTGAATATATAGGGCTGAGACTATTGGTCAGTAGTGAATGAGTCAGGAGTGAATTAAGCCGTGTCTGCTTAATTTCTAGGTAAATCTCAAATTATTATTTTCTTTTCATCATCCTGCCAGTGCTTAGGTCTGTGTCTCATCAGCCCTTACATGGGCTTTTTCAGTAGCTTCTGAAACGGTTGACTCTCATCTTTCTCAACCCCATCTGCCATACAGCCTCCAGAGTTAAAATCCATTTATGTCACTCTCTGACTCAAAACTTCAGTTGCTCAAAGCTCCTTGGCATCAGGCCGCATGACTGTCCCTGGGATTTCTTTGCAGCTATCACATGGGCAGTACACTCAAGTGATACCAAACTACTTACAGTTTCCCAAATACGTTCTGCTGCATCTTACACCTTCGAGTGACTTACTCTTTCTGCTTGGACCTTTCTCACTTCTTACCTTTTGCATTACCATCTCCATCCGCCTCCCCCTCCCATCTCTACCTCATTTAATCTCCTCCACCATTAATACTCAAGTCAAGCATTACTTCCTTAGTGAGGCCTTCTTTGACCTGACCCCTACTTGGCTATGGTGGATAAACTCTTCTGGATTCCCACAGTATCCAATGTACACCTTGATGATCTAGCACCTTGTCCTATAAATTTTCACCCATTTGCCTGTCTCCTTTAATAGCTTTAGTGAAAGTAAAGGTCTGGGACTTCTCTTAGTGCATCCTGAATACATGGCATAATGCCTAGGAAACAGAGGGCCTTCAGTAAACATTTGGAAGAACAAAAGAAAAATCAACATTTAAAATTTTGATCTATGGGTCATGTACAGTCTCTAAACAATTATACAAGCAAATAACGATGGATTGTTCTGATTTCTTCTGAGCCTGAAGATTAATGCAGTTAGGAAAACAATCTTCTGTCTCTTTTAACTTTACTAATATATAATCAAGACATGGTTCCTCTTTAGAAATGCTAGCTTATTTCCAGAGAAATGAGTAATGAGTTCAACATTATTTGTAAAGCCTGGGAGCTTTCTAAATAGTATTTCAATGACAGTTTTGACATATAGGGAAACCAACTCATTGTGAAATGGACAGGTGGAGAAAAGGGATGGTAGCAAACAACAAATAAAATTGTATTTGAAAGTGTGAAAAGTCATGAAAGAACATCACTGCCATGAGCCCCAAAGTTAAACAGATGAAAATATATGAAAAAGAAATTAAATGCGTATTTCAGGTGATTAAAATGCTCCCTAGTCTGATTTTCCAAAGACAAACCTCAATATCTATTCAGCATATGTACATTATGTATGTATATAAATGTCAATATTAACATATAAATATTATATAAATTATAATATAAATCTGTATATATGTGTTTATGTTTATATCTATATGCAAAGAACATTTCTGGAAAGATAGGATTCACAAATGGGTAACTGGAGAATGGGCTTTAGGAGACTGATGTTGGAGAGAAATACACTTTCCATTGTTTGCCCTATTGCAGCTTGTGAATTTTTAGCTACATGTGGCATAATAATTGGAGGAAATAAAATGTGAAAGAACACAAGTAAATAAAACCAGAAATTATTGGGCAATTTAACTATTTGCTTTATTTTAAGGAAATTCTATGCTGTAGTTATCTTTACCATGAAAATACGTTGTGTGTATATAAATAATGCAAAAAAAAAATGGGGCTATGTTTTTAAAAAAAATTAAAACCTTCAATCACAAGATCTTAAATCACTGTAATATTATTAATAGTAATTAGTGATTTCAAAGGATTTAATAGTTTTTAGGAACAGCATTTTTAAACTGAACTACGCTTCTTTTCTCAGGAGGTGAAACTGCTGCTCCAGAGAGTAAATGTCTTCGACACATGTAAATGGGATGCTGAATAAGCTCGTGATAATAGATTGCAATTTGTGAATGTCAACAGGATTCACAACAATGCTACATGTTCTTGACTGTGACCTGCCAGTGTCAAAGTAATGATCCTAAACCTTTCTGTGCCTTACCAAAATATAGAACTTGTATACTATATTTCAATTTCTAAGGCTCTCCTTCTAAAGTTATAAAATGTATGACTTTCCAAATGGAAACAAAAAATAGAACAAATTGTTTGAACAGTAAAATAAATCACCATGCACACTAGTGCAGTAATAACTTGGAGATTAGGACCATGGGCTGTGTATGGAATCAGACCAATCTGGGTTTGAATCCACATCTGCCATTTATAAGCTCTGTGACCCTAGGAAAGCAATATCATTCCTGTAAGCCCCATCGTCCCATCCAATAACAGGGCAAACATATCTCACTGGGTTGTTTAAAAGATTACCACGAAAATGTAAATAATACATTAAGTAAAGTAAATGACATGGAGTAGATGCTCTCAAATGTCATTAATATAGTAGCATTGATACTTAATAATGGGTGTTAATCAGAATAATCTGGTATTGATTTTATGAACAACTGCCAAGTCAAGAATTAGGATTAAGCAACATGGGGAAAGTAGGTAATGAAAATAAAGGGTGTATGTTTGGGAGCAAACCTAAATCAGCCTTCTCTCTTTTGCTCTCCCTCTTAGGTTCGAAGAAACCACTTTCACTGTCTTCTTACCTTATAAACTTATCTCTATGCTTAACCTCTTCTGAAAATCTACATTTGGCATATAGGAAAAACCATAATATTCCATTAATTCCAAGATTCTGACAGCTGAAAGTATAAATAATGTGTCACAGGTGGCGTCCAAGGCCACCTGGTAGTCACGCATGTCTATGCACACCAAGGGTTGAATTCCAAGTCTGACTAGGACGAGGAAAAAATATATTACAGTAATCTGCACAATTATCTCACAGATGATTGAGAATTTAATGGAAGCAAAAATTATTAAAATTTTCCGACTCTTGCCCTTGTGGTAGTTCTGAGACTATGAGCCCTTCTTATGTCTATCAAGAGAAAATTTTCGTAAATTGGTAAATGACTGTGCAACCTTTTACATAAAAATCCCAAGACACCTCTTTCCAGCATGTCCAACCATATCACACAAAGAGTAAAGCAGAGGCATAGCTTTTTGTACACTTTTATAGCATGATAATATAGTACAATAAATATTTTTTGAGTGAATTTTACCTAGTGAAAAGGCTTAGACAATATTAACTGTAGATTTTATGATGTCTTTGGGGAAAGACTACAGAAGTCTGATTCTGAGGCCAGTATTAGTCTTTTTCAGGGTTTTTCAACCTTGATACTGTTGATATTTGGGGCAGGGAAATTACTTATTATGTGCGTGGAGAAGGGCATCCTGCGTATTGTAGAATGTTTGGCAGCATCCCTGGCTCCTACTGACTAGTCGTTCCCCAATTGTGACAATTATAAATGTCTCCAGACATTGCCAAATGCCTCCTGGGATGGGAGGCAAAATTGCCCCTGGTTGAGATCACTGGGCTATCTGTATTAACCAAGACATTTCTTGCTACCCTAAGCATATTCAGTTTTTAAAAGAATATATATATATATATATATATATATAAACATAAAAATGTGAATTATATATATAATTATATATATAATAAATATTTCAAAATTATATATATATATATAATTCAAAAATATTATATATGTACATCTCCTGTGGGAATACAAAATTTCTAACTACTTCTATCAGCTGATATTTTGTCACTGTGGCTTAAGATACCAAGAATAATGGTTATTCTCTTATAACATCACACCATATTACATTACAATCATTTGTTGTTGCTGTTGTTATTTTTATTATTTCTTTTTATTCTGGACTGTGAGCTCTCTGAGGTTCAGGACCACATTTAACTTGTTCACTGTGGCATTTCCAGTTCCTGGCATAGAAATTAGCTTCATGATAAATGAGTTAATATTTAATGAATTTATGAATGCACCAGGAATAACCATGTTTTTTCAGAGACTATTCCTGAGCTTAAAAGGAGCTTAAAGTTGGAAATAGAAAGTTGATTAATTCACAAAATTTCTTGAATGCCTGCTAAGGGAAACTCTAGGTTTACAACAGTAAATATGTCTATGCCCTTGTGGAGCTTACATTCTGGTGGGTAAGTCAAAAGGAAAAAGAGTAAATTGGCTAGCAATAAGTTCAAATTGGGAGGAATAGTATGAAGAAAAATAATTGAATGATGAGATAAGAATGGCCAGAAGGGGCCTTTTTGGGGGTTTGGAAATAGGAATCACAGTTCAGGAAAGACATTAAAGACAAGGAGGAGCTTTCTATGGGAAGATATAGAAGTGTGCTCCAGGTAGAGGGACCAGCATGTGCAAAGCCCACAGGAAGAAGAGTTTTCCTCCCATGTACACACATTGCTCCAGGTTCTTGGAACGTGATAGTGAACCAAGTAGAATAAAACCTCTGTCATCATAGAGCTTACATTCTAGTGGATATGGTGAGGTTGAACGGGTGGGCAATGGCCAACTCTGCAGGGCCTCTGAGCAGCAACCTGTGATGGCTCATGATACAGGCTCTGGGGGCATCTGCCCGGGTTTAATCCTGGATTTAGCAGTTATTACCTGGATGACCTCAGACAGATTTCCTGTGGTCTCTGTGTGTCAGTTTTCTTGTCAATTCAATAGGATATTAATAATATTTACCTCATAGGTGGTTACATAAAAATATACACATAAGTTCTGGCTATTAACTTTGGGCTTGATAAAGATACTGGATTTTATTTCAAGTGCAAAGTTAAGCCATTTCAGGGTTTTAAGTAGGCAAGTGGCATGATCTGATAGACAATTTTAGAAGGACTCTCCTGCTGCTATATGGAAAGCTGAATGGAAATGGCAGAGATGGTTAGAAGGCTATGGCAGAAAGCCCAAGTAAGAGGCAATAGTGGCATAGAAAAGTGCACCAAAAGAGGGCATGTTAAGGGACATTGAGTGTGGAAAGTGAAAGAGAAATCCAAGAACACTCTGGGATTTCCAATTTAACTCATTCAACACTTTCCTAAGGTGAAGAAGACTGCAAAGATATTCTAGAATGTCACCTTAACTATGTGAGTTGGCCCTGACTGAGGTTATGTGGGTAGATAATGAGTGAGCCGTGAGCTATACAAGCGGTAAGAGGAAATGATATTCTTTAAGGTGCTGTGTGGAGATAGAAAGGAAGAGCCATGAGGAGCAAGCTCTGACAAGCACCCTTGGTGAGCAGTCGTGGAAAGCTGAGTGTATGGAGAGTCACAGCCAGACAGAATCATGCAAACAGAACCTGTCATGAGATTGGCATAGGGGAAGCAAGAAACATGATACAGAGGTATGCATCATTTCTTAGCAACAATTTCTGCTAGAAGTGGGTCAGAGAAGTACTTCTTCAAAGAAGATGAACACTTGTATGGAGGTTCCTGGACTGAGAAATATGCAAATAAAGCCAAAGTGAAAGAGAACAGAATTCCAAGCACTGCGGGAATAGCCTACAGTTGCCTGGGCGACTAGAGAAGAGCAAGAGGCACACCTGAGGTCTCTTGCCAAGTGAAGAGCAGAATGTAGTGCTGACAGTGAACTTCAGCAGCTGGGGCACCTTCAGAAGTCTCTGCCAAAGACCAAGAGGACTCTTAGTCTTTCAAGGAGATGTGACTGGAGGAAGGGCTCCTGCAAACCTAATTCTGGTTAACAAGGAGAAATGGGTTAGTGAAGTAACAGGAACCTAAAGGTAAAGTGATCGTGGCATTTCAGAGATCGTGAGAGCTAGGGAGGCAACATCGGAGCAGAATTCCAGATTCACACCATAGATTTAAGAATATAGATTTCAAAATGACTCATGGCATGGAATTTGGGGAGAGGATGACTCAGAAGAATGGGGAAGTCAAAAACACATGCGCCAGGCAGAAGTCCTACTGCCTTAGTTGTGTTTGGGTCTGATGTCAGGGAAGCGAAATATTAGAGCCAAAGCTAGAACAAGAGAGAAACCAGGAGGGAGAGCAAGAGGGAGGGAACTTAAGGAGGGATATATATACTGACAGTAGGAAATAAAATAATTGAATCATGCAAGTGAAAATATATGTTTGAGCATTTGTCTGTAAACTCTGATATCCTGATAGAATAAACATTTTATAAATGTAAAATTATATTTAAGATAACTAAATTCACCTGTTTCTAGTTTCCTATAAAATTCTCTTGGCATAGAAATTTGTGCGTTTAGTTTTCTTATCATTGTCACAATATTTCTCCCATTGAAGTCAATACTGTTTCATTTAAAATTCAGAGGAAAACTAGGTTAAATGTAATATTTTTAATAATACCATAGTGCTGTGTATAGTGCTGTATAGTTTCTTAAGGACTTTTTTGTGCTTTCTTTCATTGGATCCTCATGGTCACTCCGAGGTCACGCAATGTGGTGTCATCCACACTTTTCTGCTGAAGAAAACAAGGATCAGAGTCTACAACTTTCTTACAGGCACACATGGCTAGTTAGTGGCAGTGCCAGCTCCAGAGTTAGAGCTTCTGAAGATCGTCCATTGTTCTTTCCATTACAATATGTTTTAATGACATAATTTAAAATCAATTTTTTAATATCCATTTTTCTAAACTTCCGTGTGTATTCACATAATTTTTGTGTCTCTAAAGTACAAAGGCCTAACAATTTTATTAGTTTTGTAAATGGCACATGTATACCCACATAAGGGAAGATTATCATTCTGTTTTGCCTCTTAGAAAGATAAACAGAATAATGAAGTTTTTGTGTGTTATAAATTAATTTATGTCATGTAAACAGGAAGTATTTCTCACACACTAGTGTTTACCATGGTAGAGATCCTTGTGAAATCAATCCTTCTAGAGAAAGCCCACATTTCAGGTTGGTCAAACAATCTTTGACATGGGCCCTTCAATCAAAGGAAGAGCTAAGCTAAATTGACGATGTGTTTTATTAATCTTATATTGTAGGCATACTAAGTAGTGGAGAATAATACAACAAACACTTCTATATCATCCACAAAATTGGTGCTGATTATCTTGAGGAAACTTGGCACACTAGACTTTCTGTGTCCACTCCAGTTTAGATGTGCATCACTAGAAGTGAGTGGGTAAATGTTCATCTGTGCACATGTCCCTAGCGTATTGTCTAGCTAGAATACCAATAACTTTGCTTGAGCATTTTCTAGGGAGATGTGTTTAGAAAAGGGAAAATCATCTCACAGTTTTGTCAGCACACACACACCCATGACTTTCCTTTAGTGAGAAATTAAGGTTGTTATAGAAATATCTTTTTAAAGATGACTTTATTGAGGTACAATTGATATTCAAAAAGCTGTAGATATTTAATGTATATAACCCTATGAGTTTGGGGATAAATACACACCCATGAATCCATCACCACTATCAAAGCCACAGACATATTCTTCACCTCCCAAACTTTCCTCCCACCCACTTTATTATTATTTGTGTGAGTGTGTGGTAAGAACACTTAACATAAGATCAACCCTCAGAAAATTTTAAGTATACAATACAGTATCATTAGCTACAGACACTATGCTATATAATAGATCTCCAAAACTTATTTATTTTGTATAACTGAAACTTTGTACCCTTTGGCCATCACCTCTCCATTTTCCCCTCCCCTCAGCCCCTGGCAATCACCATTCTACTCTCTGTTTTTATGGATTTGATTATTTTAGATTCTACATATAAGTGAGGTCAGATAGTATTTGTCTTTCTGTGCCTGGCTTATTTCACTTAAGCATAAAGCCCCATGTTACTACAAATGAAAGGATTTCCTTCTTTTTTAAGGCTGAATAATATCCCGTTGTGTAAATATATCACATTTCCTTTATTCAACTTTCAATGCACATTTAGGTTGCTTCCATATCTTGGCTATTAAAAATGTCTTTCAATCTTGTTCAGAATCTTGACAGCAGAATTTTTGAAGGAGATATATTTTTTTCTGTGTGGAAGTTTGCTATTTTTATTCCTCAGTATGTGTTCATTGTTAGAAATGGAAAGATTTACTTGAAACAAACTTAAAACATTTAAAATATCCATAAATATAAAGTTGGAATATATTTCCTTCAAACTTTGTGAATAATTTAAAGTTGCAAATTGTCAGTGAGGCAGTAATAATTTAGATACATACTTCCTTACTTGGTTGAAAGGTGCTGAAATTGTACCTCACTGCTATATTTTAAAGCATATATTTATAGAATTGAGAATGCTAATAGTGCATAAACATAATAAAGCATCCCACGCTCTGAAATAATCTTCTTTAGAATAGAACAAAACCTTGTTAGTTCCTTTTCATGGAGAAAAAGCACAAGAAACAGGTTAACTCTTAGGCAGCTGATGCTGTGTTAACAATTGCAACATCAGGGATTTCTCAATTATTTACCTAAATTTGAGTACTTGCTAATTTTGTGACTCTCTAGCTTTCCTGATTTATTACTTAAGAATGGTCACACGTAATATGAAAATAAAACAAAGTGCTTTTACTCATGGATTTATAGCAAATGACTTATCAGATAACTGAGAGCAAGACATAATTAAATTCTAGAGAGTTAGTGGTAATTATTAATTAAAGAGACTCCAGGATTTAGTAGTAAGAACATGGGCTTAGAGTCAAACAGATCTAGAAGAATGTAACCCAGAATCTACAGTTTACTGGCCAGGCAAGTTTCTAAGCTGCTCTGCTCTACTTTTTCTTCAGATTTTACATGGGGATATGACACTTAGCTTGCAGGGTCCTGTCAATAATTACAGATAAGGTAGGGAAGTGTCTGGCATAGTGTATGGCATGCAACAGGGGCATAATTTAGAAATATTAATATTATTGGTGCCCACAGGTTGAGAATTAGGGGAAAAAAATAAGGCTAAGTCCATGGTGTCTGGCTCAAGAGAAAAATCTGGCATGAGTTACATTGATTTGTGTCACAGCTTTTCTGTCTATCACAGTATGTTGATAACATAGACTTGAAAAACAAAGCTGCTGTCAGATTCAGATTAGATTCCCCAATAGTGTCCGCATACGTATCAGAGAAGAATAAGTATAGCATTTTAGGGGAGATGCCAACATATTTCATGTCTCTTTGAACGATGCTCCCTCCAGCTGATGCAAAGCCAAAAAGCATCAGCATTGCCATAGAGGCCATGGGCAACAGAAACCACAGCAGGGCCCTTTATTGCACCTAATGAGAGTCAGACAGGAGTGGCTTGCTAGTGGGGTAAGAGCTTAAAAGAAAACAAAACCAAAAACCAATGACAATGTGACCCTACAGTCCAGGTTCATACTTCTCATTTTTAGGGAACTGTAAAAGTGCCCCTTTTGTTCTCAAGGTATCCTGATATGTATGATATATTACAGGGTTATATTACTACTAAATTACATGATAAAAAAAAGCCAAAAAATGAAATGAGTAGGATTGATCATTCAAGTTCTGGCCAGAGCAAAACATGAAATCATGAAATCATAAAATCATAAGGTCAACATGCACTCTTCAGTTTATAGACAAAGCAGGGCCTTTCTCTCTTTCTCTCTCTGTCTCTCCCTCTTTCCCTTGATCTGTTTCCCATAACATAATTACAAGCCAATCTTATTATTACAGAAGGAAAAGACAGATGGACACCATTCTTACCAGGAAGTTCTGCCTAATACTATGAGAGTATAATGATGTCTTTGTTGATTCAGAGTTGGAACCTTAGTGACTATACACACAAGCCCAACACATTGCATAAGGATTTAGAAGCAGAGTAGCAAGATGATTTAATGTTACAGCCTAAGACTCAACATTTTTTACTCAGCCTGTGTAACCGATAACGATTGGTCTTTCTTTCTTGGGTAAGGTCAATGAGCCCAGCAGAGGCCATTCAGCAAGAAATCAATACACACAGATTTATCAAGTACCCACAATGCGTTAGGGACTCTGTAATGGAAAAGAAAACTATACCAGGGAATGAACATGAAATCAGTTTTCATGCAACTGTAAAATGTGATTATTAATTAGAATAGCATTTGTCAAAGACCAATGGAAAAAAAGTCTATAAACAGGTACTGCAAAAGCTAAATCCAAGGCATTACTACAATGACTAATATCAGATATGTCCAAAAAGCATGTAAGGGAGGAACTTTGAGAAGTGGGAAGCTATATATTCAGTTTAAAAACTCTAAGCAATTTTGTCTGTTTTATTAGCTATAAAGCGGGAAAGATGATATTCCTGGGACCAGTTTGCGCCATCATAAAGGATGGATTCATAAAACATAAAATTCAAGCTTGCTATCCAAGGAAATCTAAGACAGTAGCACACTCTTAGAAAAGCAGCTCTCTGGAATGACCTATCCTTTTGCTTTTGGTTTTGCCACCATCGATTCAGCAGGTTAAAAGGTAAACAAACCTGTTTCCAAGTGACCATCACAGTCGTATATAGCTTTGGAATCAGAATGGGGATCAAGACGCTAAATTTTGACTCTTTTTCTTATCCTAAAATAGATATTAACTTGGAGTTCGCCACTGTCTCTATATTTTTATTTATAACTCAGCATTTCATTTTTAACTTTTACTCTCTTTTGTTCTCTGTGAGACGGAGTGCGAAAGAAGAAAACTGCAGCATGACTGATATTCAATCCATATTTATTTATTTTTTATCAAGCATTTTCTCTGCTAGAATTTTTACTAGTATGGAGAGCAAAGTATGAGAGATGCTTTAAGAATGAGGGGAGAGAAATAATACTTAGAGCCAAATTCAAAGAGCTACAGTTTTGAAGAATGTAGTTTCAACAAGCAAGGTTTCAGTATTCTCAGTGAGGCGAAAATAATTCATGGACATGATTACAAAGATTACTACCGTTGGTTCATGAAGATGATCTAGGGGCAGAGAACACGGACGGAAGACAGGAGGTGCAAGCTGACCCTCAGACAAGGAGGTTGGCTTAGAGAATGTGGAGCTATGTCAGCCCTTGAGACACTGCATTGCCACCAGGGCATACATCCTATTGACGTCACTTAAGAACTGTCCAGAAAATTCTGTCTTCTATTTTATCACGTAACTTTGCTGAATCTTATATTGTATAATCCATTATATGCTTTTTCCTCCATTGCTCTAAGAACAGTTTATCTTTACTTCCTTACATTAATTTTGTCATCACTATGTTACAAACTATTTTGGGGCACCAATTGTGTCTCTGTGTGTGTGTGTGTGTGCCTGCACATGTGCATGAAGGAAAGAGAGCAAGAGCAGATGTCCACGTGCCCTGACAGGCTCATTTGAAAAGTCAGCGTATTTAAGATTGAAAATGGTGAATTTAAAATCTACTGTTTTTCTGAAACAGTCTCCCTATTTGGGACTCAATAGAAATGTTTTCAAATTGCTATAATTTTATTTTTAACATAGCAGCAACTGTATAAAATTAATCATTATTTTATAAATATTCAATGGAAATGTTTTCAGTTAATGGCTCTATTTGTCATTAAGCCTTTAACTGACCTTTGCTTCCGTGCATTTTATTGGGGCAGAGGTCACATATACCAATTCAAGAAAAGGACAATAGGATGGATGTCAAAATATTTGTTTCAAGAATATTAAATTTAAAGCTGATATCACCTCTTCGGACCACTGAAATGCACTTCTATGTGAGTAATTTTTTCACATCACACGCCACTTCTAATATGTGTTGGTATAAAAGAACATTTATAAATGACATGAAGGAAAACACACTATACTTTAATAAATTTATTTCTGGCTGTCAATAATCTTTTTTTCCCTTTTAATTGTCAAATATTTAGGCAGGCCAAAATATTTTTCAGTTTCCCTGGAAAAATACTCTTCAGTTTAGGAAGCGACATAAACAACACTACCCTCCTTCCAGTAGCAAACACTGGCTGTTGTTGTGTATCCGTGGCTGTGAAGCTGTCTGAATGCTTCTCTCTGAAAACGGACACAAATACTTCCTTCAAGATGGTGTTGCTAGAAAGCTGAGTGCTGCCTTTGTGCTACTTGCCACGGGCTGTTAGAGAACAAAAATATATGCTTCTTTCTTTCTTTTTTCCCCCCTTTCCTTTTCAGAAAGGCTTCAAGAGAATGCCTAAGTATGGAATAATATTCATCATTAAGAAGTAGAGAGCCACATAAAACAATAGTTTTGCTTAGATAAGATTAATCTCTTCCTTTGCCCAAATATGATCTTAAAATCTGAAAAAAGATCTAATTCGGCTCCAAGAGGAAATATGGCCTAATAATTATCAAGAGATAGAAAAACAACAAATACAGCAACAAATTGAAGAGTGCCTAAATCTACTGTTCTCTCAGACTGATTTTCTGCATGTTTGTCTATGTATGTATGTACATGTTCATTCATTCATCCACTCATTTTCTTGTTTACTTATTCATTCATGTATTTGTGTATATTTTGGCGAGTCACAGATATTACTGACTTTCTAAAAAAGGAGCTTGGGGCCAAGTAATTCATTGTACTCACTTATACTTCCTTGGGGATAGGGACTTTATACAAAGTAAGCACTCAATAAATGCATGCTGGATTGATGAACTGTGCAGCTGAGCACGCTGAGGTCCAAAGGGACTTGCCCAGGATCACCGAGCCATGAAGCAGCAGGCCAGTCTTCTTCTTTCAGCCCACTGAGGACTCTCTAATGCCCAGATTCATCCCCTCCAGCAGCCTCACTCTCTCCTTTTCTAAAACAAGATAATCAGTTTGAAGATATACATGGCTCAACAAAGCAATAACATGTTTGCCCTTAGTGTTTGTCCATTACCAATGACAGAGCATGCACTTTTTGTTATTTCTTAGGGGAAAACAAATATTGAAATGAATGGTTTCATGTCTATTCAACAAGATTGCTGCCCTAAATTCCTAAAAAAAATACATAAACTTCAGCCTACACAAATAGTAAACAGTAGTTATTTAACATGCAACATGTCCTAAGTATGTACGTGTCTGTACTACTGTGGAGCCATGCTTTGTTATTAGGGCTGCAGGGAAGCTCTGGGAGCACGTGCAGGCAACTCTAATAGATTTAGAGTCTGGTCCCAAATTTCAAAAACATTTGCCCACAGAAAAATTTTTTCATAACTGTCCTCTATCATTTTACCTTTACTTGGCATCTTTTCTCTAAATACATTAGAAAAATGGATCTTTTGGTCCTTGGTATTTATGAAATATGGCTTCATTCACTTCCCCCCCCATTTCTATTTACCCATCCAGCCAAAATTTACTTATGAAGGCCCTACTGTATGCAAAAAATACTACTAGATTTTAGGACCTGGCTATTCAAAGAATGGATCAGAAGTATTGACACCCAGAACCATTGAATCAGAACCTGCATTTTGACAAGACTCCCCCATATCAAAGATTCATAAGTACGTTTAAAGTTGGGGAAGCCCTATAAATGCATAGCCCTAATTTTGAAACTTACAAAGTCTGTCAAAGGAAACAGCCAGGACTGCAGCCAGCCCAAACAGAACAGTTGGGCACATTTTAAAAAGATACTGATCCCCAGATGGATGAAGCCCTGTGGGCACATGGCTTGGCAAGTGAAGGAGCTTTTGTGCAAATTAGAACAAGGCCTCTTCTTCCAGGCAGTCCCATCTACATGCCTGGACTTGAGGATATAGAAAGCAGCGTGCGGGCCAGATTCTAACATTTGGTTGCCGTGTGTGACCACCAGCTTTGTATGGCCTGTCCCTGAGACAGTCATATATTGTTTCTCCCTCCCTCCCTCCTTCTGTCTTCTTCCTGTCTCTCTCTCTCTCTCTCTCTCTCTCTCTCTCTCTATTTCTCTCTTTCAATACTGATTGATTTTTTCTCTTAAGGAACAAATTGTATATTATTCCAGGAAGCCTGAGTATTATCCTACAGGCAGCAGAGAACACCATAAGAATGGTCCAAGTTGTGCTATGATCCAATTTATTTTTAGAAATATGACTCTGATAGCAATATAAGAAAAAAAATTGACAGGAATATTTGAGGGATGTCCCTAAAATTATCTAGGCATAGGAGGAAGGGGAGGGCATGAAGGAGGGAGGCTGGAAAACTTTCCATATAAATAAACAGGTGGGAGCAGGAAGGAGAATAACAGAGGTTTCTTACTGTCTTTTTTAGATGATACTTTTTATTATATATTTATGTTATTTAAAGTTATATGAACATATCTGGTAGTTTACTTTATGCTTTTCAAATTAAGTTTTTAAATGCATGTAGTAGACCAGTGATAGTAAGTGAATGCAGAATTAAGGAAATAGAGCAAAAGAAAAAAGAGGTAGACACAATGTTATATTATTCCTCTAACATTTTTAGCCAGTGGAATACACTTTAAATAGATGGGTTACCTTACATATTTATTTTTTCATAGGTATAGGAACATGCTTTTTAATTTATTTACTTTTCTGTTAATTAAAATTTCCCTTTGAGTCTGGTGATAGCAAGTGGAGTGATAGCAAGTGAAAAAGAAAAAGGAATAAAATATTCTATAAAGTTAGGGAAAAGGCCTGTCATTCCTTTAGTTTTATAACCATTATTCAAAAATCAGTTATCAATCCTGGAGGTTTCTATTTAAGAAATGACATGGGTGTTGAGTCAAGAATCTAAGCAATGAACCTCTGCCAGGGGAAGATAATCCCTTCAGCTGGGAGTACCAGGTTGAATATGTCAAGCAGACGCCTGGAATAAAGAGGAAATCAGGAGCCAGTGCTGCTCCAAGCGGGAGAGGGCACCTGAGTGGCCATGGGGGAGTTCCTTCCTCTGGTGTGAGGACCCTCACAGGCCTTTCACACACTAAACACCTGCATTTCTGATCAACAACACAAAGAAACAGGGTGTCTGGCACAGATCAATTTTCCTCAAGCATTTACCCTTACTCCTGCGTCACAGCTACAAAATGGCATGTTTGTTTAAATAATCAGGGAACTGCTGAACTGCATGGAAAGAAAGTATGGATGAAAGAACACCTGCTTTGGAGTAGACAGTTCTGAGCTGGGGTTCTGGATATCCCCTTTCTAAATACAGCCTTGTACAGGTTATGTATCTTCTGCAGACTTCA
The DNA here is from genome assembly GCF_027409185.1 of Cynocephalus volans. Taxonomy (NCBI): domain Eukaryota; kingdom Metazoa; phylum Chordata; class Mammalia; order Dermoptera; family Cynocephalidae; genus Cynocephalus; species Cynocephalus volans. The sequence continues at coordinate 114,563,538 of NC_084461.1, read as the reverse complement.
GTTGCTCTACCTATACAACAAAAGGGTCTAATGCTTTGTCGAGGGGTAAAAGATAGGATGGCCATATTTCCTGATGTTCCCAGGATAGTCTTTGTTTACACCTGTTGTCTCCAAGTAATTATTAACAGTGTCCCCTTTCATTCTCAGATAGTCCCAGTTTGAAAGAAAATTCTACGCTCCCTCCTCATCACAGGGACATTTAATGATGTGATGTGTGTGAAGCCAGACTGGGTTTCCAGTGCTCATTCTCCTTCCTCCTACCTATACATGAAAGAAGAAGGGACATTTGGCAGGATTGTCATTACTGTGGCCTCACCTAATGACACACCTGGAATTCAAGAGCATCACAGCACTCATATTTCATGGACACTTAGCTATAGAATCACTTTAGCAAAGTGCTATACCCAGGGTAATTTACAGAAGAAAATTTCACCTCCATTAAAAGAAAAGGCACAATTCTTCATTCTAAGGTTACATGGGTAGAAAGGAAATTGAAAGTAATTTGCAAAAATACTACAGAAAAGTATCATACTTTGCAGCATATATTCCAGGTTGTCCTCTGCATATACAGATAAACAGCACAAGGTCAATGAGAATCACTATTATTAATATATGTAGTAACACCAGGTATGCAATCAGTTGTCTACTTAGAATAATGTGGTTCACAGATAAAACAACTTGGCAAATTCTGATTGTTTTGGTAAGTATATCTGCATGTAAAACACTAAGGATGCCTTGATTTATAAATTTTGAATTTTTAAAATTTATGCGGGCGTTTAGTGCGTGAAAGGCCTGTGAGGGTCCTCACACCAGAGGAAGGAACTCCCCCATGGCCACTCAGGTGCCCTCTCCCACTTGGAGCAGCACTGGCTCCTGATTTCCTCTTTATTCCAGGCGTCTGCTTGACATATTCAACCTGGTACTCCCAGCTGAAGGGATTATCTTCCCCTGGCAGAGGTTCATTGCTTAGATTCTTGACTCAACACCCATGTCATTTCTTAAATAGAAACCTCCAGGATTGATAACTGATTTTTGAATAATGGTTATAAAACTAAAGGAATGACAGGCCTTTTCCCTAACTTTATAGAATATTTTATTCCTTTTTCTTTTTCACTTGCTATCACTCCACTTGCTATCACCAGACTCAAAGGGAAATTTTAATTAACAGAAAAGTAAATAAATTAAAAAGCATGTTCCTATACCTATGAAAAAATAAATATGTAAGGTAACCCATCTATTTAAAGTTTATTCCACTGGCTAAAAATGTTAGAGGAATAATATAACATTGTGTCTACCTCTTTTTTCTTTTGCTCTATTTCCTTAATTCTGCATTCACTTACTATCACTGGTCTACTACATGCATTTAAAAACTTAATTCGAAAAGCATAAACTACCAGACATGTTCATATAACTTTGAATAATATAAATATAAAATAAAAAGTATTGTCTACAAAAGAAATACAGTAAGAAACCTCTGTTCTTCTCCTTCCTGCTCCCACCTGCTTATTTAGTTTTCCAGCCTCCCTCCTTCATGCCCTCCACTTCCTCCTCTGCCTAGATAATTTTAGGGATGTCCCTCAAATATTCTTTGTTTTGAAAACAAAGCTAAAATATTTATTACTAATGCTGAGAATTTCATGAAAATGCACCATTTCTCTGAGCATCAACAAAAATGATGTGGAAGCATCAGTGTCTAACAGGTATGATAATAGATTGATACTAGATTGGTATGGTATGTTTGATACTAGATTGCTGGAAATCTGTAGTTTTCAAGAGGCTTTTGGTGGTGAAGTTTAGAACAACAAATATCTTTACAAGTTTTGTGGTCACACAAAATTACGAAGGAAAATGAAAACATTTGGTTATTGTATGCTGACAGCTTGTTTATGAAGGAAACAAAAAGCAAGGGAAATAGAAACAGCTACCCAGTGAGCAGACACGGTGTAAATATCAATAGTGTTTTCAATGAAAGTTGCAAAGGGCAGAGAGGGAAAGACACTGAACTGGGAATCAGAAGCAGGCCTTTTAATTCCTAGCTCTGCCATTATCTGGCCCTGAGATCTCAAGGGGACTTCTTTGGGCTTCAGTTTCATTGGCTTAAACTACATGGTCTAGGAGTCTCTATTTCCAACATCACTTTTATCACCATTGGTCCATGACCCCATGGCTCCTTAGTGGAGAAATATTAACATCCCAACTTCTCCAAGGCTCTTCTGTACCCTTGCGGCACATCGACACCATCACTTTCCAACTCCCACCAATTTCTTGTGCTCCACCATCCCTTAGACTCTTAGACTGTCCTCATGCAAATACGAGTGTCTCACTGCTTCCTCATCACACCCCCGTGGTGGGTTTCTAGGCTCTCCTTCACATGCTCCCACCCAGCTCTATGTGAATGGCAGGAGGTTTGTAGGTACAGGAAGGATGCATTGCAAGAATTACGATGCTCGTGGTTCTCGTTTCAACCCTCACCTCCAAAAATAGCCCACCTCCCCTTGAAATGATGCCAAATTTTCTGTAGAAGCTTCAATAATTAAACACTTAATACTTAGTCAACAATTCTGTTTTTATTGCAATAATTTATTTACTCAAATGATTTACACTATAGCTGAAAGTTGATTTTTTACTTGGGAAAATTAGTCAAGTCTCTTAGTACACTGCTGAGTGAACTTTCAGGAGAACAAATTCTGAATAAGTGTGGCATGGAGAGTCACAATGTATCATCTGACCTTCACTTGTTGGTGCCACCTTCAGGTCTGTGTTCCACCCAGCGGCACACAGATGGGCGCTGTGCGATATCAGGGGATCTGTAGAAGTAGTGAACTCTTCATTGTTTCAGGATCAATGAACTAATGAAATAAGGGAGAATCACTCCAGTTGGCACCAACCAACTGCCCACAGAGGTGGAATAATTCATCACAACCAACTATAGTGACTATTATTTCGGGAAGAAAGAAAGGCATGTGCCAATTAAGTTTCTTGCTCAGACTGTTAAAGTTACAGCATCAATACTGTCCACAAATATTCCTACAATTTGATTCATATAAAGTGTTGTATATACTTCCTGGGAACAAAAACTGCCAGAAGAATTAAATAGCAGGTATAAATAGTGGCAAACTTATTTCAATAACATGTTTAAAAAGCTCAGTGCTTACTCTGATCTAGAAGATGGTATTCATAGCCTGATCCTATCACAGAGTGAACATTACAATTAGCACTCCATCCTTGCCACATTTCTGTGAACCCCTCTAAGATAATCAGTATGATTGCTTAAGGCTGTGGGAGTATAACCCTCCTCTTTTTACTGTTGGAAATGTCATTGTTGCTATTTGGGTCAAGTGTCTTAAAACTTCCCAGAAAGGATTTTCAGAAATAATTCCAGGAGGCAAATGAGGGAATCACCAGAGAGACTCTGGAGAAGATAGGGGGCACCGATGCACTCAAGCTGGGTCACTTCGGGATGGAAAATGAGATGAAGATTAAAAGCCTCTGTTAGACAAGAAATGAGAACCTCTTATGTGATTAATGAGGGAAGAGAATTCAGAAAGAGGAGAGAGTCGTCTCTGAGCCTTAATGAAAGGAGGTTGACATGAGGCTCAGACAGACACCAGGGATGGTGGGGCATTCTGGGCTTCCGCAGGTGGCTAGTCTGGAAGAAGAATCCAGGACACTGCTGTTCCAAAGAACAGCTCTGCCCTAAGTACCATCATGTAACCCGACTGAGCTCAGACCAAGTGTTAGCACTAATGACTACATGTCCTTTGTTCTTGGTTGTTTGGAATTCACAGAAAGAAGTCAGTAGAGTCAATGCTACCATACCCCAGGTGAGAAGTGAATAATTGGATCCTAGATTAGCAAAGATCTGAACAGAAGATCTTGTGGAAGTAAAAGATAGGCAGGAACAAAGAGAATGGCCAGATCATTGGTTTAATAAATATGAAAAAAAAAAAAAAAAAGGACAGTAAAAGTCAAATTCTGACTGTGGTAGAATGACAGAGCAATCATCTTCAAGAAGGATCATAGTAATACAGGAAAGAATTTGGGGTTCTAGCTGTGGTAATCTGGAGAAATAAAATGTAAGTGAAAATGTTAAAAAATGTTGGCAACATGGGTAAATGCTTTCTGGAAATTGTGAAAATGTGAAATTCATGCATGGCTTTGAAGTGACTTTTTCAGGTCTAATGTTGCAAGCTAGGAATGTAAACATATTACCATTAAAACATTAAACTTGATTATTTGCTCACAAGATGATTGTTCTCTATATTTATGGAAGTAAAGGCATGAAAAAAAAAAAAGGAAATAAACCTCAAAGCTTTCTTTGTGAAGTGGGGTGGGGGATGATATTTGAAGAAAAATTTCCTCTCAGCCATCATTCATAGTTATTTTTCAATCTCATTGTAGAAGAATTGTAAAAAGTTGAAAAAAGAAATAAAATAAGCTAAAACCCAAGAAACCTTTAAAAAACATTTCCTTAATTATTTTTCTACAATTTTTTTTGCATAGTTGTAATCATCCTGTACAGATGATATTGTTTTAAGTCACATGTCATAGTTGCACATTCCAAAGCAATAGCTATAGATCCCATTGGTAGTTAATGTAGGACTAATTGAGGGAACACCGTTCAATAGTAGAGTGGCATCTTCAGGAGTCAGCTAAGGACAGACGCTCCTGCAGGCAACAGGCAGGAGCAGAAACAGGCATCAGGAAAGGGAGCAGAAGGATCATGTCACACAGCCTGGGACTGCCAGATGAATCCTAAAGGGATAATGGAAAGGGACACAATTCAAAGAGTACTTGTAGATATTTTGAAAATGCCAAGGACAATTTAGAGGATAAAGTTTTTGCTTCAGGAACATCACATGAAGAAGCTTTAAATGAATCTCTTTATGGTTAATTCACTACTGCATTTATCAGACAGTTCCAGGGCACTATGTACCAGACACTGTTCGAAGCACTTCACAAATATTAACTTGTTTAATCCTCATAACACCTCTATGAAGGTGGATTCTATTAAGATTCTTAGCATATAGTATGCAGAGGTTTAAAGAGTATCACATTTTTCGACATTTCTAATGTGACTTAGGGCTTTGGACTCTTCAGAAGCCAGAAGAACAGCAATGTCCAACAGGGCTTCACTCTGTCGTTCATTAGTATACACGCAAACTTGCTATGTCTTCTCTTCTATGTCAACCATTGTCATAGGACAACTTTATTCACAACTCTCCAGTCAGAAAACTCTCCAGGCTTCTAGTTGTTTTTCTATCCTTATAAGCCGACAACAAGAACAACAATTAAAACAACAAAAACTAGGCGTAGTAATAACTGCATTTGGACAAGCCCCTATCGGAGACTTTCAAACCTACAGTGATGACATGTTTACTTTGTTTGTTTCACATAAATCATTTATAGCAACAATGAAGAAAATGAATATGAATAAAAATTGAGGCTTACAGAATGAGTCAGAGGGACAGAATTATTTCCCCACATGCAAAAACAGAATGCAGTTCTCATGGTGGCCGTGAAAAAAGGGATGTATACACAGGGTCTTCAAAAAATTCATGTAAAGATTCATGTTATCTTTTGATTCTATTTTTCCATGAAATTTTTGAAGTACCTGTACTTTCAGAAATTATATATCTAATTCTTACTGGCTCCGCTAAAGGAATTTTTAGTACTTTCCTCCTTTTAGCAGTATTTTTGCATAAAGCATATTTTTATAGAAAATAGTTAATTTTTATGTATCAGTAAAAAAGCACCAAAAAAATGATTCCATTTGGTGATGGTTATGGTGGGGTGAAACAATTCTGGATGCTGTGGTGTCTCCTGTAGATCTGTCTGTCCTGCCACTCCTGGAATGTACCAGACTGAAGATCGCAAATGGAGACACTGTGCCCAGTGCTAAAGGCATCGTTCAATAGGAGTGGAACTCATCAGATGTTGAATGCCTATTCTGTGATAAGTCACAGAATAAAAGTGTATCTGTTTCCTAATTGCTAGGTCTGTATTTGTTTTTAATTCTTTATTATTATTTATATTAGAAAGCACAACTTTGTTCAATGAATTAAAAATACTGTTTTAATAGCTCTATTTTGCTTCTGAATTTAAATACATATTGTGACATTTATTGGCTAAGAGTTCACAAGGTACACAGAATTTACTGAAAATACATTCCTATAGAGATTGAAACTCACACTTCTATGTGACAAGGACATACTAAAGATCTGAGTTCTCACAAAAATATATCGGGACATTATGCCTGATTTACACAAACACTGAGGTTTTGGAGCTGAAATATTACCAGAAGGATAATCTATAAATTTATCATTTGTTATTTTTCCCACCATAAATATTAGCTGATATTCTGTGTCATATTCTTACCAGAAATTTTCTCTCTTACATATACACTTATCGTATCACTTTTGCAGCATGACTCATGAATACAGAAATCCAAATATAATACATCTCATCTCAACACAGCTACATAAAGATTAATACTACTACCTTAAAAAGTGACTTCTAATTGCCTCTAAATATCAGATACAAATGAATCCATAATAGTAATTTCCTGCATTACATTGCTAATCACTGAGTTAGTTAGCCAAAGGGAAAGAAAGCAAGGATGACGTGGAACAAAGTACCTAAAAAAGAAGATAATTTGGGTTGTGGCCAGAGGAATAGTGAAATGAGGATGCTTTATGTATACCTACAATCTCATTTCTCTTCCATTGCCTTTTTGTTTGTTTAATCTCACTTTCTCAATCTCTAATTGAAAACTCAGTGGCAATTTATGAAATTTACACAAGGATTTATCAACTCAACGATGCTAGCCCATACCACTCCAAATAAACAAAGGTGACTCTGAGTAATAAAAATATTTTTTGTCTACCAAGACTTGGAGATATACACTTACATTATTCTTAAAGCTAAAAACACTATTTTATAGAGGAGTACAGCTGCACTATAGAGTAATACCTATTGGGCAATTTAGAAATACAGTGTAGTATAGTGCATTGATTCTCCAGGTGTACTTACCATGCTGGCAGCAGCAGCAGCAGCACCTTGAAACTTGGAAATGCAGAACTTAGAAATGCAAATTCTTGAGCCCCATGCCACATTTACTGACTAAGAAACTCTAGGAGTCTATGAAAAATGATGTTGGAATTTTGATAGGGATTGTATTGAATTTGTAAATTACTTTGTGTAGTATGAACATTTTAACAATATTAATTCTTTCAACCCATGAACACAGGATATCTTTCCATTTATTTGTGTCTTCTTCAATTTCTGTCATCAACAGTTTAGAGTTTTCAGTGTATAGATCTTTTACCTCCTTGGTTAAATTTATTCTTAAGTATTTTATTTTTTTGGTAGGTATTATAAATGGGATTTTTCTCTTGATTTCTTTTTCTAATAGTTCATTATTAGTGCATAGAAGTGCTACTGATTTTTGTGTATTGATTTTGTATCCTGCAACTTTACTTATTATTTATTATTCCTAACAGGTTTTTGGTGGAGTCTGTAGGGTTTTCTATATAAAAGATCAAAATGAGCTTTCGAGAACATTTCTTTCACACAAATCCCAGGAAAATATTCAGAAGCAGCCAGGTTTGCTATTGCTATCTGTGATCTTTTTATTAATTAATTAATTAATTAATTAATTAATTTTTCTTTTTCTTTTTTTATTTTATTTTCTTTTTTTAAAAATTTTATTTTGTCGATATACATTGTGGTTGATTATTGTTGCCTCTTACCAAAACCTCCCTCCCTCCTCCCTCTCCTCCCTTCCCCCAACAATGTCCTTACTGTTTGCTTGTCGTATCAACTTCAAGTAATTGTGGTTGTTATATCTTCTTCCCCCGCCCCCGGTTTTTTTTTTTTTTTTGTGTGTGTGTGTGTGAATTTATATATTAATTTTTAGCTCCCACCAATAAGTGAGAACATGTGGTATTTCTCTTTCTATGCCATTTGCAACGACATGGATGGATCTTGAGAGAATTATATTATCTGTGATCTTTTAATAGTTCTCTTTATCAGTGTAGTCATAAACTGTTCGGCATCTCCAATTCTAGTACTTACAAGCATTTTTCTTTAGTAAATTATGAGTGATGGTTTTCTAAGAAATCAGATGCAGCTTATCTGGGGACCACAACTTAAGAAACAGTGGACTGGAGCATAGGTTCTGAAGCAAGGCTCAGCCTCTTACCAGCTGCATACGCTTGAGGAAATTTTAACTTAATCTCCTCATGTGTAAATGGGAATGAGTTAGTGCATACCTCATAAAAATGCTGCAAGGGTTAAATGAGTCAACCATTTAAAATTCTGACTGAAATCTAGTAAGTCCTGTATATGTGTTTGTTAAAATAAAATGTGTGAAATCAGTTACATCTGTTATATTTTACCCACAGTCACCTCATTACGCCTGTGTATATCTGCCAGCATTTTATTTCCAGGTGGCTGAAAAAAATCACTTTAACCCATTGGTCTCCAATCCCAACAGACTATCAGAATCACCTGGGAAACTTGTTAACAATTACTGACTTCATAACTTTTATTTATTTGATCTAGACTGAAGCCTAGGTATTAGAAAAATTTAAATGTTTCCTCAGCAATTCTAATGTTCAGCCAGGACTGGAAACTATTGCCTTAGCCTATAAATAAACAGCATGTTTCTAGAAAACAATGGTCATATTTGGGATCCTCTATTAGACAACATAAAGAATCATACTGAATAGAGAAATCTTGACTTACTATCACATATAGAGCTTTTTAAAAACTTGGGCTGATTGTATAATGTGCTTGCAGACTTAATAACAGCTAGATCTTGATGTATCTGAGGCCTTAGGGTAAAATATGTATCAAGGGTTATAAAATGCATACTTTCAGGCAATCTACCATCTGTGTGTATAGAATTTTAAACAACTGGCTGATTGAAGAAGTGATGGTACAATCCTGGCGATACTGCTGAAAACACAATATAGCAGATTCTGGGCCTTTGAGTATTTAATGTTATCAGTTTCTCATCCTGATGGTCCATGGCTACGGGGATTTCTACTTGATCAAAACATAGATCTGAAGGGTTCCTGCTGTGGGGCTGTGAACTGGATTCAAGCTGCTGTGCTAGTGAGTGAGCCTAGCCCACGTGGCAGCAAACTTTCATATCATCACACTTTGCTTTTTCAATGATAAAAACATGGAGATTTGTGTATGAATAACAACCAACATGGAAGAAATAAAATGTCAGTGAAAGTTGAAGAGGCAACCATAAAAAGTTACTCAGAGCAAAAAATCAACTCCCGATAAAAGCAGATTATCCAAATATTTTCATGTTCCCAAATCTGGAGATTTCTAAAGATCTCACAAATATTCCTTTTGAAGACATCAATGATATACTGTATACAGAGTTTAAATTTCTCTTACAATGTTCCGTATTTATTTTGGATTTAATAAATCCCCAAGTTAGTGAAATGTAAACAAGTATTACATGTCAACATTAGTATTTTATATGCTTCTTACATAAAATAGAAAATAAGTCGGATGCATTTTTTTTTTTACCTAAGTTAGAAAAAAATTGTATGTAAATATCCATCCACTACAAATATCATCACCCTAAGGCTCAAGACATCTTATGAAGTCCAGGCTTCACGTACTGTCAGCATAAAACCTTTGGTCAGAATAAAAGCCATGGATTAGATTGTGCTTGATCTGGGCTCTCCCTTGAGAAATGTTATAACTTATTTCTTATGAATTATAGATACTAAAGAAACAACAGCTCTCAATAACTGCTCCCTCCCTGTGTGCTATTACGGACATGGCAGTAAGATGAAGAAAATCAGGTAGAGTTATATTTTTGTCTTTATGCATTTAGGTATCTCTTGCATTTATTTTTTATTTTACTTTTATTTTAACTTCTCAATATACATTGTAGTCGATTTTCATGACCCTTTACCTGTTCCTCTTCCCCATTCCCTCTCTCCCCTCCCCCCCTACATCATATCTGTTCACTTGTCTTAAAAAGTTCAAGGAATTGTTGTGATTGTTGTGTTTTCTTCGCCCCCACCCTATGTTTGTTCGTGAGTTTGCTTATTTATTTATTTTTAGCTCCCACAAATAAGTGAGAACATGTGGTATTTTTCTTTCTGTGCCTGACTTGCTTCACTTAACATAATTTTCTCTAAGTCCATCCATGTTGTTGCAAATGGTAGTATTTCATTCTTCTTTATAGCAGAGTAGTATTTCATTGTGTAGATATACCACAGTTTCCTTATATACTCATCTGACGATGGACGTTTGGGCTGGTTCCAGCTATTGACTATTGTAAACAGTGCTGCAATAAACATTGGAGTACAGGTGTCCCTTCAGCATGATGATTTCCATTCCTCTGGGTATATTCCCAGCAGTGGAATAGCTGAGTCATATGGGACATCTATCTGTAATTGTTTGAGGAACCTCCATACCATTTTCCATAAAGGCTGCACCATATTGCAACTCCAGCAACAGTGTAGGAGAGTTCCTTTTTCTCCACAACCTCTCCAGCACTTGTCATTCTCAGTCTTTTGAATATTAGCCTTCCTAACTGGAGTGAGATGGTATCTCTAAGTGGTCTTGATTTGCATTTCCCGGATGCTGAGTGATGTTGAGTATTTTTTCATGTGTCTGTTGGCCATTAGTATACCTTCCTTTGGGAAATGCCTATTAAGCTCCTTTGCCCATTTTTTAATTGGGTTATTTGTTTTTTTGCTATAAAGTTGTTTGAGTTCCTTGTATATTCTGGATATTAATCCTTTGTCTGATGTATATTTTGCAAATATTTTCTCCCACTCTGTTGGTTGTCTTTTCACTCTGTTGATTGTTTCTTTTGCTGTGCAGAATCTTTTTAGTTTGATATAATCCCATTTGTTTATTTTACCTTTGGTTGCCTGTGCTTTTGGGGTCCTATTCATGAAGTCTGTACACACTCCTACTTCCTGGAGTGTTTCCCCTATATATTCTTTAAGGAATTTTATTTTTTCAGGATGCATATTTAAATCTTTAATCCATTTTGAGTTGATTTTGGTATATGGTGAGAGGTATGGGTCTAGTTTCAGGTATCTCTTGCATTTAAAACAGAGCTCTTTAGGGGTGATGTTTTGACTAAAGGCAAAATTTTAGTCAAATTTTTGTCAGGAAAATAAATATGAAACAATGGTGACTATATACTCGTAAAACCCATGTATACTAGAAGCCAAAGCTCATTTCTGAAGTCATTACAAAAACAAGATTTTAGATCATATCTTTTAGATAAATCTCAGGAGAAAATTCAGAAGAAATCAGGTCTGCTATTGATACCCATGACTTTTCAGTATTTCTCTATATCAAAGTAGTCACAAGTCATGTGGTATCTACAGTTCCAGTACTGACAAGCCTTTTTCTTTAGTAAATTATAAGCGATGGCTTTCCAAGCAATTTTTGATAGGACAGTCCCATTCTCCATCCTATCTCTTTCTACTGCCTAATACCCAACCTCCAGCCTATCTCTCCTTTTGGAATTCTACAGAGTTTTCAAGTTATTTATGATTCATACAAGAGGACTGTGATGAGATGATGTATGAAACCTACCTACCTAGGATTGTCAGATTCCAACCCCTTCTCAAATCCCCACCTATTATTTTCTAATATTCATTTGCAAAATCACAAAGTATTAAACATGCAAAAAACATTTTGAAAATTACTCTCTCCAGAATAGTAAACTTCGTTATTTAAACAAGAAGGAAAGGTGAAGTTCCTTTTCATAGAAATGCACCTTATGTTCTATATTGATGTGAAAACAAAATAAAACAAAACTGCAACTCCTAAAATTTGGAAATTAAAAAATATGTTTGACCAACTTTACCTTTAAGTCTCACAATTTTGTATTCTGTAGATGTGTGGGAAAGATTTTAGAGTTCTCCTTAATGGATCTAGCTTCAAAGATATTATTTTTATTTTCTCTTACTTTTACATAAAACTTTTTAGTTGAGAGCTTTCTAACCTACCAAGAATTTCCATTTTGCATCGGTAGGGCCACAGTGTGTTTTCAAACTGCCTCTCTTACTACTTTCAATGGGAGATCACCCTCTAGTGGAAATGTGGTAGAAAATAGGGTATTTCTGTGCCTCACTGATGAAAATTTAAAGGAGACCCATGACCCTTGAGATGATGTTTATACTCCTAAGCAAAATCTAAAGAGGCAATTTTGTAAGCAATGTATATTTCTAAGTTATAGTGCGCCTCCATTTGCATAAGAATGGATGAATAGTTTTAAAGTTTCTTAAACTTGTGTCCTAAGTCACAAAGTAATGTCTATTTCCATTAGAACTTATATTTTTGCTTTATTTTCAGAGAATGGTATGTCTGTTAAGGTAAACTGTAGAATATGACTGTAGTAGGTTGCAATCTTTCTTCTGTCCAGGAAATGTGAGGGCTAAGACATAATCAAATGAGTAATACCTATGCTTTAGATTATTTGGGTCCATTTGCAGAAGAAATTGTCCATGAATTATGAAATATTAATATTTGCCTTATATTGAATAGTTGCTATAAGCAAGGACTATTTTGGGTGCTTGACATATTATTCCATTAATAAGCCTTTAAAAATACTTGTGGATAAAAATGCTTAATTATTGTCTCTATTTGTGAATCTGCTTATAAGTTGATAATGTAGCATGTGGATGTCCTAATGAAAAACCTAAGTATAAATGCCATCATTTTTTTTTAAATGTTGTAAAAACTTTATCCTATTCACAAGGCAAAACCAATAAATTCAACCTCATCTTTGATCAAACCACTCATTAACTCATCACAATTATTATATTATGATAATATAATAATGCATTTGACAATGCATTACAACCTAGATTATTAGCTTTGCATTTTTTTATCATACCATGGAATATTGATTTCAAGCCTTATTCCTGAAAAAATAAAACTTCAATCTTATGGTAAATGGGAAAAGGGTTGTCTGGAATTATGCATGGAACTTCCAATATGAACATAATATTTATAGATAACTTCAAACATATCATGAACACATTTAAATATATATGTTTCTATGTATTTTCAGTATGTTAAAATTTTGGCAAGCATTTAAAAATTAAATTGTCGTCAACTAGAGTGCATAAGTTATAGTATTAGGCAGGAATATTGATTAATGTCCCATCTACCTTACAAGCCCGTTGGGAGCACCACAATTTAAAAAAAATGTATCTGAAAGTCCTTTAATTATAAAAAATTATACAATTGTCAGGTGTTGTTATGCTTATAATCAGATGATGCATTGTTTTGAGAATAAAAAATGTTTTTTGTTGTAATTTGCTGAAGGATTCTACCAGCCTTAAGGAAGAGTGTTCTAAAAACTGGAACAAACATAACCCCTTGGCTATTCTGCTTCTGGCAACAGGAAGCCAGCCAGAAGAGAGAATAGTTAAGTAGTCAATTGAATTGGGTAATTGTGGGGAAAGGTGGAGAGGATAGAGGCTGCTTTGCATGAATGATACCAATAATTAGACCTAACAAGAATTAAACTGAAATGATTTGATTGGTTGAACATCACTGTATTTTATATTGCCACTATTCCAGTCTAGTTTTGACTTCTGAGTCCTGCTAGAGTTTGTTGCACATACTGGCAAAATAGAGTTTGACAATACATACGTAATACTGTAAAAGAATGAAACTAGGGCTGCCTAAGCTGATAGCACATTTGCAAAAGTGGTATATGCATGTATAAAGCAGAAGGAAACCAACTCATGTTCAAATTTATTTTAACATCAGTACCATTTCCTTTATATAGATACAGAGTAGACCTCTAAGGAATGCTTAATTATTCAGTAGAAGGGACTCAGAGAAAGTCACCTTCATTTTTAAATATATACTACTCATTTCGCTGAACCAGTGGGAACTCTGCATTACTATTCTTTAACATTAGCTATAGTAACACTGTAGAGAAGGTCAGGAGAATTTACCCTTCATAGAGTGCTTGGATGGCAAAACTGCAATTTAGATCAGTTTTATCTTTGTTTTTACAGATGAATAGTAAAGAATTAAGGCTCTGATCCAAATAATACAAGTCATACAAGTTAAAACCATTTTTTTTGGAAAGCACAACTTTAGCTGAAGCAATCATTATCAGTGTTATATTATATAATGACATTAATAACCTCAGTTACTCATATCTTAGTAAAAGCCCTAAGATCCTTCAATAAATTAGGAGTAAAGCCAGAAATGGACCCTTATGGTGACAAAATGACAATTATTAATTAAATATTATTCTATCTCAACTCTTCAAAGCATAACTAAAATATAAACAAAAAGGTCACTGAGATTGCAGAGCACATGTAACAAAAACTGCTTAAACTAAAATATTTACCCTCTTTAGCACTCATGCAGAGCTGGATTGATTCTTACAATAATTCTTCTAACGAGGCTAATTTCCAGGTTTCCTTGCCCATGCAAGTTATAAATATAGTAAGTGGTGCAGTTAGAGGTAGGTATCATGACTCCTAGAACGGACACTGCTGAGATTATAAATCTATGCTTAGAGACAGACAAACATAACTATGAGTCATGCAAATATGAATACTATAACAGATGATGCTAAGTCATATCATGGACAGGTTAAACTGCATTCAATACCTTCCCACTGACAATCCCTTCTCACACCTACTCCACTCTATTTTCCTTCATAGGACTTTATCAGCACCTGGAATATATTTATTTGTTTATGGGTTTTCTGCCTGTATCCCTAAAGTGAATACAAGCCGCTTGAAGGCAGGAATTTGATCTATTTTATTCTCTGCTATATCACCTGTGCTTCGAACAGTGCCTACCACACAAAAAGAGGTGTTCTAAGTAGCTGGTCTGCCTGTGGGGTGAGGATTCTTCCATACTGCTGGGGGTGATTTGCCCAAAACACAAAGTAAAGAATTTAGTAATAAGGTTGACCATTTACATCATTCAAAAGCACTGAAATTATGTGAATTAACAAAAAAGCATAAGTTTATGACAGTGTAATACACCCACTTAAGCCACTGTAGAGCTAAGCATTGTCTCTTCACATTACTGATGAAATAAAATTCTCTTGCAGTTTATATGGTTGATTAAATGCATCATGTGGTACAGTAAAATAATATAATTGGCAGCTATTTTCTGAAAGAAGTCTGAGACCCATCTCATATCTAAATCCACTTGGCCTTGTTTGCTTTGAGAAGCTAAATAAGCGGCTTATTCAGAGTAAAGCATTTTCAGATATTCACCATAAAAATATTTAAAATAAAAATAAAATATGCTATTTTAAAAAAATCCAGCATCTAGTTCTCTGGGGAATATTAGGGAAAAATAGTTTTGACACAATTGTAATTGAGCACTTATAGACCAATTATTGGGACTTTGAGGCCGGAATACCTGAATTGCTACTTACCACTTTTTCAAGAATAATTTGATGTTCACCTATATTTTAATAATCTTGTTTTTACATTTGCTCTTTCTACAAGATAATATAGAGATGATTCAATGCTCATAGCAATGGTACTAATACAACTGAAAAGTAATGATTATGGATAGGATACTTTAGTGAAGTCTACCAAAATTAAGCACCTTAACCAGAGTCAAATTGCTATAAATGTAAATATAGTTTTAAAATATCTAGTTAGTAACTTCTGTACAGGAATGTGTATAATATGATGGCATAACTATGAACTATTTTTGGAATGAAACAGTGCATATATTAAAAGTTATGCAAAATTCCATGCCAGTTTGTTCTGAGAATGTTAGTTCATGCAGGCCTTTCTAGCGGGGAGTAATGAGTCCCTCTTTC
The DNA here is from genome assembly GCF_027409185.1 of Cynocephalus volans. Taxonomy (NCBI): domain Eukaryota; kingdom Metazoa; phylum Chordata; class Mammalia; order Dermoptera; family Cynocephalidae; genus Cynocephalus; species Cynocephalus volans. Next base: position 114,547,712 of record NC_084461.1, on the reverse strand, counting down.
TGTTGTCTTTGTAGACAGTTGGCGCTGGATTGACTCAAAATTATAAACTATATCGCAGAGCAAATGTCAACGTGAAGCTTTAAATGAATAACAAACTACTTACCCAGGAGCTATTTCTATCTCAATGAACCACTCTGGTAATGAGGCTGAATTATTTGTCTAAACATTAGATACTTGAAGTAAAACTGAATTTTAAGTTCTAAAATTCTTAAGTTCAAGTTATTTTCAAGGGAAAAAAGAAATGGGGGGAAAAAAAGAAAAAAGAGGGAAAGGATGTGCACAGGGCTGTATTGCTGAAAGAGCTCACGCTTCGTCTTCCTGAATCTTATATTCACACTTCCACCTCCAGTTTATCACCACATTGTTGTCACATTCATCATCTCTAAAATCTACTCAGGCTTCTCTGTTCAAACACCAAGAAATGGTTTCCTTGACCTGATGAATGTAACCCAAACTCCACTGCCTATCAGTTAAGGTCTTTGATAGCTGGGCCTCAGCTATCCTATCTGTCTCACATGAGTGCCCATGATAGCACCTTAAAAAATTGTCCCCATGCCTGTGCTTATGGCATTGCTCTTCCATGTAAAGTCCTTCTCTCTTTGTTTACTTGACATTTCAAGCTATGGGGCCAGGAGCCCTGGACCTTTGGCTTTTGATGTCAAGCCCCTCCTAAAAAGAGGTAATTTCTTCCCCCAAGCCCTCAACCCCCACCCCACCACCAAATTTTTCTTTTTGAGTCTCATTACGTTTCATGGAGAAAACCATGTTACCACGATGAAAGGAGGTATTTGAAAACAGTTAGTTAATTTGATCAAGACTGTTAATTCATTCCTGAAGCCACACGTGTGTGAGAGAGCTCTTCATTGAGAAAGGATTCCCATACGAAAACATCACAGCTGAGATGTGCTGAAATACTTGTTTAATCAACAGCTTCAATTTTAATCCTCTCGCAAATATTGTAGATGCATTATTTTATTAATGTGAATAATCAACCTATCTGTGCTTTTGCTAAGTTTTATGTGCTGGTGACGTAAACAGTAAAAAGTAAGTCTCCCAAAGCAAAACTCGACTTAAAAACCCCAAAAACTAAAGGTAAAATAAAAGTGGGTGTTCAAGTTTAACAACCAAAATAGCAAATGCATTTGGCAATTTATGACAAAAGAATGCTTAAAATCCATCAATACACATATACTCTCTGCCTAGAACAAGACGCTGCTTTTCAGATATAAGACACTTTTAGGATATAAGATACCAGGAGCGAACCCATTATTAATGAATTATTACAGAGCAAACAATGTATCTTCACCAGGTCACAATGTGCATCAAGGCATGTATAAAGCAAGGCATAGCCAGAACTAGAAAAGTATTTTATACACAGATTGAAATGCAAGTAGAAAAAACAAGGACTGCCTATATGCCATTAGGTAAACTTACACATAATGTAAGAACTCCCTATTTGCAGTAGTAAAATATTTAGGTGCTTTTAAGATAGTTCACAGAAAAAAAATATTTTATTTTCAGTAAAGAAACATTTCACACACATGTACACATATCTGTATTTCTATATTTTTTCAGCCAACAGTGAGATTTTTCTCTCTTAAAAAACCTGATAACACAATGCTACCTAATTTTGTAGGTCTAGTAAACTCAGCAAAAAGATAGACCAAAATATAAAAAGAAGATCATTATAATAATGAAACTTCAGCTCATAAAGAGAACATTTATGCAAGCTTATAAGTCAGACTCAGCAGTCATACATTTATCTTAGTTTCTGCCCTCAGTGTAGTACAATGCCATAGAGGTTCTAAAAACCTCCATTGGAGTAATTCTAATATAAGCTTCATAATATGCTCTAGAATTCCACAGATCCGTTCACTTCCGGATTGCAAACAAGCCATTTCCTGCATAAGTAGGTTTTTCATACAACTTGCAAATTTGGCCAGAAGGCTAAACAAGACCAAAGAGTATGCTGTTACTAGAAAATTTCAGCATTCTAGAAATGGCTCTGTAAGTGCATGGCTTGTTCCCAGGAGGTGTCTTTTAATTAGTCTTAGCCATATGTTCATCTGGCTGAATCCAGAGTTGCATCTCAGGAAGCATCAATGCCTCTATGCACAAGGAGGCTAAGCAGTCCTATTTTTCTAGCAGGGCATGTGATTCATTTGTTGTTGCTGTTGTTAGGCAAATAAATACTTTTTTTGTTGCCTTTTGAATTACCTGGTAAATATGTTCATCCTCAAGTGGGACACTGTAATAGAGTCATCATATAGTCTTTTCTCAGTGAATAACTGCCAGAAAAATGCATAGGAAAGAAGGTGTATAAACAAAACAGCAGAAGAAAGTTCTGAAACAGTATGGGCCAGCAAGACTCCTGGCACCCCATTCCTATATTCTTCTCTACAATCAGGCCAATATACAGGAGCTTAAATTCCAGTTAAACCACATTCATAACTTGTGCTTCAGGTTTTAGTTCAAAGATTACTTGTGGTCACCAGCATTTTCCTATCCTATTAATGCTCTTAATTAATCAGATGAAATATCAGGTATGTGCTCATATAGACGCAGTCACTAGCTCCGTCTGAAAGTAACATCATCATCTTGCTCCTGTTCTAGACCAAAAGCAAATGTGGTTACTGCAAAAAATGACTGAAAATATTATTGTTCACTAGATTAATTTTGTTGTTGTTGTTGGAGTGGTTAAAAAATAAAAACATTTTTCTCAATAGTTAACTCCCAGTAAGGTTTTCAAATTATATTGATTTATTAAACACTAAACATTTTAATATTGTTTAATTACAACAGTATTCAAGATTAATGACAAAACCAAAGACAAATAATTAATGTAGCAAATCAAAAGTCTACCCTGAAGAGTTCCCCTTTCAAAATGACTTAATAGTACAAGTAATTATTTGTTTCATTACTACATGGCTCTTATTAATGGAACTCAATAGCTATTGCACTCTCTTATTGCCAGCATGTTGATTTCTTTAATTTACTATTTAAGGATTTTAAAGTCAATGTATCAATGATAAGTTAACATACAGGGATAATATATTGGGATTCATACTTGTGCTAAATATTAAGCCCTATTCTTAGTGAAAAAATATAACTAACATCTCCCAGAGGGAAGCACTCCAATGTAGTAACGTCATAAAACAATGTTGTTTTTCATTGTACAGTCTGTTTCACCATCCATTATAAGCTACAAAAGGCAAAAGTAAAGCAAAGCTTGGAAATAGTTTACTCCTTTAAAACTAATGCAAGACAGCAAATGAATCTTGAGAAGATTGATTAAAAATTGAAGAATGATATCAAATTATAGCTTAATTGTTAAACAATGGCAGATTTCAAATACTTCCTAAATCAAAGCACTGAAAGAAACTTATTGCCATTAAGTTATTCCAAATGTCCCTTTTATGATATCATGACATGATGTCTAACTATATGTAAATTTCTAAATATAATTGTTTACTTGAGCATGTACACAGTATCTCATTTAACAATGATATGTTATCAGTAGTGTTTCTATACACTAACAACGAACCTTGCAAAAAAGAAATCAAGAAAATCCCATCCACAACAGCTACAAAAATAAGCAATTTAGGAATAAATTTAACCAAGAAAGTGAAAGATCTATACACTGAAAACTATAAAATATTAATTAAAAAAATTAAAGAAAACATAGATAAATGGAAAGATTTTCTGTGTTCACAGATTGAAAGAATAAATAAAAATGTCCACACTACACAAAGCAATCTATAGATTCAATGCAATTCCTATGAAAATTCTAATGACATTCACAGAAACAGGAAAAACAATCCTAAAATTCATTTAGAATCACAAAAGACCCCAAATAGCCAAAGCAATCTTGAGCAACAAAACAAAGCCAGAGGGCATCATACTACCTGATTTCAAAGTTTACCTTGAAGTTGTGGTAATCAGAACAGCATGGTACTGGCATAAAAACAGACACACAGACTAACGGAACAGAATAAAGAGCTCAGAAATAAATCCACACATTATGGTAAATTGATTTTAAAAAAAGGTGTCAACAACAATGTGGAAAGAACAGTCTTCAATAAATGATGCTGGGAAAAGTAGATATCCACATGCAAAAGAATATATACCTAGACTCTTATCTCACACCACACACAAAAATCAACTCAAAATGACTAAGAGACAAACATAAGACCTAAGAATGAAAAGCTAGAAAAAACATAGGACAAAAGTTCCATGACATTGGTCCGAACAATGATTTTTTGATATGACTCCAAAAGTACAGGCAACAAAAGTGAAATAGACAAATGGGATTCCATCAAACCAAAAAGCTTCTGCACAGCAAAGGAAACAATTAACAGAGTAAAGAAACAACCTACAGAACGAGAGCAACTATTTGTAAACCATGCATCTGATAAGGAGTTAATATCCAAAATATTTAAACAACTAAATAGAAAGAAAACAACCTGATTTAAAAATGGGCAAAGGACTAAAATAGACATTTCTTAAAAAAAAAAAAGACATACGAATAGCCAACAGGTATATGAAAAAATGCTTAACATTACTAATCATCACGGCAAGGCAAATTAAAATCACAATGAGCTATCACCTCACACCTGTTAGAATGACTATTATCTGAAAGACAAAAGATACATGTTGGTGAAGATGTGGAGAAAAGGGAACTCCTGTCCTCTGTTGGTTGAAATGTAAATTAGTACAGCCACGAATGAAAACAGTACTGAAGCTCCTCAAAGAATTAAAAATAAAAGTATTACATGATCTAGCAATCCCACTACTGGGTATATAGCCAAAAGAAATGAAATAAGGATGTTGAAGAGATAGCTGCACTACCATGTTCTCTGCAGCACTATTCACAATAGCCAAGATATGGAACCAATGTAAGAGTTCATCAATGGATGAATGGATAAAGAAAAAGTGGTATATATACATAATGGAATACTATTCAGTCTTAAATAAGAAGGAAATCTTGTCATTTGCAACAATCCGGATGAACTTGGAGGACAGCATGTTAAGTGAAATAAGCTAGGCACAAAAAGACAAAGCACGATCTCACTTACAGAGGAATCTGAAAAGGTCCAACTCATAGAAATAGAGAAAAATGATGGTGACCAGAGACTGGGTGGGGTTGGGGGATTGAGGAGATGTTGGTCAAAGGACACAAAATTTCAGTTAGACAGGAGACATAATTTGAAGAGATCTATTGTACATCACAGTGACTATAGTTAATAACAATATATTGTATGTACACTTGAAAATTGCTGAGAGTAGATTTTACATATTCTTACCATAAAAAATGTGAAGTAATGCATATGTTCATTAGATTGATTTAGCCATTCCAGATTGTATACATATACCAAAACATCGTGTTGTACATCATAAATATATACAATTTTTGTCAATAAAAAAGAATGATATAAGTTGAAAAATATCTTGTAGACTTGATTGACATGAGAATGTCTTTTTGGTGATTTTTTCAGGAAAAACTTTCATGTCTTTTGGTGTTTCTCAGAAGCTTGTAATAATCGTTGAATCAATGGTAATTATGAGCAATACAAGTTATATTCCATGTGGGAAGCAAAACAGTAAAAGACATCATTTATTTGGTCATTAATCTGACTGGAATTGCTCTTTGACAATGTTAAATTGACCAAAAAAAAAAAGAAAAAAAATGGATGAGTTTATTAAGATTTTGCAGCACTGTCATTATGAGTTAGAAAAAGGCAGTATGAAGAAATAGATAGTCTGCTGGTCCCCTGAGCTCCAGCTCTTCAGAGATGCTCCAGCTGTTAGACAACTGCCAGCAGTCTTAGTTTTCAATTAAAGAGCACTTTAGGGACTATTTATTATATTTAGACTCAAAGAGATAGTTTATTCCTCTGTGGCAACCCAACTGGAGAAATTTAGACCAGATAGGACCAAGTGAAATGTTTATATTTTAAGGCAAAGTTTAGGTGAGCTTTTTCACAAATTGTACCTTTTCTAAGAAGGTTGAGACAGTAATTACAAATTTACAGGGTATACATTTCCCTAATACTTACAACTTGTGTAAGTTCCTTCTTTAAGCCTCAGTTTCCTTTTACTGTAATATTTACAATGAAATATGAACTTCACAATGTTAGTTTGAGGATTAAATTATTCAATTCATGTAAAGCACTTACCTCAGTGCTTGGAACATAATAAGCATTCAATTACTGGTAGCCACATTATTTAACTATTGTCACTAAGAGACTGAAATTTGACTCCTATTCAAGCTTTAGGTGGAATCTAGAGAAAAATCAATAATCAACTGACAATCAGATACATTGATGAATAGGTATATATAAGCATCAAACATATAAATGCATTAGAAGCCTAAATCCTCAAATAGAGTATATTGAGGGCCTCCTTTTTATCACTGCCCTTCTATGAATACTCCCATACCCTGTCCCTGTGTTCATAAAAATATTCTTTCACTAATCCTTGATGCTTTCCCAAATACGGTATGTATTTTCTAAATTTCTCATTGTAAAACTTTCTCTATTTCTTGTACTCATCACAATTCAAATAAAGTAGAGAATAAATGGAAATCTTAGGGACTCACTAGAGGTAAGACATACTCACTCCATTAGGCTCTTGCTCAGTCTATGATTGACTGAGCCTGATTTAGGACCAACTGCGCTGGAGATTCTACTTCAATCACCAGTCAGCTCTGAGAGCTTGGCAAAGTCTGGCTTCATGGGACTGACGTGGTCTTATATGCTATAACTTACTTCATAATTTAACCTGAGAACCCGTGCAAAGAAGATCCTATTGAAATGTTTTATCATTTTTCTCTGCCCCAATTCTAGGCTCACAAATGAAATTATAATGGTAGCTGTAGCCTCCCGTAGGTATAAAAAAATGAAAATATTAAATTTTCAACATCACCGATATAGGTAATGACTTGTATATGAGAAGAATAAACTGTATTCAAAATGGAATCATTCTCATGTATGAACTGATGTATTATTTCACTTATAAAGTCAGGGGAATTCCTATTTCATTGTCACTGTTAAGCCATATGATTTTTGAGAATTACATTAGACTTCGCATAGCCACTACATCCCTGGCATCTGTGCTAAAATGTGATCCAGCTCTAATAAAAGAAAATACTACCAACAATGAACACACCTACTTGCCTCCATATTGCTACCAACGTGTCAAAGAAGGTATGGAGAAAGGGAAAGCACCGCCTCCCGAATCTTTTCCCAAACAGACCTGTTTGGAAAAGAACATTGGGAATGCCAGAGAGAAAAACAAATTCAACTTAATTATTCCATTCTTATCAACCACCAAACAAACATTAGCAGATAGTTTTTAAGCCATTTTGTGGCAGGTACAATTACGGTTTATTTTAGATGTATACAGCTGCATGACTCACTGGGGGAAAATAAATGTGTTGACTTACCAATATGTTATATCAAGTACAGACACTGCTCTGTCCAACTGCTCTTGGGATCTGCACGCTTAGTAGAGAATGAATTTAAATCTGTCCAGGTGCACATTTAGGATTGTGCTACACATCAAACCCACTCAGTAAAATAAAGGCATTTTTAGGGGAAAATTCTAAGACAGTTAAAAAACTTAAAAACACTAACAATGAAAAGCAAATGTCACTACTCACTGTTATTCAAAGTTAAAATATGGTTCAAGGATACTTTCTAATTTCAGTTCTTATCTCATACTTTCTCAATATCTTAATAATTTTTAGTGATTCCTTTTGGTGAAGAAAAACTTGTAAGAATTTGATTTTTTTTCCCCTCCTGATCTGAGAATGCAGTTAGAAATTTAGGTTTCAGACATCAGATGTCTTTCCCTCACATTCTGAACTGTGCCAGAACCACCTCCATTAGTAATCGTTCCAGAAAGATTAGTATGTACCAGTTGCAATGCTGAGTAATTTACCTAAATCATCTCATTTAGTTCTGCACCGAACACTTTGAGGTAAATGTCATCATTGTCTTATTTTTTTCCCATTGGTAAGAAAACTTGTTTCAGAGGAGTCTCCTAATTTTTCCAAGGTTGCAAGCCAATAGGAGGCAGTGAGCATAAGAATTTGATCCCAAGGCCCTGTGAATTTCCCACCAAACCATGAGTGCACCAACTGAATAGATAAAGATTCTGCAGATAGTGTAAAACATGGTGGTATCTACCATTCAAGTTATAGGAAAAAGACTGATTGTTATTGGGAAGCAGACAAATCAATATCTGTTTATAATTTTGTTTAAAAAAAATTAGTGCATATAGAGAACAGATTGAAGGTTGCCTGGGATTAGGGAGTGAGTAGGGCAGGAAGGAGGTGCATGTGACTAGAAAAGGGTATTATAATGGATCCTTCACAGATGAAAATGTCCTGTATCTTGACTGTACTAATGTCAATATCCTGGTTGTTTTCCTGGAGGAAAAATGGGTAGTGTGTATATGGGATCTCTTTGTATTACTTCTTACAACTTCATATGAATTTATAATTATCTCAAAATTAAAATAATTAAAAGAGTGCAGACATTTTAACATATAGTTACACTAAATTAATTTGAAATGCAAGCTAAACAATTAAAAAGCCAGGCCAGGGTTTCAAAAATCAAAAAATGGGAAAGAAGCCCAAAAGGCAGCCAGAAGCAGGTAGTGGAATTCTGAAGACGAACTTTATCAATTCAGTGATTGTCACAGGTAGCAGGAGAGTCCCAGCCTCTGCTAGAAGTTCATGTGTGACATACCAAGAGGAGAAAAGCAAGCCAAGGCAGCCAGGGTTTGGACTGTTCCTCGCTGGGGCTGCTCATAGAGGGAGATAAAGAAGGAGGTGGAAATTTTCCTCCAAGGCTCGTCTGGCTACATTAGCTGACTGGATGCTCTGGCCAATCTAATGTTAGGTATGGCTGGTACTGAGGTTTTTAAGAATGGCCACTCAGAAAATGACAAGTACAGTGGGTTGCCTACGGGCTTGAAGGGGCCACTCTGTAAGTAGAGGAAAGTGCATTGCCTACTATAATGCAATTTACCTACTATCTAGCAGCTTGGATCATCAATAAGTCCAAATCGCTTAGCAAATTTTTACTGAAACCAAGAGTTACCAAAGAAAACTTCTCTAGTGTGTGTGTGCTTTTGCTTATAATTTTTCCCACTAATTTTAGCATCTATTGGTGGGTCTTGCCTTGTAGCAATTATTACTGTGGTAATCTACTAGTGATTTTTTATTTGTAATTTTGTATTTCTAATGTAGTTCTTCTGTCTACATTTACAATTGGAATTCTTCTGCAAAGAAGAGTTGTTGTCTCACCTCTGTATTTATTTATTCAATTGCTTATTTATATCAGTATGGGCCCATGGACACTTATTCTATTCTTTGGATTATAATCCATTACTATCATTATTTTTTTGCTCAAGCTCTTCCAGGTTGGCTCATGTGCCCCTTTTACTATGCCTCATTCCCTGTCCCCTTATGTTCAGCACCCCTCACTTCCTGTTACTACAAGATGCTTTAGACTCATGTTGTGTTTTTCCTGCCCCAACCCTGAACTGAACAGTTCTCCAAGGACGACCCCTAGTTCTTTTTATTGCAGAATGGAATTTAGAACCTAAGATGTGAACACTAAATGTGCTCATTGCTACTGGATAATTACTGCTTCTAATCCCCTCAATGAAGAGAACTAGGAAATATAAATATGTATATTAACTCATGCATACATAAGTATCTATATTTCTGTATCTATTTCTCTATGTGTATATGTGTGTGTGTATATATATATTTTTAATGCATCCACATTGATACTTCTGCCTCTAATCCAGGACCACTAGGCTCATTCTACCTTTTCCTTTCTTTCATAACTTCTTATTCTGACGGTGGAAATTCTGGCTCTCATTTTCATAATATATTCACTATTTGTTCAACCCTAGTATAGAAATAAATCAGTTTCAGAATTCTTTACTAATACAACCTGTATTAGTCCATTTCTGTTGCTTATAACAAAATACACAGAACTGGGTATTTTGTAAAGAAAACGCTATTGCTTACAGTTTCTGAGGCTGGGGAATCCACAGTCCATCTGGTGATGGTGACAATGACCCAATGGTCTCACATTGCAAGATGGTGGAAGCAGAGAGAGCAGAGAGAGAGAAGAGAGACAGACTCTCCTTTTCTCTTAAAGCCCTCAGAACCACGCCCTGAACACCATTTTTAATGCATTCACTACTGCATTGTCCTACAATCCAATCACCTCTTCAAGGCTCTACCTTTCAAATTACCATAATAGGATTTCCTGCCCTTTTAACAGTCACGGTGGGGGCTAAGTTTCTAATACAATAATAAGTTGCAAGACAAGCTTCAGTGAGTTTTGTGGGGACATAATTCAATCCACTACAAAACCCATGAGAAACAAATTCACAAGCTAAATTACAGTGCTTGTGTACAGTTCTTTTTCTTTCATTTATAGTTTACAGTCAAAACAGTTTTCTAAAGTTACTTAGGTCAGCTCTTTTCTTCCTTGCCCCTTTCAATGTGATTATATGATTCATGCATAATATAGTTAGATTCATTTACTACAGTCTATGTTCTATTTTCCCCCCATCTCCTAATTGATTTTTAAAAATTATACTGTAAAATTCACTTTTTGTGGTGTAAAGATCTATAGATTTTGACAAATGCATGAAGCTGTGTATCCATCTATCCAGGATTCCACAAAGGACAGTTTCATCACCCCCAAAATTCTCCATGCTACCTCTATACAGAAAACCCTTTCTCTCCAACTCCAGACCAAAGCAAGCTTTTGCTTCAGTTATCTTATATATGGTTTGGAATTATTGGAATTAAATAGAGCATTTTAACCATGTTATAATAACAATGCATCTGAAATTCAGTACAGTGAAAAAGCCTAATCAGTAAAGCTACTAGCTGCCATTGTTTTAAACTACATTAGCGTTCAGATTTGGCCATTAAAATTAATTATACATAAATAGCTCAAAGATTACACCATTGATTCTTTTGTTTGGTAATTTTCCTTTCTTTGAATTGCTTACATTTAGAGTTTCTTAAGTAGTCCATAGTTCAGCATTCTCTATTTACTGAAATACCTGCCTGGTTTCTTATTCCTCCATGAGGTGGAAGAAAGCAGTGCTTTCTAAGATTACTAGAAGGGCTGCCACTATCTATCCCTACCTAGCCCCTTTCATGGGTGTGCTGACACCCAATGGCTCACACAAAGTGCTAGTGCATTTCTGTATGCATTATATTATTCTGTTATTTTTGTGGGTAACAGTGGATAACGGTGAAGTGGGATGGAAGGCAAACAATTAGCAGGATGCTAGAGAAGGAAATATAAGAGATAGGTAGTATTTTTTAGTTGGCAGAAAAATAAAATAAAATCACTTCTGATAATGATTACATGGACTTACTCTATGCCAAGATAGCAATTTCTCAAAGTGAGCTTCCGGGTGGTCACTACCAGTGTTTACAAAGAATACAAGAATGAAAATACTCCCATTATTTGAGAACATGCTGTCTCCTTGAGGAGTAAACAAGCATAGAAGGTATTGCCTGAAGCACAGACTTCACAGTCGCCCTGGGCCAGCTGCTGTATGATCCTGTGCAACCTACGACATCTCTAATGAGCTTCCTTCAATGTTAAATAAGCTGCATAATACTTAACTATCAAGGTTGTAATAATTAAGCAAGTTCAAGCATATGAAGCACCTAGTACAAGTAAGTATGCAACAATAATAGTATTGTTAATAGTAGGGTTATGCATATTTTCTTAAATGATAGGGAAATCTGGTTACATGAAAGGAGCTGTGTTTAATATTTACAACCAAACATATGTGATTTTTAAAAATAATCATAATTCCAGACAACCTTGGTGTGGTTATATCATTCAGATAAACCAAATAGTGCTTGTGTTTCAAAAACAACGAGATAATACGCACTGATACGTCTACATTTTTCTCTGAGTCTGACTCTCTTACAGGCTGTGAGAGTTCTAGGAAGACTGAGCCATGCCTTTTTCATCTTTCTCTCTCTAGGGCTTTGCAACAGTAGTCACCAGAAAACCCTCTAAATTCAAGTGAATAATATATGTTCAAATCACAATGAAGGTCAATATTTAAAATGAAAGATGGTCAGGAAATGTCCTGAGTACATTATAAATGTCCACATTTTAGGTCTGGTGGAGTGTGCAATTCCTTTGAGTCTTTACCGTAAACAAAGCTCTAGGTATTTGATATAGAGGCACAGACCCAAACATGAAAATTGAGGTCACAGCTGAAGACTTTGACAAATTCACAGCGGACTTTAGCCAATTTATGCAAGTCTGGCTTCCTAGTAGTGTAGGCCTGCCAATACGTCATGTATTATGGCATTTGTGACTCAGATCTGTCCCCCAGACTAACCACTGCTCTGCGGCGTGATAACATGTAGTAGAATGGGGAGAAAGGCATTCTCCCACACTGAATCAAGAGTGGATTCAGTGTTTGGAGGGTTTTAAAGATTATGGCTCTGTCTGCCTCCTTGAGGTGTCTGCTGCAGCTCAGAGAGGGGCAGGGGAGGATCGGCAGACACTGGCGCTTGGGAGGGCTCAGTCACAGCCCTCACTCAAAGCTCAGGAGCGCAGAGGAAGCAACTGACAGACCCCAGAGTCACTGATGGGGTTTGTTCCTGAGAACAAGAGAGAGGGATTCCCCAGTACAAATGCTGGTGATTGACTTGAGCAAGAGTCAGCAAAATAGGGACCTTCACCATTAACGGGATCACATTTTAAACTCCAGGCTAATTAACCTTATGAAGCACGGGATACCTATGCTTCAGTTAACTGCAAAATGGTCAGTAAAACTGGAATTTTTAGTAAATTTTCTGAAGTGCCTTTTCTTCAAGTACAGCTTTAAAAATGCCATTTTTCCCTATCTAAATGTACTGTATTGTTAGAGAGAACACGCATTTATGTCATGTCTCTTGTTTTAGGCACTGTTATATCAAACAATGGGACTATGAATTTTATTAAGTGTAATTACCTTAATCCTACACATAAAGAACCTGGAAATTGGAGAAGGACTTTTTTTTTTTTTTAATCAGTTCATGTTAGTACTTAGACCTAGAGGGATCTTCAAAAGATCATTTGGCCTAGTCCTGCTGTCCAACATGTAAGCTATTCACAGCTGTTTTGCAGATAAGGCAATGGGCGCTTAGAAGTTTCTTCTGCTTTTTTTTTTTTTTTTTTGCTTTTTGGTTAATTTACTTCAAGATTACTTCTCTTCACCAAGTAGGAATTCAAATTCATGTGTTTACAACCAGGATCAGAAAGGCATGACTAAAAACAAAATGCTGCAAAGATTTCCAAGGCCAGAAAACACTCTGCTTTTTGACAAAAGTATAGAGATTTTCACTTTTTCAAATCGAGGACACTTGGGATAATTACATACTAAAAGGACTGAATCGTGGTCCTGATAAGAGGAAAGTAAAAGCCTATATAATTAAACAAAACAGGAGCAAATAATTTTTTTTTCAAGTTCACAAACAGCAAACCTGGTGGTTTTGGCAGTGATCCAAACTCATTTCTGGTAAACAGGAATTATAAATACTTCATAAAAAGAACATCCCAAATGAAAAAAAACAACAAAAGAACAAAAGCAACCAGATCTGAAAGAGAAGAAAGCACCCATGTGTCAGACAGATAGCTTCTAGCAGGCTATACTAACAACATGCTTTTTATAGTATATTCATTCACTTGTTTTATAGGCAAAAGCACAGTCAGTTCCCCTTTAATCTCAAAAAAAGATTTACAAAGTTCCTATGTGGGGAGGTAGTAATCTGAGAAGAGGGGGCACTTCTCATTAAGTAATTGCTTCCCTCTCTCCTACTGGGGCTGGCACACTGAGTATGACACTCTTACATGGAAACAACTTGATGTGATCTGTGTGTATCCTGAGTAAATAAAATATGTGTATTAAAACACATGGGCATTGAATGCAGCCCCTGGGGACAGAAATGGGTGAGTATTAGAACAACTTCATTTTCACACTAAAGTGTAAATATTGGATGAACTGTCTTTATCAGCCCCATTATCTGGACACAAGCTGACAGTAATAAGCTTCCATTTCCCTTGTCATCAGGACTTCATGGATGCCAACTTACAGAGCTCTGCAAATTCTCCAGAGTTTGGGGAAGGCAGGGATTGGCATCTACCCTCAGCTGAAAATTTTTAAATAATCAGGAGCCCCTCTAGAGCCTTCAGAGTGAGGAAAGAATAACTGGTGAGAGGAGAGAGCCCAGAGGCAGACCCCTGAGGAAGGGAGCCGACCTGGTTCTCCTGAAGGTGACTCTACCCAAGTGGACTACATGGACTGGACTGGAAAAATGACTTCTGGGGAAGCGCTGGTAGCCAAGCACTGTGGAGGAGTCAGTTGTAGGGAGCTCACTGGAGGGGGCTTCAGCATGCCAGGGAATCATAAGACCCCAGAGAAGGGGGTCTCCAGTGAATGCACAAAACACCTCATGAGAAAGAGAATTTGCCTTTGTATAACCAGCGCTTGCAGAAGGTACCAGTACCACCCCAGGCCTTCTCCACCCAGTTACCTTTCCTCTCCCCTCTTCCAACTCTCCTAAATAGAGGTAGCCTGGTGAGTGGAAGAGGAGGACAAACAGTGAAGAGACTAAGGCAGGCCCGGTCAGGGGAAGACAAAAGCTTTAGTAAGAGATCTGGTGAGAGATCGAAGCTTTCATATTACTGCCTGGACTGAATGCAAAAGCCATGGGAACTGTAAGGAATTTTAGCCAGGAGCATGAAGGAAAGATAGCGCCCTATATGTTCACCTCCTTCAGTAAATCAGCACCAACTGCATCTTCACACTGAACTGTGAATATTGGATGAACCACCTTTGTTAGCCCCAGTTGTTATCTGGACACAAGCTGACAGTAATAATCTTCCATTTCCCTTGTCACTGGAATTTCATGGATGACAATTTGCAGAGCTTTGCATTTTCTTTACCTGTCTGCCTCTGCACATGCACACAGAGAGCAATGTATAATAACTACACACACACAAATAACCAAGAGGAATCCAGTTTCCTAAATGCATGAGAAGAATCAGGTCAGGCAATGACTATTCCTCTAAGAGCAATTTGGCAAATGTTTTTTAGCCGAGTTGTGTCTCCACTGTCACAAATCAGTGCTGAAAACTTAAGTCAAGGTTATACAAATGAACACACTTTGCACCATTTAAAAATCAAAAGTATTGATAAGTGAAATTTTAATACCCATTTGAAGGTAGCATTTTTTCTTTTGGCTACTTGATGCTCAATTAATCTACTAAAAAGGAGTTTTTCGTAGTATGATAAAATAACTACATATCAACCAAGACAGAAAATGTTCTGATTTAAAAATCATCATAATTATAGACTATTTTCTCTGACACTGAGCTGACTCATTTTAACCTGGGCTGCTTTTCATATCACATATCCATATCACTATCTGACCAACAATGCATATTATATCTTTGCATTTAAAAGTTTTTATTTTATCATGTTTTTAACTGACAAGTAATAATTGTATATATCTATGGGGTACAAAATGTGATGTTTTGATACATGTATACATAATGCAATGATCAAATTGGGCTACTTAACATATCTATCACCTCAAATATTTATCATTTCTTTGTGGTGAGAACATTTAAAATCCTCTCTTTTTGCTATTTTGAAATATATAACATGTTTTTATTAACTACAGTCACCATTTAAAAGTTTGATATAAGGATTTCCCATCCACTGAAGTTAGATTGTCAGCAATTTCAGATACCTTAAGTATAATCATAAACCCAAAAGTAAGTGGAGAAAGTGCCTCTTTCAGGGTAATATAGTGCTAACATAAATCACCTTAGGGAGACAGTAAAACATCCCTCAGACCATAGAAAACTTTAGTTGTAGCTAAATTACATTAACTGGTTTAACATGATTAGTTATTTGGTTAGGTTAAAGGGAACAGGGGTAAATATGAGAGGTGGGCAGTAGGGCTTTTTGATAAAAATGCACATTTCATATTTAGATGGAGGATGTGCTGGAATATAATCTCCAACTTAAAAAAGAAAAAGAAAACAGACCAGCCTAAGTCTATTCATAAAAAGGCCAAAAAATGTATACTCCTCAAAGGCTCCTGAGGTATTTCATACAGAACAAACTAAAATAACCAGAAAACAAAGCTTGTTTATGATAATGACCCTGAATCACCATGAAAATGTTTGTATTCAGAATAGTACATTACAAGAATTCATAGGAATATAAATGCATTGCAGAAAGACGTACTGGAGAAAACTTGCTAAAATGAAAAGCGTGTGAGGAAGTAAATGCTTTATTATCTCAAACATTCATTTATATTTATCACCTAAGTCCTTAATAATGTCAGATAAATTAGACGTTACCACATGTCATGATTCAAATTGGTTTTAATATTTTTCTTGTTATATTTATGGCTAAGTAATGAAACCTGCTTAAACATGGAATTGGTAGCCTTAGGATAGTGGAAATGAGTTTTGAGAAACGAGAAAGATAGGATATATCCTATGCATACATTTCCATAAAATGCAAAGATAGCAGAGACACATTTTTAAAATAATAGAAGAAGATCCAGTGAAAAAGATGCTTTGCCAACTCAATACTTGCTCAGCTCCTTTTTTTAAAAAAAAGGTGTTCCAGCTTCTCTGGAGAACTCCTGTCACCTAAGCATGTGCAAGTAATAGAATACACCCAATTCTGTAATTAGGAAACTAGTGTTTATCACGTGTTTGTTGAAGACTGTTTTATAAGCATAAACACATGTCAACATGCCTTCTTTGGGGATAAAACATAAGATGCTCAATAGGAAAATAGTCATTTTTTTAAATGACAAGGAATTAACTTGGCCGGATTCTTTAATGTAGGGATTAGCACTAATGAGATTTATTTAGATATGCTCTCTTAACAATAGAAGAAAAGAGCATTCTATGCTGAAGGTAAAGCATTAAGATCAAGCATTAAGAGAAAATGTTTTACTGGCTCAAATACAATTTGAAACAAACTATATTGTGATTTGGATTTCTTATCACTGAACAAAACATAGTAGTAGCAGCTTCTCAATCTGTCATATCCAGAATCCTTTGTACTAATTTTTCTACAGAGTATTCATGTTTTAAAAAAAATGTTATTAATCATACTGCAATTATCAATAATTTGTTACTCTTTTAAATCAAAGCTCTTTTTAATATAAGTAAAAATTCAGCAATCTACTCTAAATGTCACTTCTGCTGGGCTTTTAAAATAGTGACTGTCATAGTTTCATACACCTCCAACAGAAATGATGAATGTGTAACATCTGGGTCCCAATCAGCCTGGACTCAGTTGGGAAATTCAGTTTTCCCTTGTGTGCACACCAGTCTGTGGGTATTCCTAGGAGAAGGATTATGTTCAATGCAGAATGTTTTTAGGATTTACTTTTGATTAAAGACACAGAGGAAGAGAAAATTTCTACTTTGAGCAATAACTTGGGAAAATCTTCCTTAATTTCTCTGTTTAATCGTTGTGACAAATATTTAAAAGGGAGGAAAGGAGTATAGGTTGGGTGTCAGGGGCTATGCTGAGATATTACACAACTTATCTAATTTAATCATCACACTATGCTCTTGGGGTATAATCTTCAGTTCAGAAACAGGGGCTTGGAGAGTCTAAAAGACTGACCAAGATCACATAGTAAGTTAAGCATCTCAGGCCCCCTCAGCTCTTTTCTTCTTGCATTCTGCCATTTTTTTTAGGAATTAACGTAATGAAACAATGCAGACAGTCTTTTTAAAAGAGAAGCCAATCTGTTTAGCTCAGCATACCCTGACTTCTGGTCTTGATTATATTCCAAAAATTACATTAAATAATGGTTAAAATTTTGTTTACATTCCCAGGTCTTACCTAATATTCTAAAAATAGGGCCAATACATTATAAACAAAAT
Source organism: Cynocephalus volans (assembly GCF_027409185.1). Lineage (NCBI taxonomy): Eukaryota > Metazoa > Chordata > Mammalia > Dermoptera > Cynocephalidae > Cynocephalus > Cynocephalus volans. Next base: position 114,529,725 of record NC_084461.1, on the reverse strand, counting down.
AATAAGTTTATTACAAAATAACCCTACTTGCAGAAATATACAGTGAGAAGAAATAGATTTTAGTGGGCTTCATCTGACATTTCACAACAACCAGCCCTCAGTTTTAAAACAGCCTTAGAATCAGTATGGATAGAGTGCCTACTATGTGCAGGCACTGCACTGGTAACGGGCAGAATAGATATTATGAAAATTATAGATCCATGGAAAAGACCTGGTTGCACAGAGAGATGGGTACATGATGCAATGAAATTGTAGATTGGAGGTTTGGCCTAGGTGGGGGGTAAGGAATGGCTTCCTTGGTAGAGTAGTTTATATTATATAACTATATTATGCATTTGTTGGGGCCCACAGGATGTTACTCCAAAATATGGTGCTTTGTATGCTGGAATAAAGAAGCAGTCTCAAGGTCTCTCTGACCCCTTGGCCCCTTCCTCACCCCCTCCATTCTCAATTCTCTGTCACTTTCCAAAGTACAAGATCAATCTGCTCCCTTATCTACCTAAAGTCTGGACCCACCAAAAAAGAAGACAATTACCTCTGGTCCTTTCCCTGAGTTTTCATTGTCCACTCATCATAGGAAGAAAAACTGAAGTCTGTCAACACACCTGGACAGACTTTTGTCACAGACCATTGTCTTCTATTTTGGTCCCATCCAGTATTTTGAAGAGAATCATTTACCAGTCATTGTCTGCTCTGTGGGCCAAAGAGACTTTGTCTCAGGCTATTGTACGTTCTCCAGTTCACTGAGTCTTCCTGAAAGTCATTTACTCCCACACCCCCGTCTCCCCTTTCCCTGTGAAGAGGGGTATATAAGCATCTGTACACAGTGGCATTGGGCAATCATTCTGTGATTCCCCTGTGCTATGCATGTTAAAATAAAACACTATGCCTTTTTTTCATATTAATCTGAATTTTTCAGTGATTTTTAGTAAAAAAAAAAAAAATCCCTTCGAGGGTAAACAGAAAAATTTCCCTTGGCTCCTGATATTCTGTAACTATATATATGGAGATACAAAGAAAGGATACATTTTAAAATCCTAAAGATTTAAAACTGGGAGTTCACTTACTTCTAAATCTTCATTTATAGACAAACTGAGGACAAATCAACTCGTCTTAGCCAGAGAACCAGTAAAGAGATTGAATTCTCTGTAGCTTGCAGAAACAGCTGCATGGTAGATGATAAACAGACAGATGGGTAGACAAATAGATATAAATTTTATGTATATGTTTAAGTGTATGTGTATGTGTATAAATGCTCAGGTGTACTTCTGAAGGGCTGAAAATATTTTCCTGAGCAAGGCTAGCTATGAGCTCACCAGAAAACATACAGAAAAATGTAATGACTTCATGAGGCCCCTTGGATCATTAGAAGGAGGACAGAGAGAGAAATGCTAGCCTTCTAATTCTCATACTAATGAGAAATTCTTTTTCTCACAAACTTCTTTGCTTCTAACATAGATTTAAAAAGCACATAAACATCATTAGTAATAACTGTTTATTTAAAACTAGTGCCAAGTATTCCACATGAATATCCGGTTCTTTATAACATCTCTATGTGACAAATATGATTATTATTGTACTTTTACAGAAAAAAAGACTTAGAAATGTTGAGCTATTTGCCTAAAGTCAGGCAACTAGTTTCAGATCCAGTATTTGAACCCAAGTCTATAAGATTTGTGTGTGTGTTCTGAACTGTGATCTTATTTTGCCTCACTCTACAACTATCTTTTATAGAAACTAGAAATGGACTTCATCCTACATATGAAAACAATCACTAAAATCATAAATAAAAGTAGCAGAAATATTTGTTTTTAAACCCAATAAGACAACATTCTGTTTTGTACATGCATTCTGAAATTTATCCCAATGTTAAAAATTCAAAAATACCATAGCAAGAAAAAAGTTTTCCTTGTAAGATTTGGCTACAAGTCTCTAAAAAAGAAACTTCTATTTACTTGAATACCTCTATAGGTGCATAAATTATACTTGAAAAGAAATGCTCTTCTTAGAAGATGTGATAGCAATAAAATGAATAGACCTAAAGGTCTAAGGAAAGCAGCTCTGACCTCAGCTCTGAGCTTTGTCCTCTTTACAACCTACATCCAGGCTTGGAAAATGGAAGAATAAATGTTGTCATGGGTCTCTGAGGCAGACAAGGGAAAAAAGCAGAGAAGAATGATGTTTGCTTCAAATACAGCAGCTCTTGATATGCAGGCAGTGTTTTTCATTTGATGTTTGTTGGAATCTTTCACAAACGTAATCTCATCAATCCTGATGCTAACCTTTAGAGAAAAAGAAATCTCAGTACTTAATGTCCTGCTTTGATGACTATAGCATAATGAACAAATGAGCCCAGAGGGACGGATGATTAAAGAGAGGCTGAGTACCACAGACAGTGTTGGGGTCGTGTACCAGTGGATCCTGCCTTGCCCTGCACTGCTCTTCATGGTCTTCCCAACAGGCTTAGCTGTTTTCTACATGGTTGCCCATCTTTTTTCCTCTCCTCTGGAACCCAGCTGAGCAACACCAAAGGTTCAAGCACTGAGAAAAACAATCAGACCTGCTTTGATGAAGTCAATAGGAATTTACTTGGGCATTTTGTATACTGGGTTTCTAAGGACCAGCTATGCCTCCTATAACCAAGTGGTCTTTAGTACTTTATTCCTGGAATAGTGACTAGGAGGGCAATCTGGCTTAGCCACGACCGGTTAGAGCAAAAAGTACAAGTGATATCTATGGCTTTTGAACATCTTATAAAAAATTGAAGGATCAACTACCACCATCAATGATAAAACTGATGTGTAAATATTTAAAAACCTTAAACAATGATCAGAAATTAATTCCCTTCTAATCCTAGAGTGACGTATTATTGAGGTGGGGCAGCTTGTAGGGACCATGATGTGTTTCTTCACGTGACAGGTCTACAGGCAAGTGCTTACTGTTATCTTCTTGAAACAATGTACAAGCCGTGGAGTAAGACCATCATAGCATGGTGATCATGTAAGATTTATGGAAATTATATTGGGTGTTTTTAAGCCCCAGTTGGTAGGCTGGCAGAGAGGCATTTGTGATTTAGGCAACACAGATATAGCCAGGTAGAGGTGTACAGATGGCCCCCCAATGCAGCGTATTGGGGATCTGGAGTCAAACTGACCGATTTAAAATCCTGTCACAACCACTTATAACCTATTTTGCCTTGTACAAATTATTTAAGCTCTCTAAATTTCACTTTTCTCTTCTATAAAATGAAAACAGTACTTCAATGTGTTGTAGTGCAGATCAACAGAAAAAATGCACATAAACTGCTTTGCACAATGACTGGCAAACAGTAAGTGCTCAATAGATGTTAGCTGTTATAACTACGTATCGTTTTTAGCTTTCCTTAGAAATAGGCTTACTAGAGATTTGTGTTTGTTGTTTAGTGTAGCTGCCTTCATCAATGTCAAGTTTGAGCTGGATCTTCTGGGTAACTTGCTGCAGCTTCCACATTAGCACTTGCTGCTTCACCTTGGAAGAAGGTGACAGAGACGGCTTCTTTCCTATACCTCATGAATCAACCTCTGATAGTTTCAAATTTTTCTTCTGTAGCTCCCTCACCTCTCTCAGCCACCACAGAATTAAAGAGTTAGGGCCTTGCTCAGGACTAGGCTTTGACTTAAGAAAATGTTGTGGCTGTTTGATTTTCTATTCAGATGACTAAAACTTTCTCCATATCAGCAATAAGGCTGTTTCATGCTCTTATCATTCATGTGCTCACTGGAGTAGCACCTTCACTTTCCTTCAAGAACTTTTCCTTTGCATTCACAACTTGGCTAACCGTTTGGCACAAGAGACCTAGCTCTCAGTCTTTCGACCTGCCTTCCTCACTAAGCTTAATCATTTCCAGCTTTTAAATTAAATGGAGAGAACTGTGACTCTCCCTTTCACATGAACACATAGATGCCAGTGCAGGGTTATTATCTGGCCTAATTTCAATATTGTTTTGTCTCAGGGAATAGGGAAGAGGGAGAGAGACAGGGGAATAGCCCATTGGTGGAGCAGTCAGAACACGCACAGCATTTATTGATTAAGTTTGCTCCTTTATACAGGCATGGCTTGTGGTGCCCCAAAACAATTATAATAGTAACATCAAAGATTACTGATCGCAGGTCACCGTGACAAATATAATAATAATAGAAAGTTGGAAATATTGCGAGAATTACCAAAATGTGACACAGAGACATGAAGTGAGCATATGCCATTGGAAAAATGGCACTGATAGACTTGCTTGTTGCAGGGTTGCCACAAACCTTCAATTTGTAAAAAACGCAGCAACTGTGAAGCATGCTATAGTGACGCACAATAAAATGAGGTGTGCATGCTTATGTCAAAACTTCTAGTCGGTTAATTAAAAAGTTAGACACGATACTTTAAAGGGTTACAGGATCTGTTACTGTGTAATATGGGCACTTCTGAATTATCTCCACTGACACTCAGAGTTTTCTGACAATCTCGAATTTCCATTTACCAGTATAGAACACCTGCTTGTATACAAAATATAATATGCATTGAATAAGAATTTTCCAACTCCTCCTCTTGCCTGTCTTGCTGAACTAAACACATTGTCCTGAAGAGTGGACAATATAAATCCCGCACAGGGCATATACAAATGTTGCTGGACCAACATCTCCATAAGGAGAATGTCCCATGTTTATTCTACCAGCCTTCTTCAAAATTCCTGCCTTGGCCTGTGCCACACTCTAGCCACATTATGGTATCTAGCTACTTCAAATTAGAAGGAGGGGACACTCCCTGTACACTTTCCTACTGTATACTCGGTTGAAATTAAACTCCAAAATCACTGGGGGACGTGGGGGATGGATGAAACTGTGAACATTTTGTGAAGCAAGCCTTAAGTATCCTCCAGCCACATGCCACATGGGGGCACTATTTATGTGTCTCTTCCAACTATACTTGTCACTATTTTTCCTAGTTTAAAACATTTAACTCCAAGGAAAGACGATTAACAACCACCTATCCCCCCAAAACTTACATTTAAATCCTAGCAGGAGTAACGTAGCATCTTTAGGAAGAAGACGTGCCTCTTTTTTATATTAGGAGTAAATTTCAAGAAAAGTAAAACCTTATGTGTATGTATCTAAATATATATATTTTTCATTAGAGAACTTGTAAAGTGTGTATATAGGAACATTTTCAAAAATATTAATCTCACAGAAATGTTTTGTCATTTAAATTTAAAATTTTCTGTAGTTATGCATTCACATATTCATTGTCATTCATACACAAACAGTCATTACCATTTTACTCCACAAGATTCAGGATACCAAAATGAAATGAAACAGTTCCTTTCCCTTAGGACCTTATGAGGTAATTAAGGAATAATGTACGTTCTTCAATAGTTATAATATGGTATAGAATGGGATTGGGTTGCAAAAGATGTAGAAACTGAGGGCTATGGAGTTTTGAAAAAAGAGATGAACCTTTAGCTGGGAGGGCAGGGTGTCCTGAAGCTAGATGCAAAGGTATGTGTGAGAAAGAGCACAGGCAAGGTTCATAGCCAAGGTTGCATCTAAGCCAGCTGCTTATAGCTGTCAGAAAATAATTGTAGAGGAAGGGCATTCTAGGTGGATGTAGACAGATATGCAACGGCACAGAAGTGCAATGGCATGCGGGCGAGGCACTCACAATGTGGGGAGTGGTTAGTTAGCTAAGGCAAGGCTGGAACCAGGAAGGCAATAGATAATGTATAGTTTTAAACAAGTCATGGATCCCTATCCTTATGGAGTTTGGATATGGAAAACAAGGGACAGGTTAAAGATTCCAAAAATTTTAAGCCTTGATAGCTGGGAAGGTGGTAATGCACTTAAAAGAAATAGGAAACGAAGATAAAGCAAAAACAGTGTTTTTGGAAAACACAATAAATTCTAGTTATATACCACTGAATTTGAGGTACTGGGATGGCAACAGAAATTATCACAAATAATACAAATAAATTATATTGGCCTGCATGAAAACTCAGGTGCCTTACTGATCTCAAGCCAGTGACATGGCTCTTTCCTCCTCAGAGATGGCCAAGCACTGTTACTTCATTTTTCCCAAGGCTCTCCTGTCTTCTTTGCTTTTTGTGTTTTGTTATGTATCTTTAATTGATATACCTTTATCCAACTCGATGTTAAGCAATTTGAGGTCAAGATTTATAAATATTTTGTCTTTGTATTCTTCATAGTGCCTACACAATGTCTTATCTGTGTAACACCCACTTGAAAAATAAAAGTTCGAATGAATGGGGAAAGGAAACAAGTTTTCCCATAAAACCTAAATAAAAATGAACAGAGAGATATTGGGTATTTTCAAACAGGAATGTTTTTGGTGGAGTAAACACAATTGCATAAGCTGAAGTAATTAAAGTATATAATATATGAATCCAGCCAATGTCTTTGAATTTTATATTGGTTCATTGTATTTTCATTATATTTCAATTATTTTAAAAATATTCTGAGCACCAGAATATTTTAAAAAGCAAGGTTTCTTCATTTTTTAAAAAATTTAGGCCCAAGATTATAAAAAAGGTGTTTAATTTTTTCCTGTAAAGCAAGGAGAGAATAATGAGTTGGATGTATTACTAAGCCTGAAGTATCTTATGTGCATTTAAAGTAAGTGGTCTATAATGTCCCTTCTCTGTTCTTGGGAAAAAAGTAACAGTGGTTTTAAAACAAATGCTATAGCACCTTAAATGTGTGTGAAAGACTCTGTAGTCTCAAAGTCCTTTATTCCATTTAATCCTGACAAAATTCCAGTAGAAAGAAATTCTTACTTTGTTTGCAAAGGTGGAATTAATGCTCTGGGATAACTTGTCCAAAGTCATGTGGCTATCAAGTCAAAAGCTTGATTATTGTTATTACCATTATGTATTTGTTTATTTAACTCCAACTGTTCATGCTCGGAAATTCAACTTTCCTCTTTATTTGGCATAAAAGGCTTCCAATTGCATCCAATAAATATTGAATCCTAAATATGGTAACAATATCTTTGTGTTGTAGTACTGTGAACATTGTGTCGATATTAGGTTAATGTAAAAATTGAAGGAATGAATAGTCTTATAATCGTTAATAAATTATTTCTTCTCCCAAGAGCATTTGCTAAAAAAACTGTTTTCTATTTTCAGAACCAATAAATAAGAATATTCCAAATATTTTCTGTGTATATAATATAGGCGGATCTTGTACATATAGATATTGTGGGAATCATGGAGAAATTCCATATTATATAAAGATTTTACTTTCAGTAGTTCCTAGATATTAAGAGAGCTAATAATGACAGTAAATTCATCCTGTCATTTTTCTGTGTTAACAGTGTTATTCTACTGTGTTGCCCTATTTTTAAGGAATGTGTACCATATCTCCTAGCAGGTAGTGTGTTATTAAAGAAAAGTGCTGAACCTTATTCCATGGACAGCTGAATTCTAGCTGAAAGGGAACTGTTAAATTGTCCAATGTGATATCATTTTACTAGGACACAGACAAGGAAACAAAAAGCTAAGTGAACTAAAAAAGTCTGATCCCCATTTGGAGGAAAATTGATCTTTACATATAGTTCTGTGAGTTTGGAGTTGTTACTTCGAACCCTGTATCTTATTTCTCCTGTGACACATAGTGATGGTTTCTATCTTGCCTATCATTGAAATCTGTTATGAAAATCAGATAAGAAATACACAAGCATACTTTGAAAACTATATACAATATATTCTCTAATATAAAAATTCTAGAGAATACATTATAGTTGCTTGATCTCAATAAAATTTTGCCAATGGTGACATTTTCCCTATTTTTAAATTTATTTTTAATTGACAAATAATAATCGTGTATATTTATGGGGTACAATCTGGTGTTTTGATCTACATATACATTGTAGAAATCTAATTAGCATATTCATTACCTCACCAACTTATCTTTTTTTTCGTGGTGAGAACACTAAAAATCTATTCTTTTTGCAGTTTTGAAACAGCAATACATTATTACCAACTGCAGTTCCATGCAGTGCCACAGGTCACTAAAACTTATTTACTCTAGTTTGACTGAAACTTTGTAATCAACATCTTCCCTTTCTCTATTTCTCTCCCTTCCCCTACCCCAGCCTCTGGTAACCACCTTTCTATTCTCTATTTCTATGAGTTTGATTGTTTTAGAGTTCACATATAAGTGACACCATAAAGAATTTGTCTTTCTGTGCTTTGCTTATTTCATTTAGCATAATGTCCTCCAGTTCCATCCATGTTGCTGCAAATGACAGAATTTCCTTCTTTTTATAAGGCTATATAGTATTCCGTGTCCATGCACTGAAGAGTTAATATTGTTAAAATGTCCATACTATCCAAAGTGATCTATAGGTTCAATAGAATTCCCATCTAAACTACACTTTATTATTTAAAAAAATAGAAAAAACAATCCTAAACTTAGTATGGAATCATAAAAGTCTCCAAATACACAAAGCAATTTTGAGCAAAAAAGCAAACCTGGAGGCATCACACTCCCTCATTTCAAAATATATTATAAAGACATTGTAATATAAACAGCATGGTACTGTTACAAAATGAGACATCAACCAATAGAACAGGATAGAAAGCCCAGAAATAAACCCAAGTTTTTATGATCAATTGATTTTCAACAAAAGTGCCAAGAATACACAATGGTGAAAGAACAGTTTCTTCAATAAATGATGCTGAGAAAACTGGATATCCACATGCAGAAGAATGAAATTAGACCCTTCTCTCACACTGTATACAAAAATAAATCCAAAATGGAGAGAAGATTTAAATGTAAGATCTGAAACTCTAAAGTTACTAGAAGAAAACATAGGAAGAAATTTCCATGACATTGGTCTGGGCAATGATTTCTCAGATAGAACTCCATAAGCACAGGCAATAAAAGCAGAAATGGACAAATGGGGTTGTGCCAAACTAAAAAGCTTCCTCACAGCAAAGGAAACAATTAACAAAGTGAAGAGACAACCCATGGATTTGGAGAAAATATTTGCTAACCATGCATCTGACAAGGGGCTAATATTCAAGATATATAAGGACCTCAACTCAATAGCAAGAAAACAAATAGTCTGATTGAAAAAGTGGGCAAAGGAACCAAACAGACATTTCTCAAAAAGAAGAGATACAAATGGCCAACAGATATATGAAAAAATGCTCAACCTCACTAATCATCAGGGAAATGCAAATTAAAACTACAATGAGATATTATCTCATAACTGTTAGGATGATGATTATCAAAAAGACATATTTTAAGAAGTGTTGAAAACTCTTGTACACTGTTGGGAATGTAAGTTAGTACAGCCATTTTGGAAAATAGTATAGAGAGGTTCTTCAAAAAACTAAAAATAGAACTACATATGATCCAACAACCCCATTTCTGAATTCATATCAAAAGGATTTTAAAACAGTATGTCCAAGAGATATCTCTGCTCCCACATTTATTTCAGCATTATTTACAATAGCCAAGATATGGAAGCAACCTGTGTCCATCAATGGATGAATGGATAAAGAAAATGTGTTACATACACACAGAGAAATACAACGCTGACATTTTTCTACTCAGTTATACTTTGTCCTGTTCTATGAGGTAAAATAAAACTGCTTTGTTTTCCCACACAGATACGGGTGTTTACACTCATATTTATACTGTCCAAGCCATTCAGAGGTTGGGCTCAACTCTTCTCGTGACAGTCTGCAAATGTGAGGTTTTAACATTTATTTTGGATGGAAACCTTCATTTCCATGCAAACATCTAAATTTAAAAGTCCAGGCCACTAAGAACTAGTTAATATTTTACGTAACAAGTGTCTCTCTGGTATATGTTTATAAAATTGTTCCTTTACTAATTTCCAATTTCTTGAAAAAAATAGATATGCTTATGAAGCTCTCTGTATCTCAATGGTGTTATTACAGAGACAGCATTGTATTCATTTATCCCACACTAGGCTAAGCTGATGTCTTGGGGAAAAAAAAAAATATATATATATATATTTATCTATCAATCTATCTATCTAGTTAAATGGCATAAACATATAGATAAATGAACACAATGATGTTCATTTATGATGATACTTAATGTCTATGAAACCTCCAAACACTTCCCCCTGGAAATAAAAAGGAAGGAAGCAAAGAAAAATAATTTCCAATCTTTCTGAAGCACCAGTAAGACAGGTCTGAGTTTTAAAGCAGTCAGAATCTCACTGTTCATATTGTGTTATTCCCTAGCCAGTTTTATTTTGGCTGCTGAAAACAGCTTTAACACTATTAAGATTTATCTTACTTTTATTAACATTTCAACAGTATTGAATGTCTGTATATTTTATCAAAGTAGTAAAAGTTGAATTTATTTTTATATAACTGTAATAAATAAGTCAGGAGTAGGGCCTTTAGCCAAGTAATTGAGTATTGACCTTAAAATTATTCTCCAGTTTCAAGTTCCAATAAAATCAATTGAATTTAATCATTTTAATATTTCAGTACTTCACTATGAATTTTATAGTTGATTGAAGCACATTTATATTTAGAAGATTTTTCTTATATGATGACTTTAAGGAAGCAAAATCCATGAAAAGCTCACTGTGATGCACCAGGGAAATCTGCATTTAGAGTATTCGTTCATCCAAGGTCTTTGTCTTTCGAACACTGTGTTCTGATCTTGGCTCATTTTGATCTGAAAACAAGATACATCAGCCTTCACTAGCAATAAAATATAATCAATTCAGGGAACAACTGAAATTGCTTGATTCAGTTTAATATCTATTATTTCTTTTAACATTATATGACAATGAGTACATAATAATAATCCAAATAAAATAATAAAAATATATTTTATTCATTTATTTAGGATTTTCATGAAGAGAAACATTTGCATAAATAGCACTGTCACGGGTTAATATTGAATGTAAAGATGTTTTTGAAGTTCTAAAGAAAGTACTGTGCTTATAAGACAGCCCCAAAACTATAAAATTTAATTTTCCATTATTTCTATTATTGGTACATTTTTCTTAGACATGTGATCTTCTCTATGTTTCTGATTCTATAACCATCAAGTAGATAGAAATACATACATATAAGTTATAAGTTTTATTAACAAAGTGTTAATACTTCTATAAAAATTTAAGATAAATGCCAGATGTTAAGTGCAAATACTACAGTAGAAATGGTGATAAAGTACCTCTTACTGAGATATCAAAAATATCAAAGATACTTAATTATTTTATTTATGACACAGAAATCGTCTACCAAAATCTTAATTTAGAAGAAAAAGAATTGGTGAGAAGGAAAAACATAAGTGTAAGTGGTAGATAATTTTTGTTTTCCAAATAATGAGATATTCTTACTTACTAGCTGTATGTAGAGCACAGTCTATAATATGCTATGTTTCCTACAATGTCAATCCAATAAGAATGATAACAGCAAAAATTCTGATGATATATGATATGATATGCAAACAGTCATAAAATTATGCAAGTGTAAACAGCCAAGTCAGCAAAGATGAATATGTATACACTTGCCAAATAGGTGTAGTGCATCAAAAATAATAGTCATGTGAGAAAATTGTTCCATGCAAGCTCTTCTTATATCTTGGTTTATTCCAATTAATAGAACTGAAGTGCATATTTTGTTTCTGCTCATCTTTTTTGTTGCAAATCAATATAAATGCTAATTTTCTCCATACTTAGTCTTCTAACTTCAGATAATTTCATGTCCCATATCTGGAAAGATGATACACAGGCTAGGTGTTCATGTGTCATCACAACCTCTGTGATGATAGCCCTGAACTTGGACTTTTCTGCCTCTTCAGTAACATTCTCCATCAAATGAGCTAACTCGTACTTATGTTTTCAACCTCAGCTAATTTGATTTAAAGGTAATTGAAGCCTGGATCACCTAATAGAAATATGGATTTTCTACAAGATGTTTACAAACAGAATGAAATATATAAATATATTTTGGGTGCTTCACCCATTTATTCATTTATTCAAAAAACAAGTATTGAATTGTAGACTGGTAATGGACTCTGGTACTAGATTCTGTGAATGCCAAAATAAACAAAAAACAAATCCCTTTCCTCAATAAGTTTGCTTTCTAGTGATTATTGAACTGCTCATATAAATGGGTGAAAGTGAAAGATTAGCTCTTTGAGCCAAAGCCTGAGAGTGGCAGACTATAAACAAACTGACTACAGGCACCACATACCTCCATAACTCTTGAAAGCTTTTAGAAAATTTCCTTATAGAATCACACTACCCCAAACCGTGTTCTTCATAAGGAAACACAGTGTGAAACTTACTTCATTATGAACTTGCTTCTTATTTTCACCCAGACTTTTGTGCTTTGGTATCCCCTTGCTCTGCTATGACCCTCCCAATACAAGATCAGGGATGTTAAGTGAATTCCCCACCAAGGTTTCTATATTAGGAAAGGGAGTAGAAATTTTGTTACATAGTCTTTTTGTGCTTTAGAGGAGTGGTATTTTTCTTACAGTTTTTTCCTGGTGACTACTGACAAATAGGAAATTGGCACAACTGAAGACAGCCCATCCCGTGAGCACCTGGACCATAATGTATAGTCAGAGGCGTCAATTCAAAGTGGCAGACAGATGCTTCAGTAATTATGAAATCTTCTGAAAGTGAAATAGGCAATTAGCACATTTTCCATCTTATTTTTTAATTTTCATGGGAAACTCAAGTGTATTCAGTTCTTTCACTTGCAATTATAGGGCTAATCAACAGGAATTGGTGGTGCTCTGTGTTTGATAATGACACTTAGTTGTTGGCTGAAAAACCAATAAAGAATTACAAACGAAATTAAATTCAATATTAAAAGCAGGCCAGGTTGAGCAACGGCGAGAAGAAGTGCTAGCAAGTTAAATATAAGAGAGTTATACATAATATATATTTGTAGTTGCCTGGACACGTGTGAGCCCAGTACCCAGCACTCAGTGGGACAGTGATTTACAGACTGACAAACATTAAACTTTCACAGACCTAAACTATGGCTGAGATTTATTGTCTAAAATGTGATAGGTGTGTGGTACATGAAGATAATAAAATACTGTCTGATTTAATGTTGTACAGGTACCCCCAAAATAACCTAGAATATTATTATCTTTGGGTACCACACATCTATCACAATACTATGTCTCTGATATCATAATCAAGTAAAATTTAAAAAGCAGATATGCAAGCACTCGTAATCACTCATATTTGCAACCTCTACCCTGAACATTATTTTAACCTCTTGTTCTAACCTATCTTCACTTTCTTGCTCTAACCTCCTTTCCCTGAGGGCACTGCTTTCCTTGGAACCTTCTCCAAGTGGCTGTTTTCTCTCCTAAAAACTCAATACCAGAGAGTACAGAAGTTGGGTAGGTATCTTTACTGTCACTTTCAGATATTCTGCCCTTCTCCTTCATAAAAACACCCGGTTTTGAATTTCATATCTTCACATTCTACCTAATGTCCCCTCTTGTCACATCAAGTATGGCAATTGTGGACCACTATCCCTTAATCTTGAAAATTTTAGCTCCTAGGTTCCTGTAAGCATCTTCAGTGCTGTTGTGATTCTTTGTAATATCAACATCTACAAAAACCATTCTCTCCATACTGTGGCATTTTAAATCCTTAACCCTCTTGCCTGTAATGACTTAACGATCTTGACCACCACTTTACCTCAGTCCTTCATGCCTAAGTCATACGCTTTACCTTATGACCAATAAACATAGCCCATCCATGATGTCAGTTTCCATTATTCCATGCTATGACCATCACCTTCTATCATTCCAACTCACTCTTTTAGTGCCACCACCATCATTCAGCCCCTCTAGGGCCAACAATTTATTGATCTGATCATTATTTTATGTATGCCCTAGCTCCTCTCCTCACTTAGCTTAAAATCCGTGGTCCATCATTATAACCTTTCTCTTGAATACACCCTCAGTTACTGTCACTCTCTTGACTCATGTACTCAGATTTGAACACGTCTGTGAATATAGCCAACTCTCTCCTTCCTCTCCACCTCCACGGCTGAACAAAACGGGAGAAAAAACTGCTTCCTACATCATCCTTTCCATCTCAGTGGCAACCCTATCTTTCCAGTTGGTCAGGCCAAAATATTTGGAGTCATGTTTGACTCCTATCTTTCTCTCACACCCCACATCCAATCCATCAGCAAATCCTGTTAACTCTCTTTAAAACATATCCAGTGTCTAACCACTTTTTTCCACTTACATTGCTGCCACCCTGATCCAAACCATCATCATCTCCCTCTTGGGTTGATGAATGCATATTCCTTGCTTTCTCATTTGTACACTATAGTCTGTTTTCAACACATCACCTCCTACCACCATCTTCTTGCTCACTGCCTGCAGCCATACTAACCTCTTTTGTTATTCTCAAAATAAGCCAGGCCCAAGCCAGAACCTTTGCTTTTTTTCCTCTGTCTGGAGTGACCTTCCCCTACATAGGCTCACACCCTCAGGCTGGATGTTATTTACATAATTATAATGTAGAAAGTGGGACTCAAACTGTTTTAAAAAAGATGACAAGAAATGGTCTTTTAGCTAGAAGGAATAAAAAGTAAAGCCAGGAGAACCAAACATGGGGTAAGTAGCTAAGCTAAAATTTAAAAATTTTAAAAATATCCAGGGAAAAAAATGTCCTGCCACACCCCTGTAAGAATCTCTCTAATTGGCAGATATGTCCTTAAAAATACAGATGGATCCAAGGGGATTTTACAGATTGATCTTGATGGTATCAAATATTTGAGTCACACAACTTTTTACCTTTATATTGCATGTTCTCTATAAAAATAACCAATAGTTTGTATTTCCATGAAGCTTTTCATTCTGATACAGAACAGACTAGTCACATAAATGTCAACATCTCTCTAAATGTCCTTTTTATTCATTATTTCAATAAGTAACTTTTATTGTTATAATTTAGCATCCCAGGCATTTGTTTACAAGCAAAGAATGTACTGACCATTGATGTCAATATGTTGGATTTGACATTGTATGTATTATTTTTAATTAATAAGCTAACATTTTGGCAACAGCCTCAGTGAGTTTATTTTGTTCAAAAAAAAAAAAAGTGATTTCTCATCTATTTATTGACTTCACATTGATATCAAATGACATAACATGGCCCATCCATGGTAAGTTCCAAAGCAAGAGCTGCTTTTCAGGATCCTGTGTGTGCGGCCATATACCAAGGCCTTCTGCCTTCCCATGCTTCATGATATGCTTCCATTTCAAGATGACAATGACTGTGAGGAAACTGTCAAGAAGGGGTTTCAACACTCATCATGGAATGTCAGATGGCACATACTCTATTGAATTTACAATCACATAGCAAAATGACACTTTAAAGCAATACATTTGGTCTTACTAACAGTGCCATAACATTTTGCATGGTATATAACAGGGTTGAGGAGACAGTCCAATATAAAGGACACAAAATCATTTCAAATTTTACACCTAAGAATAACAATTACTCCATCTAGTTACTTAAAGACATTGGTTTCTTTCCCCTCTCCCTCCTAGTTGTATATTATAAACAGGTTTAACTCGTCTAAATAAATATCTCTACCCCTAAAAATGTCTGTTTTGTATACGTACTCTAGTTTCATGCTTTTATTACACAGCTATGTGAGACACTGAGAGAGAGAACAAAATTTCATTACCCCAAAGAGTCATTCAATTAAAATTACATGAGTGTCCACTGTGTACAAACCATTCTATTAAGTTTGTAAAGGATATGACAATTTTCTAAATGGTCTCTGCCCTCAAACCATGTTACAGAACAGAACTACAGTGACACATTTAATAAAAATGTAGACAGTTGGCAAACTCACAGAGAAATTTACAGGATATAAAATGATTGTAACACATAAGAGGAAAGGAACCATTTGACCAGCCAAATTAGAGAAGGCCTCAGGAAGGATATATTTCACTGTTACTGGAAAGTCCTACTTGAGAGTTTTAGCAAACTAAAAGTAGTGAGAACTATTTCCCACCCAAAGTCACCACTTTGTGTTGTATGAAATATATTTGAAGAAAAAAATAAAGGAAACACAGGCAGGAAAAGAAACTAAAGTGCTAATTCACAAAATTCTAAAGCACTATTATAAACACATTTTTTATACCAGCAGGTCACTGAAAAAAAATCTAGCATCTTGGACTTGCTGACAGTAGCCCAGGCCTATATAGGATAAAAGAACACCCCCGTGAAGTAGCCACAATAAACCTACAACAGACCCCAGTCCTGAAGGGTGCTGAGAAGTGAAGCTTGCTCCCGGGATCACTGCTGGCCCTGCATTTTAGGCCTTTTCCTGTCTGAGGGTAACCCTGAATACCCAGAGAAGATCACGACCTATTTCCTCCATAGAAAAGTTAGATTTTATAATAAAAATCACCTTATGTCAAAGTGCTATGCAAGTTAAACACAAATAATAAAAACAAAGAGATAGAACTAAGTAAAGTTTTACTAACCCGAGGACCGGGTGGAATTCTTGGAATTGTTAAAGATTCTATGCTTTGGTTTTTCTTCTCATTCTGTTCGGGTTAGTCAAATCCTACTGTACTGAACATCCTAGTTCCACTTTGTTTGGGGAATGGAACAGTATTAAAATTACCTAAACTTATAGTAAGGGGTCCTAAGTTCAAACTTCTTCTCTGTTACTAATTGTCACCTCTGGACAAGTCACTACTTTTATGCTCCTTAGATCTCTAATACTCGAAAGAAGAGAAGCTGACTAAGTAGCTTCTCTAGTTCCATCATGCTCTATTATTTTGGGAAGAGCAAAAAAATTATACCCAGAGTGTTCTGGAATAATACCCAGCATAGTTGTGTGTGAAATCAATAGGAATAGAAGAGTTTGATCAGGAACTCTATAATCACCATGTATCCTTTAAAATATGATTAAAGAAAAAGAAACGTGAATAGGGATATTAAACAAACCAGTAGAAAAGGCTGGTCTGAGGAAGTATGGAGAAACGATGGCAAAGATTCCTGTTTTTTTCTGTTTGTATAGTCTCAGGACATGGTGTGTCCAATTTTGGGTTTACTTTCCATGGCAGGAGCCAGATGTGTTTGGGAACAATAAGTTAATGCAATACAACTGAAAGCATGTTGGGGAGACCTTAATATAATATAAAGCGGCATGAACAAGGGCAATTGTTTAGAATTAGGAAAATTGTGAGTCCTGAACCAATGTGACAATGGAAGAGACTGCGTGAATCAGACATTTCAGTTTAGTAAGTTGGAATCTCACCAAACTGGAAAAGTCAATGAACGGCTGTGACTAAACAATGATGTTAGGCAATAAATTTAGAAACATATTAACAAATTGGATTAAATGTTAGACTAGAACTACATCTTTCCATAATCCTTGTACTCTGGTAAAACAGTAATGATATATTTGACAGTTTACACTTAGCTAGCTTTTCTGAGCAAATAAGTTAACCAGTAAGGTTCTCAAAGACAGTCTTTGGCAGTCTGTGACCTCTACCAGTTTCTCAGATGCACCCAAGAACAAGAAGTTATCCCAGGGAACAGAAATAGTCACATAGGACAGACCTTAGTGGACTCCACACAACCACCAACAAGCAACCTCAATTTACGTGGAGTACCTTAAAATCCCCATAACCAGAATTTTCTAAAGAAAGGAACAGATGAAGGGGCATTGGTCTATGTGACTTTTTTTTTTTTTAACACTAGATAGAGGCTCAGGGCTACCATTAATTCTTTAATGAATATTCAAACATCATTAAGAGAGGACTTTTACAAGTTGGTTCTAAATGTCATAGTGTTCTTCTAGCTTCTTAGTGAATTTATTCTTTCAAAATAATGGGGCTGAACCCGTGGTTCACTCAGGAGAGTGCGGCGCTAGGAGCGCAGAGGTGCTGGGAGAGCTGCAGCCGCAGGTTCGGATCCTATATGGGGATGGCCAGTGCGCTCACTGGCTGAGCGCGGTGCGGATGACACCAAGCCAAGGGTTCCGATCCCCTTACCGGTCACACACACAAAAAAATAAAATAAAAAATAATGAACACTAAGTTTACATTTTAAAGGGAAAATCTAAACAACCACCACAAAAGAAACAACAGATTTTTAAAATAAATTCAGTTGTTCTGAGGCATTTGCATCTGTTGACTCAGTAGTAGCAAAATCATGGACTTCTTCCAGATGAATGAGTTACAGAAAGCAAGTTTTATTCATTGATTATGCAGGAAATCATTGCACACAGGGTAAAGAAAAGAAGATAAAACAACTGCTCTTGCAAACTGATGTATGCAAAGTAGAAGCGATACATGGATCCATGAGTGTTCACAATAAAACTATTCCCCCTGGGCAGCTACTCAGAGGGTCACTTTCTTAAACTTAATACAAAGGCAGCACCAGAGGAAGGGAAAAGAAAATAGTGTTTCATGCACAGCATGATTATTTGGTAATCTATCCAGCTTTTCTCTTTTCTCATGGTATATGACTTCGTTTGGACTTAATTTTCTAGATCCTGCAAATTACTTGGAAGAATTCAGGGAGTAGCCCTTGCCCTTGGGAACTTTCTCAGATTTGGCTGTAGATGAAGATTCAGGCATGTGCAGATTTAAACATTGTATATTCATTATGCAAAATGTGAAGTCAATGAACAGCAGACAAGGCTTTCATCTGTTTCCCAAATTAAGCAAAATTATTTGAACTGTTTTCTAAATTTTTAACAGGTGCCACAGAAGTAGGTTTGTTTCTGAAACTTGCCTAGAGCAAGTAAAAGTCATTTCAAAACCACCTTCCTTATCCCAAGCACAAAACAAAAGGTCAATGAAGAACTGGAGCAGTGAACCTCATTTCCAGTCCTGCCTTAACCACTGTGTAATCAAGGAAACCTCTGTCAGCCTCAATTTCTGCATGCAAAATGGACCCAATACCTACGTGACAGGCTTCCTGTGGAGACAGGAGAGAATATGTGTAAAACATCTGACAAGTTTCTGACATAGAGTTTGTATCTAAAAATGATCACCAATAGCACCATTAGATAGAAATTTCTATCATCTTACGGGCTAATGATGAAAATATTTTTAAATGTAAAACTGTCTCCAGCCCAAATTCTAAGTCAGTTGTTTTCTAAGTCTTTGTTACTGTATCTGCCAAGCCTCCCCTGACTCCTCTTTAGGGTCCGAATAGGGAGGCAAACTTGCTCTACACAAGTGATTTCTCCTTCAGTCATCTTCTAAGACTTTTCTGTAAGAAACCTTCATCATCAGTACTCCCTCACCTAACTATCACATGCTACGATTTAAATGTGTCCCCTTGAAAATCCAGGTGTTGCCAATGTGATAGTATTAAGAGAACCTATAAGAGCTAATTAGGTTACAGGGGCTCCTTCCTTGTGGATGGGATTAAGGCCCAGATAAAAGATGCTCCATGCAGCATTGGGCCAGCTCGCTCTCCAACCCTTCTACCTTCTGCCATATGAGAACACAGCAAGAAAGACACACCAGACACCAAATGCTGCTGCCTTGAATGTGAACTTTCCAGCCTCCTTAACTGTAGGAAATAAATTTCTATTGCTTATAAATTACCTAGTCTGTGATGTTCTGTTACAGCAGCATAAATGGACTAAGATATCGTACAACCTCTGAGAAATGAAAATATTAATTGTATAAGAAGATTGGACACCGTCTATGGATATTTAATAACACTAATAATGAAAGGTTCTCAAGAGAATGAAGATGAAAATTTAGGGGGAAAAGTGAGGAGAGAGATACAAAACTATCACACAGATGTATGTCTGAGAAGTCATAACAATAAAAGAAATCAGATGAAGAACATTTTAGTACAGTGGAAATTGCACTACTGACACATGTCCAAGTTTGTGGACCTCATGATAATTGGTGTAGAAGTATAAACAAAAGTTGGGCTCCAAAGGCTATTTTAAATGGCACAGTTTATTCATTTATGCTGATTGTCCTTACTTTTTTTCATCATTTTCAGCCCTTCTCCCCAACCTCCAAGTCAAATACCTTAATGAGATTCAGGTCAGCAGACATATAGTCACAGAATTATTGCTCAAATTATCTGCATATAATAAGAAAGTCTTTAAAATTTATGCTCAGTTTCAAAAAGGTAAGAAAATGAATTTAAAAATAAAAAAGTAGATGGAGCTACTTAATACAAAAGACCGAATTCTTTTGCTGAATAATCAAAAAAGAGATTTTGAAATGCAAGAAAGAAAAAGAATGCTAAAAGAAGCTACACTCAACAAAATCCAATAGCTATTTATTATCCACTGAACGCAAAGTTATTTTTAAATGGAAGTCTGCTTTTTATTTGCACACTGAATCCTATCTGAAAAAAATCTGTATTTTCTCAACATGCTTTAGAGAAAAAAATTGTACAGGCAGAGGAGAGTTAATGCATACATTTAAAATATGGTCATTATTTATTTCAGTCTGATATATAGAGGGCTTGAATAATTAATTTACTAGAAAAAACTCTTCATAAACTATGGCAAATATGCAAATTAATGAAGCAAATATAATATGTGCTCACCTTTAGGCAAAATGTTTAAAATTTAAGTTTCTGGTTTGTAGAAAGATAGATTTCCTTATAAATTATTTCCATGTCATTTCATTTTTTTGTGTAGCTCAGACTCTAGATTTCATTAACAAATACAGATGCATACGTGAATTTTAAAGTTACAATTAACTATATACTGTTTTTTTTATTACACCTTAATATTTTATATTACACCTCTTCTCTAATAAATTCCACCTGGCATACAAATTTATTAACTGATGTGAATAAAATTAATTTTGTGTTGATAACTGTTTTTGAGAATCCTGTAATACATCTTGTTACTTGGTAATGTTCTGTGGTATGCCTAAGAGAAAATCAGGAATTCCTAATTTACAGGGAAGTTGTGGTAGGCAGAAAAATGTCCCTCTTCTCCCCAAAAGATATCCATATGGAATCCCTGGAACTTGTAAACGTTACCTTATTTGGCTAAAGGGTTTTTAAGTTAGGCACTTTGAGATGAGGTCATCCCAGATTATCCAGGTTGGGCCCTGTATTAGTCAGGGTTCCCTAGTGAAACAGAACCGAGAGAGAGAGACAGAGACAGATCGATTTTGAAGAACTGGCTACCACAACTGTAGGTACTGGCAGCCCTGAAATCCACAGGGCAGTCTGGCAGGCTGAAAATTCGAGTAAAAGTTGATGTTGCAATCTTTTATTTTGGTGGCTGGCTGGTTTGGGGATCCAAACCCATGACCTTGGTATTTTAAGGCTGTGCTCTAACTGACTGAGCTAACCGGCCAGCCAAAGTTGTAGCCTTGAGTTCAAAATTTGAAAGGGAGGGCAGCAGGCTAGAAACTTAGGCAGAATTGTTGTTACATTTTTGAAGTAGAATTCTTTCTTCTCCAGGAAGCCTCAGCTTTTGCTCTTAAGGCCTTCAGCTGATTGCAGGAGTTCCATCCACATTCTGCAAGTTAATCTGCTTTACCATAAATATTAATCATATCTACAAAATACCTTCACAAAAATACTTTGACTAGTGTTTGACGAAACAACTAATATGATTTTTATCATTCCATGTCCATTTTTCATCCACCCATATCCAAAGGATAACTAATCAGTGCAACATTTCGACAGCAATGATCACCTTGCATCTAGATTTGATAATAAAAGTAATTTGATCAACAAATACAGATTGTTAGATATAGTGATAATATGGAAAGAAGAAAATCAGAAATTGAGAGCTTCATCTTCAGGCATGACAGCGATGGTGGAAAAAGAACGGATTTAAAACAAGAGCTCTTTTAAAAAGATTCATTACAATTTAGTTGCCTGCTGAATGAAAGGAATGAAGAGAAATTATGAATCAAATATAACTAAATATTTGGGATTGGGTGTTAGGGAAACAAAGGTACATTTGACAAGGAAGTTGAACAGGGACACTGTGCACGTGTGCGCTGCTGTAAGCAGAGCGAGGGGAGGGATGGGAGGAGCAGGGAGAAGTAATAAAGTCAGGAGCAGGTTGAACTTGAGTTGGATAAGCATCTTGGTATGAATGTTTTCATCAACAGAAGATACAGAAGATACAGAGAAAGCAGGCCAAGAACCATTAGTCTTTTTATATTTACATTAAAAGGCATTATCATCCAACAAATATAAAAGTTTAATGTGATTTTTGCTACCATCTCTGAAAATGAATAAAAATGCTACAAATAGTAATGATATATTGAGCTATGCTATTGATGAATATTAGTATTATGAGATTGTCAATAATATTTTCCTTCTAAAAGCAGCACTTTGTGTTTTCTGTACTTTTTATACTGAGCCATTCAAAGGAAAGAAAAATATTTTAGTTTTAGAAAACAATAATATCAGTAAGAGCACTTATTATACTTAATAGAAATTGGGAAGGCTATTCAGTAATAATTACCACACATGATGTAAAAATCATAAAATAATTTTACAAAAAGGAATAATTTCATTTTGTATAGCTTAAGAACTTACGCTTTCCCATGATTGCAGGCGGTTTCCTTTAAAGGAAATACCAATAACAAAGACATAAACAGGGCTTCAATGTAGTAGGTATTCTTCTGTGTGCTTTCTGAGTCCTCTTAACAACCCTATCAAGCAGATACTATTATTATTCTTACTTTCAGTATGAGGATATTGAGTCATAGTGTGGTTAAGAAACTTGCCCAACCTCACACAGCTAAGGAGTAAGCCAGGATTTTACCCATAATCCAAATCACTAAGCTACACTACTTAATGCACTTCATGCTATAAATAAAACTGATATTTACTTTAGGGTTATGTGAGAAGTATGTAGATTTAGTGTCTTTTTTATTGACATGTATACAAGCAGTAAAAAAAAAAAAGACCAATCATGAATGTCAAGCTTTCATTTACTCTTTGCTCTTCTACTAAGATCAGTGAAGATTAATCTTTGGTTCATTTTGAAATTCCTTTTCTTATAAATCACAGCTATATTTAAAAGCCCACAGTGCTACAACCCAACTCTATGAGAGCTCTTTAAGCAAAAGACAGAAAAAGAAAAACCCTAAAGATGGGAACCACAATAAATGGCATGTTATCATTTTAACAAAAGGGCAGCACATTTTAAATTGAAGAGAACACTGAGCTGTCAGATGAATTGCTTAATTAAAAAAAAAAAAAAATTTCTCATGAACCAGAACTTTCTTTAACCAGCTGAGTCAGAGTTTGTTTAAGTGCCAAATCCATGCCATCAGATACTTTCTGGGTCAATAAATTACGTCCAACCCAGAGAAGTTAGGATGCTCAGAGGAAAAAAACTACAGTTTGAGGTTTTCAGGGCATGTCACACAAACTTCAGTTCTTAGATAGGGCATGAAGGCATTCACCTCTTCCTCCAAGGAGAATCTTAATAAGCACCAAATTCTAGGTAACATTAATAATACGAGATCAAAAGGGAAAGAGAATCTCCCTTCCAAATCTTTCTACCAGCATCACTTGTATCACACATCCATCCTTGGTGTTGGTAACCAGCTGCCACAATAACAGCTCTGCAGGGGAAGGATGAAGGTGCCACTGCCATCGGCCTTCGTGAGCTCAGACACTGAATGTATCATCTCGTCAAAAGGCCCAGGCCTCGCTGGCACCCTGCCTGGAAAACTGAGTCTCTTCCCACCACAGTGCTTCTGGCTGCTGCTGTGGCGGCTGCTGCTGCGCTACTGCTCTTGTATTCAAAATATCCTTTGGGATGTGGAGAGGATGTACATGTACTACTAGGGTATCTGTATCTTCTCATTTTCTGTCCTTGAAGACATCATTTGATTCCATGGAAATAATTCAGACAGCTCATCTAAGAATTAGCTGAAGAAATTCCGATGTCTGTTCTAATATTTCATCAGTACAAAAAAGCCAAGGACTTAAGATGTTTTCCAGTTGTTCCCAACCCTTGTTTCTTAATCTGTTCACTAATGCAAACCTCAGCTTGCCAGGAAAAACCTATACTCTATGTTATTAATGGGTATTTTATATACTATAGCCACATATCATAAACTAAGGAATGAAAACAAAGATCTACCTCTATAATACTCTTGTACACTGCCATATCCTTAGCTAGAAATGACCTTTTATTTATTTTTTCCCATAAGGGGCAAATTGTAAGACCTACTGGCAGAGAATAGGGCGTGTCAAAAACACAGAATTGTTAGTCGCATCGTGTTATGTAACTTACATTCAAAACAATCCCTGAGAATGGGTTCAAGATAGGAGTCAGAGCATAAGCTACACTTCACTTTCCCATCATAAATTTCTATAAATGTTAGAATATAGACATCCCCACAGGCAGACACACTCCCGATAGCATGAATAGTAGTGATATCAGGCTGGAATAGCCAAGGAGTCCTCCACCTCCACACACACACTTGTACTAGAGTGAGAAAGAGATACGATGCTCTCCTTAAACCTCACCTGGCCCTGCTGGAGCAGTAAAGGCCCCAGGTGGCTGACAAGGATCAGAAAGGCTCCACACCTAAGTTTACTCCTCTTAACAGTACAGCCTAACCACTCGAACGACAAGTTAAGAGAAGAAACTTCTCAAGAATTTAGATTAAGAATAATTAATATCATCAGGGAAATAGGAGGCTATAACATCCCTAACAAAGAATCAATTAATTTTCAGAGAAATGGCAAAAAAATGACCATTGACAGTTAAATCTCCATGGATGAGCTGAATAAAAGAATGGGCACAGTTGAAGAACAAACTAGAAAAATGAGCCAAAGGAATTCTGCCAGAAGCAGTTAAAAATACAAAGAGATTCAAAGAGTGAAAGAAAAGCCAAAGGATATGGAGGACTGATTCCAATACTTGACAATAGGCTTTCCAGAAAGAGGGAATAAGAGAATAAAACAAGAGGAAACATAAAGCAATAATAGAACAAAATGTCCCAAAACTGAGGAAAGTTTTAGGTTCTTAGATTTAGAAGTCCCAATGAATTCTGGGTAAATGAGGAAAATAGACACATCTTGATACCTCATGATGAACTTTCCAGATTTACTAAACATTTATATTTTTTATTTTTGGTCACCTCAAAATCAATATAAGTAAAACATAAACCTAAAACTGAGCTCACCTAATCTAAACAGCCAATTTTAATATCCCTATTTCCGTCATTATATTTTGCCAATCATCCCAGCTCCAAATGTAATTCCTTCTGTAACCTTTGCCTTTGCTGGCTATATTTATTGTATTGCTCTATTTTGGCTCCTCCAGTTCTAAGAAACAAAGACTTACTCAGGCCAGCACAAGGGTCATTGTAAAAACACAAGTGACATGATAAAAGTGATGGAATTGAGATAGGATAGGGCTAGGCCTGTGAACCAAGTGATTTCATTTTCCCTGCAGAGGACACTTCATTACTTTTCCCCTCCTCAGTCATGAGACCCCCACCCTCCTCACCAGGGGCACATGATTACCCCATGGCCTGCCCTGATAAAACAAACTGAGATAAGAAGTGAACAGATATTCACTGAGGTGCAGAACCCCTCCCCAAGGCTTGTTTACTGTAACTGTAAAAATGAAGTTACAGATTAACCTTAAGACTCCTTTAGGAATTCCTGCATGTACACAAAGCTTCAAGGTAACCACTACAATGACCCTGCTGGGGTGACAATAATGAACACCACCACCATCTTGCACCTACTGAGCAGGTGCAAGGACCAAAGTTCTCACTGAGCATGTGCCCATCACACCACCAGGAAGAACAGAATGGAGCACCTCCAGAGGCGCAGAATGCTGATGCTGGCCTGCACTCCTTAACACCTTTCCATGTAAAAGACCCTGAACTGCTCCCCTCGGGGGGCTAGCCTTCCTGTAGCTACTCCTCTTATGTCTATCTCCTCTTTTAATAAAGCGCTGCTTGCTTGACTGCTAGGTGCATTGTTCATTTCTACAACTTTGAGACCCAAGAGCCTAATTTGGTAACAGAATCATATGAACGTTCACAGTCAAGACACATTATAAGCCTGGAGGAGAGTTCTGGATCAATGGCAGTTTCTATGGACCTGAGGATCAGAAACATGAGGAATGACCATCATTATTAACAGATTCAATTCTATTCTAAGTATGGATTACTTCTATAGATCTGCCTACTTGGACTTCCCTCCTCCAATTCACTAATTCTTTCTTTTCTATCGAGCTTCTGCTTAATTTTAGTTATTTTTCCCTTACTACTTTGAGTTGCTGTGATTCATTTTGGTTCACTTTGGCTCTGCCCTCATTTTCTATACTATTTGTTACTTAAAATGTATTACATTCTGGTTTGGGTTTTATTTACTTAGTCTTCTTGTGACTCTTTTCTCCTTTACGCTAAGTTTATAAAGAGGAGCTATTTTTCCTTTTACAACAAACTCTTTTTTAATTGTTCGACTTAATGAGAATATCCCTGTATGGCAATACATAAATTGTTGAGCTGTGTTTAATCTTTAGGATATTTCCTTCCTCTGAATTTATAATATTTATCACCATACAACTGACTCAATAGTTAATCATGGGGTTGCTACCCATTTCCCTCCTTGTTTTCTGTATTTCATAATTATTAATGTTTTTATTGTTTACTTATCATGGTTTTAGCTTCTTTTCCCTTCTAGGCATTTTTTTTTTTTTTTTTTTTTTTTTAGTACTGGAGGCTTTTCCAATACTCAGAGTTATCTGTTTATTGATTTAAAATGTTTCAGCTTTTCCATTTGTAAAACAGAGGCCGAAAGGAGAAATCAAAGCCTATGCATATTAGCTTATTAAAATATTTAAAACAAACTGAGACGCAGAAAGCCATGGGTAAAGACATAGGCTCCCTTAGAAGACTAGAAAAAAAAATTTCCTAAGACTGTTTTCAGCACTTCTTCATTGGACAGAAGTCTCTCTCTTTTGCCTTTGAAAAAAATCTGCATTTATTTTCTCTCATAGCAAAGAAGGAGTCCATAAAATAAAAATTGTTATTATTGATGGTGAACTGGCATGACCAGTGCCATGCGACCAATGCTTTGTAATAAAAATTTCTTAACAATATTTTTATTGATAATAGTTCCAAAAGGAAAATCTCCACATTGGCTATTATACAGTTAACAGTTACACAGTTAATAGATGAAGAAGGTATCTGGTGACAACTAATCCCCCACTTGCTCTGGGAACCACACTCTCACTGTGGGGTTCACCGACAGGAGTCATGCCTGCATGGTGAACTGCTCCCTACTCCTCACTGGTAGATTATTAGATGGGTTCTTGAGCCAAGCATGGCTAGTCAGATTTCTCTCTCTCTGTAATGAGAGATTTGGTGACAGGGAGTCTATTACCTTGTCTATGGGGCTAGTACCTCATCTATGGGGCTACACCTTGCAGAGCAGAAGCTGTGGGAGTGACCATGTATGGCAGTGTGGACTGATTCTCAGTCATGAAAAGCTCTCCTGAGAGAGAAAGGAAAGAATGATGCAGGTACATCCAGAGAAGCAGGGAGGGGGAAAGTATAGTTCTTGGTTTGCTTTGTCCTAATCAGTTTAATACATTCCACTTTTGTTTTCAAGGTGAATTTTCTTTTTTTTTTTTTAAAGAATTTTAATGTGCACAGTTGTCATTCCCAATTCTACTCTGAACTTGTTCTGTCACTTCAATGGACAGGATCTGTTTTTTTATACTCCCTATCACCTCCTCTAGCAACTCTAATTCTACATCTGGTTTGGAAGTCCATTCACAATTTACCACAACTTGCTTTTCTCCCCTTAGTTTCCCCAGAACGTCTCATCAGTTTTGCATTTCATCTGTCCTGGTCTCTGTCCCTGAATACACCATAAATATTATCTCTGTCTTTTTGCACATAGTTTGTTGCTTTCTTCAAATGACTGATTTGGGCTTATCACTCCAGGTAGTCAAGCTTGCCCTCCTCACAGTAAATGTCCCTATCCTTCCCTCAGGTATTTATGACATCTGCTGATAGTTTTCTAGATCGTTCTTTTGGGTTCTGTTATATACATCCATGCGGTGCCAGTTTTCTTTCCTGGTGTGTAATAACTTGATTGCTTTGTAAGCACCATAGGCTCACTGAGGGCTCAAAATCAGTGGGCTTAGTATGATATGCTCCCTTTTCTTTCAAAAACATGTCTTTCTGGGAGAGGAAAGTAAAGCAGCCTAGAAAGAATAATAATTTAGTAAGACCCAGTAGATAGATGTATAGTCTCTAACAAACTTTAGTTTCTTTTTGAAAAGTTATTCTTAGTGATTTCATAATTAAACTTACTGTTTCTTGTTAATTTTCATTTATATTCTTTACATTTTACTTACAGAAGCAATAAATGAACATAATCTTACCCTAAAAATGAATCCAAACAGTACAGAATTACACAGAATATTATGTGTGTCCCCCTTCATGTAGCACCCCATCCTCATCCCAGCCACAGAGGTGACTGACCACTGTTAAAAGTTTGATATATATTGTCCCATACCTTTTACTAAAGACTTACTTGTAAATATAAATATTTTTATTTTGTTAACAAAATTGGCTAACACTTTACAGCACTTTAAATTTTATTTTTTTTCTGTTTAAGAATGTATTTTATCTTTCTATGATAGTACCCATAAATATACCATATTTTTTGTAACAGCTGCATTGATAATCTAAAGATGGATGTTTACCAATCAATACAGCCATTAACTCATTGTGGACAATAGCAACAAAGCTACAGTGAAAAATAAATAAACTGTGGTGTTTCATTTGTCTCCTGAGTTTGGTGACAGTACCTGCTGGTTGGTTTTCCTCAAATCTTGATGAGTCTTACTTTCCACTCTGTATCTACAGATGAGCGTCTGTACTGAAGATCAGTGCATGTGCATAGCCAAGCACAAATTCTCATCCCCTGACAGTTAAGACAGGATTTTATTTAGAACTTGAAATCAACATTGTGGAATTCCAGTGCCCATGTTCCCTTTTTACCATTTTAACCATTTAAGGTTTCAAGTTTTCAAACATAGTTTTTTCCTCTAAATGTTAGGGCTTATTAAATTTTCTGTAAAGGGTAAAATTGTGTATACCACTAGCTGTTGTTGTATAACACTAGTTAAAATTATTATGTCTTTAGAAATAATTGGCATTAAAAGAAAAGCCAGATCAAGATTTCACAGCATAACAATAAATTTGTATTCTTTGTGTAAACATAGCACTATGCTTTCCTCTAATTGGTAGATGGCATTTATAAATGCCCCTTTTAACTATGATATATTTTTTGAAGACACCACAAATGAAAGTTAAATTGTTTTCAAACAGGAAAAGATAACAAATGGAAGGCAATTTGCATTATTCTCACAAAATCTTTAACAAGAGAAAGGAAGGGAAAGCACCAGTCAAGAGTGCAGCACTTAAATCCAGCCCTGAAGTTTCACGTGCATTCATCTCTGTGGAAGAACTGAAGAAAGTTCTACAACACCATGTGGCTCAGAAGTAATACTTTGGCTCTTAGAGTTCAAGTGTTAAGGTGGCATAGATTGCAAATTATACCTACAAAGGTTTCCCCAAGGATTGAAGAAACAGTCTTAAGATACAATGTTCTACTTTAAAACCCCTTGGCCAGGCATTCAAATAAATACAGAACCATGGAGAAATTTTGCTATCTGACCAAAACAGCAAAATGATGACCAGCCTATTCCCCCATGTACTAGCTTCATGGTGCAGAAGAGCTTGATTTCCTCTCATCTGGAAATTGCTAAAAGAGGTATGGTTATTGACAATCTCAATTAGGGATATGGAAAGATATGTAGGAAATGTTTTATCACTGATTGTTGGCTATGAAAGAGAACCACCCAATTATGCAGTAATTAAAGAGTGCATCAAATAGCATTTTATCCTGACATCTATAAAGCACATCCTAGGGGAAGATTTTATCCTCATACTTTATCAGTTAAACAAGCTTCTCCTGTTATTAGAGTACTTTGACAACCCTCTTTCAAATAAAAATATATATATTCAGAGTCAAATAAAACATCTTTAAAGGTTTTTCCCAGACGTCTAGTTAGACTCCCTAATTTTGAGAAGTTGCTACATGGTGGTCTTTGGCTGTGAGCTACATGTAAGGGAGCATCTGAGAACGATTTCTTGTTCTTTTTAATGGCACGTTCCAGCTATCTGTAGGCAAAATGTAAGGGGACACAGCTTTAACAAATTATTCTCCTTCATAAAAGAATCCCTGTACTACATAAGCATGTTCCCAGCTGTGACAAAGAGAAGCCCCACTCTCTGTCAGTGAAAAATTTTTAAAAAATATCTTCTTGATGTGATAATTTCTTAGTGTGATCATTTCAATGATGAAAACCAAAATTCCCAACTCTGGACAAATAAATGTCATACTTTATCTTCTATTTATAAGCTCTACATCAAACTCTAAAGTGAGAGTTTGGAGACTTATTAGTATACCTCATGATTTAGGGCCAAATTATATATGTTGTCAATTATATAATCACTATCCCACTCCTTTTCCTGCAACTTTGGTGAAGGGGAAAAACTAGGGCGGAAAAATGGGTCTTACTCATGATCCAAATCTTGCGTGTATGTGTGTGTGTGTGCAAACTTTTGAAATTTACTCTCTTAGCAATTTTGAAATATACAACACACTACTATTAACTATAGTCACCGTGTTGTGCAATAAATTTCTAAAAACTTATTCCTTCATCTAAGTGAAGCCTTGTACTCTTTGGCCAACTCTTCCCCATCCCCCCACTCCCCAGCCTCTGGTAGCCACCATTCTATTCTCCATTTTCTTAATATCCATCCTCACCATCTCGCTCACATTGGAAGAGGATTGGAGAAAGAGAAAAACTTATGGAAAAAGTAAATAATAAGAGCAAAAAAGAATAATAAAAGAAATATAGAGAAGAAAGAAAAGAAGAGAGAGAGAGAGAGAGATGTACCAGAGTAATTTGCATAGATCTGGAAGTGGTTTGTTCCCTAATTGAAGGCAGGAGTATATTTGGCAACCTACAGAGATATGGCTCTGCCCCATCCAATTCTGTCTCCACTTCAAGCTGCACTCCATAGATCTGAGGAGGCACAAAAAGAAGAGAGTTGCATCTGCTGCAAATATTATACACACAGTGATTATTTTTCAAAGACAAACACTAAAAGTCATAGTCTTAAACTAAAAGAAATAAGAAATAAGGGACAAGAAATTACAAAGTAGATTAAAAAACTCATCGAGAAGTAGGAGTATCACCTTATATTAAAAAAAAAAAACTATCCTACCTTTTGTTTTGGATGTGGAAAGTTCTTGAATGCTTATTACATTACTATTTTTGTTTGTATATATATTTCTTTGGCAGCAGGCCGGTACAGGAATCTGAACCCTTGAGTTTGGTGTTATAATACCATGTTCTAATCAACTGAGCTAACCAGCCAGCCCTTCTTATTACATTATTAAAAATAATAAACTAAATAAAAGCAGGTCCTGCATGGACTAACGATAATGATAAGGATTAGCCCTAAGATCTAACAGGGGGAGAAAAATGGACCTCAGAAGAGCCCATATCAACATATACATCCTAAATCCATATTCTGTTCTGTATAATTTATTTTCTCTTTTTTACTTCCTTTTTTTTTTGTCTTTTACCTCTTTCCTTCCTTCTTTAATTTTCCCCCCTTGTTTCCTTCTTTTTTTATAGTTACACATTTGAAAAGGAGATAAAGCCATACTTTATTTTTACTTAAAAAATAAAGAAAAAAGAAGGACACTCATAAGATTAACAAGTTAAAACATACAAAAACCTGACAATAAATTTTGTTCTGTAATTACAAAAAGTGAAATGTTATATTAAAAATCGAATTGTACAAGTAGCTAAAACATATATTCACATATACATATAAAACGAAATGGTAGTATCTATTCTATTTGATTCAATAATGACAAAATAGAAAAAATGATGAAAATGTAAAGTATTGATCTTTATTTCCTCATTTCTACATTTCAAATGGAATAAAATATTATTGCTTTGGCATTTGTGAGAATTCAGTACGTTGTTATTAAGGCTTTTTTAAGATATGTTATGTAAGAAGTATGTTTTCTTTGAACTTTATTCACTTCAGCTAATGATCTCTGTGAATTTTCCTATTATGTAGAGGTGGCATCTGGCCCAGGAAAAATCTGGATGATGAACAGGGGATCATGATGGTCTCCAGGTGGCCAACGAATTACTTATCTAAAATATTTTGGAAAACAATTCTTTTCTATAATGTAGCATTTAACTTAGTTAGGGTGTATTTGTAAGATTCTTGTGGCTGGAGGTCCCTGTCTGGTTTATCTTGATATTGTACTGAGAGCTCATATGATTCTTTATACACAGCAGGTGAAAAAGAAATGTTTGTTGGATGAATGAGTCATTACGATTCCTAAACACAGTTAAAATCTTAATCTATTTCAAATAGATAAAAATCTCACCTGAAATATCAGATAAAAGATGAGATAAGCTCAAGTCATTTCAATGCATTTTTGAATATAAACACAGTTTATATTAGTCAAAGACAGAGCTGCAAATATTTCCTTTTACTTTTATTATCCCAAGGCTTTTACTATAGGATCAGATACCGCAATTTGTCAAAATAGTTTTAAATTTGACTTATTTTTTTTCTTGTATTTACAGAAAATATTGGAATAAATATAGTTACTAAAACAGGATAGGCAAAACACTACCATATTTCAAATTGTCAATTAATTTATTGTAACCATTAATTTTAAGAAATTTTATAATTAATTTAATTTAAAATCCAATCTCTTCCAAACAGATAAAAACTGAATACATTTAACCTATTGATAAGGTCTGAATTCCTATACAGACATTTTTAATAGTAAATTAAAAAAACTAAAATTCTGACTTCGTGCAGAGATGTCTGTGAAAATTACTTATTGATGCTTAGATATACATTTGTTTGCAAGGTCTGCCCTGACACCCCGCCCCCAAGGTTACTTTCCTTGTTCTTCTAATGTAGATGAGTAGAATGTTGTAATTGCCAATTGATCACATTTTTTACTAGATGGTAACTCATTCAAGTAAGGAAATATTTCATATTTAATGTTCAATCTGTAGGTACAGCTTCCCTCAAAGTAGTTGTTCAACAGGTATTTGAGATAATCACAAAATCAAATCTATTAGCTTTCCAGTTTAAGGTCAAACTCAAACCATGGTGAAAATGTCAAGTTGTATAGTACCTTACTAACTAGCCAGTTCGGGTTTATTTATTTATTTCTCATAATGACATTCTTCTCATAATTTCCTTAAAATTCTACCCTATACTTTAGCCTATACTAGAAGAATAGCATAGCATACATAGCATTTGGTTATAAACCAGTCTAATTTTTGTCGTGGATAATGTAGTTCACTTTCATTGGTATACTACATTGCTTCCTAACTTTCAAAAAGATTAGGATGCAAGGAATTTAAGTTCCAAACTGTAGTATCATTTTTACTTATGCATAATGGGATATTAATAAAGTGGCCTGCCTGGGCCGTAGTTTTTCCTCTAACGTGGTGGCTTTAAAGACGTAAGGATATTGACATGAGTTTTAACTATTGTTTCCTGCTTTCTACATAGACTAGCCTTAGCAGAGCTGAGACTTGCTTACAAAATGAGCAGAAGAGTGGACTGAAGCCACAGTAAATGAGACAAGGGTGTCAAGAGCTGGGCACACCTAGATAGTCAACGAAAATCAGTTCCCTTTACTCCTTGCCCTGCTATTGAGCACAGGGAACTTACCAGAGCAATCAGGTTTGACGCACATCTTGGCAGAGTTGAGAGCTTTTACACCCTCTGAGTAAGTACAGGGTGTTCATATTTGCCGACATAATAGTGACACATTTTCTAGGGGCCAGAAACATTTGGTAGGGCCCAGACTGAGGCAAATTAAAGAGAGAATGCACAAAGCTTCAGTATTCTTAACCAGAAACACTAGCCCCAGGGCTATGGCATCACCATATATTCCCATAGAGAGCACCAAATCTACATCAGGTACATTTTCAGGCTTGCTGACAGAATTGACTAGCTTTATTTCTGCTCTGATGCTCTCAGGACTAATTTCCTCTTGCCCCACATTCCTGGCCACCAGTGGAAAACAAACCTCCAGGATCATATCACTCACTATCATTCAGACTTTCATCCCCAGTACATTTTTTGTATATGTTTTAATTCTTCACATCTCTACTCCGTTCTAAATACCTTAATGTTTCCTCAAAACCTCATATCTATGATCACCAAATATTCCTCTACTCTCAATCTCTTCTTTAAATACTTCCTTCACCTTGTCATAACCCAAATTTGAGTGTACCCTGACCAAACTGTTTTTTTTTACTAGACCTCCAGATGGAGTTTGGATGTGTTGTCCCCTCCAAAACTCATGTGGAAATTTGATCCCCAATGTGGCAGTGTTGGAAACTGATTGAGTCATGGGGTGAGATCCCTCACGAATGGATTAGTGCTCTCCCTAGGAGGGGTGAGTAATGAATGAGTTCTTGCTCTATTAGTTCCCATGAGAGCTGGTTGTTTAATAGACCCTGGCACCTCCTCTCTCTCTCTTGCTTCCTCTCGCCATGTGATCTGCTTTTACCCGCTGGCTGCCTGCTGCTTTCTGCCATGAGGGGAAGCAGCCTGAGGCCCGTGCCAGATGCAGCTGTCCCAGAATTGTAAGCCAAATAAACCTCTTTTCCTTAGAAATTATCCAGTTTCAGGTATTTCTGTTATAGCAACACAAATGGAATAATAAGTGCTTGTTAATTTTTTTTTACACCATATGTGCTTCATGTTCAGGAGGTGGGGATGCGCGTTCTTGCCTTAATTTTCCTATATGTAATTCATTTAAGCCCATTAAAAATACAAACTACTATGTCACCCACATATGCCATCCACCAAACCTTCTCACTGGTGTCATTTATCAAACTTGGGTTATTTATTGAAGACATTGGCATCTTCCTCTAGGTCATTCTTCTGGGCGACATCAATACCCTGTGAATGACCCATCCAATATGCTGGTGTTTTAATTCCTTTTTTGTCACCTCCGGTAACCTTATATTATTCTCCCTGACAGCCTCCCACTCCCGTAATAGCACCCTAGTTCTAAACTTCACCAGGAAATATACCATCTCATTCACCTGGAAATATACATATCTCACTTTGACTGTATCTTCCTATCCTGTTCATTTACTCAAATACTTCATTAAAAAATTCTACTAATTTATAACGACTTTCACCAATACACCCACTTTTTCACTACCCATCACTGTCCTCTTAGCTTCAATTTATTTCTTTTCATGGCTTTAATGACATGGTCTGTCATAGTAACTTCCTTATAAATATTTCCGACTCCTTGGTGGCCCCAGAAAGATCCTAATCCAGTTTCAACACAAATTTCTTTCTCTTACCTGCATCTGTACCTGAGCATCTATTGCTGGTGGAAGAAAGCACACAATGGGCTGATTGGTACCACATTAGATTCACAACAACAAACATTACATGGCATCCAAAATTGCCAGAAAATTCTTTTATGTTTCCTAATGAACTCAATTTCCTACTCTCCAAAATGACTACGTAACACATTTCCTTCTCCCAATTCAGTTGGGACAGTGAACCCCAATTCCTTCCCCTACTCATTCTTACTTTGTTAAGGAAATGGATGCCACCACGTGAGTATCCCCTCATCTTTCCATCTATACACCTGCCTGCATCTGTACCCATCCTTCCTGCCTGCCCAGCTGTCACAGTGGAGGAGGAGTCACTTCTTTTACAAAAGGACAATTTCTCTACTTATGCTCAGAAGCCCACCTTACCCTGCCTGGCTCCTCAAGGATTTTGCTCTTGAAAAGTGTATCTTTGCCTTGTATCACAAATTTGTCCTTTCAATTAGGGCATTCTAATCAGTATGCAAAACCATGGTTAAGAGTTTTATATCTTTAAAAAATTCATATCTCTTTTGACCTCATATTCTCTGCAGCAACTATTTTTCTCCCTGCTTCAAAGCAAAAGTACTTAAAACGTTTGAATTAACTAGCTCTCGTCTTTCTCCTACCATTCATGCTTCAGTACATGCCAATGTGATGTCTGTTCACCACACTTCTGAAATTTTTCGTCAAGGTCACTCACAAAACTCCGTGTTGCCAAAATCCATGTTCATGTCTCTCCCTTCATATTTTAGCTACAGCTGATGCAGCTGAAGCACTCCCCATCTCGAAGCACTTTCTTTTTTTGGGCTCCACAACACCATTTGCCAACAGTTTTTATATTACTTTCCTAGTGACTCCTTAGTCATGTATTCTTGTTCTTTCTCTTCTACCTGACCTGTAAGTTATGAAGTTCCTTGATAATCAGTCCTGGAACATTCAGATTTTCCCGATATATACTGTCTCCTTAAAGTAAACTGATCTGATCCTGGGCCTTTAAATGCCATCCATCCTTGCTGAAGATTTATATATTTCAACCTATGCATTTCATATATATTTCAACTCTGATCTCTCTCTTACCTCCAGACTCAATTCAGCATCTCCATATCGATATTTAATATGCATTTTAACCTCATCATGGACAAATCTGAGTCTTGATCCCCACCTTGATGTTATCTTCCAAATCCAGTCACCATCCCAATAAATGATATCGCCACTCACCCAGTTTACTCAAGTAAGAAATGGAGATATCTTTGATTATTCCTTCCCCTCTCCTTCCAAATCAGCAAATCCTACTGGTGCTATCTCCCAAATTTATCGGTAAGTTATTAACTTTGCTTTAATTCCCCTGCTACTACCCTTGCTTCCCTACAGTTCATTCTCCAGAGAAAGCCAAAGGAATCTTTTAAAAACAGTAATTAGATCATATTACGTCCCTGATTTAAAAACTATGAATGACTTTCCACAGACCTATGTAGGGACGATTGTCAAACAGGGCAAATATCTCAAGTAATCTGTTCCGCACCTCCAATTTCTAAGTTTTCTTCTCTCCAGACATCCAAATTCATGTGAATCTCTCCTTTTCAATCCCTTAACCTTTTACCAAAATTTCTTCTCAGGAAAAATCTCATGAATCTTCCACCTGGTATTATAAGTGATAATACAGTCAAATAGATGACTTCTCCCAGAAGTCTGGACATTTACCGACAGATAAAGTTCCAATCTAGCATGGCAAAGAAACAAAAATAAAAACAAAAAAACAACAAAAATAATCTGTGACTTGAAGGAGTTTTGCATTTCTGATTGAGTTTGTAGAGGCAATTTACTTCTTGGTAAATGGAATTTATGTCACAATAAAGGAAAATATGTCATCTTTCTGATTGGGCCAACATTAATCTACATAAGTTTCAGGCTTTAGGAATAACTATCTGAGGTCAGTTACTTAACTTCTGATGATCAAAGTAGGCTATGGTAGTTCTTGTGGTAGAATTCTGTGTTATTATCATGACCCTACTGAGGAACCGAAAAAACCAAAACAGTTTTCTGGGCACATTTTTGCATTTCCACTAATGAGGGTTGCATAATGTGTCATTATAACAAGCAGAAACTCCTCTAGAGTCCTCCATGCTGGAAACAAAATACTGAATTAATGTTTATTTGCTATATGAAGAGAGAAGAAAATTAAAGAGAGTAATGCACCACTTTGCCAGGTAATAATTCTGTTGTGCTAATTGCCATATATGTCTCTACATGGTAAGAAAGTGATTGATTTTCTCTCTAATGCACCACCATTTAAAAAATTGAAAACGAAATGTTATAGAATACTCTTTTCCTACTGAGAACATAAACACTCTACACCTTAACAAAAACAACAAAAATATTGAAATTGTTTCATATATGCAGGGTGCAATCAAACAAAATGAGCGTGGTTTTTTAAAACCAGTAGACAAAAGGAATTGATACTGTAATAGTTTTGTAATAGGAGGTACAAATAATTCAAAATTAGATTGTATGAATATTTATTTTGCCTTGATCTAATTAAGGATTTGCATGAATAATTACTATCTGGGGGAAAATGCTTATTAGTGAGATGCTATGCTACAATAAATTTGTATGCAAATTAAAAGCTAGAAGGTAGTAATGATATTTGGTAACAGAGGAAATTCTTAAATCTTAATTCTAAACTTCCTTAAAATTTCTTAGAAAG
Organism: Cynocephalus volans; assembly: GCF_027409185.1. Classification (NCBI taxonomy): domain Eukaryota; kingdom Metazoa; phylum Chordata; class Mammalia; order Dermoptera; family Cynocephalidae; genus Cynocephalus; species Cynocephalus volans. Next base: position 114,491,524 of record NC_084461.1, on the reverse strand, counting down.
CTTTCATCACTTCTATCACTGTTACCCTTTCTCCATGTTTCCTAATTTACAATTTATAAAGACATAAGCATCCCTAAAAGATCTATTAAGAAATACTTTTACATTTCTTAAAATTTATAATGCAATCACTATGCATGTAATTCCCATCATTATACTGTTTATCTGTAACTATGTTAAAATGTATCTTCATGACTTTCAAAATAAGCAAAATAAAAAAATCGTCAAGAAAGGAAAATCGAATGGCCCATACATCTGTATTTTATAGTCACTATCTGTACTTCTTTCTCTCTCTTTCATTGAGCATCATCTTTACAAACCTAGGATATCCTTTTTTGAGAAAACATTCCTTACTTTTATCATTCTTTCAGTTTAGTATGATGTCTAGAGCTAAGTAACCTAAGTAACATATGGTTTTCTGGTCACTTCTGGTGTCTCTTACATTTGATACTAGTAACGTATTAGTGTAGTTGAAGAAATGCAGCATTCACCTTTGTCTTTGGTTGGGTTGCCTAGAGGCAGATTCAGGTGCACGTATCTTATCAAGGGAGCACTCTTAGGGAAAAGGGTGTCAGGCAAGCAGAGCAAGAGAAGGAGCTAAGCTCTGATGTGGTCTCAGCTGGAGTCTAGCTTCAGCCTGATTGCTTGGGAAGCAATGGTGTCAATTGTACAGCAGAGTTTATTCCACCTTGAGACAAAGAGGTCACCTTCTACAGGCATCAGTCAGTTACTGGGTGAGGAAGGGTACACAACTTTCTTTGGGGGTAAGACAATAGCCAAGGGCAATTCTGCAGAGAAAAAGACAGCTATTAGCATCCAACACTTGGAATGAATGACAGTACAGGTAGGGATCTGAGCTGCACTCCAACAGCTGGGACAACTGGCATCTTCCTTCAGTCATCGTATCTGTTCATCAGTAGTAATTCGTCTCTGTTAAAGAAATAGCTAAAGCATTTTTTTTTTTGCTTCAGCTTACTAAATATTATTTTTTCTTCTGAAAATTAAATAGATCGCTTTTTCTGTTTAAACACATAAGGCCTTCCAAAGTGAACTATAGGGAATAGACACTGAAGGAGTCTAGGAAGAGCCTTCTAAGAACCACTTTTCCTCTTTCCTCAAGAAATACTGTCAATATAGATGAGCTGAAAACTATTCATTTAGGTATTTGACATAAGAATCAATTTCTTTGAAACCTAACCATTTGCTCCTTTTGAATGCCAGTGAAGTTTCAAATTGTTTACCTTTATGATTTCTACCACTGTAGTTACATGTTATGATTTACAGCTTTTCCATGACATAATGTGAAAGCATCAGAGCCACAAAGGACTTATCATAGACTATTAAGTGAGCAAATTCCCTGCTGGACTGAGGTTTCTCCATTTCCTCAAAATGGAGTAATACACCTTAAATATGGGCAAAGAAAGGCAATTTTGACAGTGCAGACATTTTCACTGTCTCAAATACATATTATTACTTGTCTGAACAATTTAGGGGAGCAAATTGTAGAATGAATACTTTGTCACTCATATGGAAATTGGTGTTCTGGAAGCCTAATGAAATTGGTAATTCAGAAGTTGACAGTTGGACAAAGAGAGCGGTCCCTGTCTCTGAATGCAAGACAATTACTCAGTATTTCCATGAAAGTGGTCACTTATTAATGGCTGAAAATGGAATTTATTTTGAAAGCAGCTTTATCTCAGAATTAACGGAAAGACACCCTAAGGCCTCACCAGAGCTCTTATGTAAAGGCACTCAAGTATCTAGATGCTTAGCGCTAGTCATTAATGCGGTTGACAGAGCACAGAGCTCTGGACTACAGTTCAAAATGTTTACAGTAACACCCTTCACTCTCCACATGAAAGAAATACACTAATATTACCTTAGCCAACCTCCCTAAAACAACAGTGTCAGTGTCAAAAGTTGAGCAACTTAGCCTATTAAACAGAATCTTTCAGAACGGAACCCTGGAAAATCAAATATCATAAAGAGATTGTGGCACTAGAGAAGTTTTTAGGGAAAATCCTTTTGCTACAACTGCTATTTAGAAAAAAAATGTTTATCCCAACGGGAAAAATTCCAGAACCCAGAAAATGACTGCAACAAAATTCTGGTATATGAAATGATCTTGTAAAATTCTTTGGCATTTGATAAAATAATTTCAGAAATATTCTGAAACAATTAGAAAGCTGTCACTCCCTCGGCCCCTCTCACACATATAAATATGCTAATCTATCATTTATTTTTAATAAATAAATTATCCTGTTTCTGGAATGCTACCCTGGCATATATTCTAAATAACTCTATAAAGTCCTACAAAGGTTATCTGCCACACAATTGCCACTCTGTTCTGGGTGAAGCTTTAATTAGGGGTAAATCAAAATCAGAAAAGTGTTTTAAAAATATTATAACCCTAATCTCTTAATTTTTCAATTGTTTTCTTCCATCTCTAATAATTTTTTAGGAGCCATTATGTTGTAGAAACATTCATCTAAATTTCAGTATTTCTTTTAGCAGCACTTCTGTGTTTTTTTCTTCTGATAATTTCAAGCACATTTAAATGTAATAGGTGGGAGAGGAGAAAAGACTGGAAATAAAAATAATAAAAAAATAATTCTGATTTCTTCTTTCTGGTGACTTCTGTTGTAATTTTATTAAAAAACAGGCACTCACTCTTGACAACAATACTAGTGCACATATTGTGTAGTGCAATGCAGATAAAACATTCCCCATCCAGCTTGCAGCACATTGTCTTCTGTTGCAGATGTAGGGAGAACTAATCATTTGGCAAAGAATTGATTTGCCAAAACTGAAGTGGTCAAACAATACACTGTGGAGAGGAAGGTGCAGATTCCAAAAAGAATTAGACACCTCATGGCATCCTTAAGATTTGGATACACTTCAGTCTTTCCCAATCCCTTCATGCGGGGTATGAATCCAACCATGCAAAATCTCTATATTATTTGCTCTTTTGAGTTAAATATAAATTCATAATCATACATAAAAGAAAGTTTATCAAGCATTTTTTGAAAGTCATAACTATGACCGAGAATAAGTAGCATAGTCATTCTGTAAGTTAAAAAGTCTATTTTAAAGTTTAATAACAATTAGTTGTATTATTACTAGAAGGCAAGAGGGCAATGCTGCTTTATAACTTATCAAGGAGATAAACATAAAGAGGTGCCTTTTTCACTGTCCCTGAATCTCTCTCAGGGACAAATGTTCTGGGAACATAAAGGAAAGGATAATTACACAACATTAACACTCTGCCCTTTTCCTAGGCATAAGTATCTAAAGTCATTTCCTACAGATAGTTAAATACAAAGCAAATGTAAATTTCAACAACTCCCTCTGCAGCATAAATTAACCTGCAAAAACAGGTACCTTTTGTGTTCAGTAGCACTGCATACCACAGGGGCTAATGAAAGATCGAGTTCAGGTTAATAATATTTATCTCACTTACCATTCTCTCACAGCCATTTTTTAATGGTCAAATAGCACCACAAATTAAGGTCAGGAGGATAAGTGATTCTAAAAATAAATATCTCATTACTAATACTCATGATTTTTGGATTTTAAAAAGTCGGCATTCTTTTCTCTATACACGATCAAATGGCTACTTTTAAGTGAAGGTAGGATTTGAACAACTTTACACAAGTTTGAAAGGGCTGGTTATCTCTTCAACGGACTGAGCTCTAAGATACTCCCTGCTGCCTACTATGAACCCGACATTTGGCTAGGCTCTTTGGAAAATATTGTCTTTTCCTTCATTTAAAAAATTTAAATAGTAAAAGAGAATAAATCACAATCTTAATTTTTTTTTTAAAAAAGGCAATTATGAAATAAAAAGGAAAAGTCCCCTTTCCTTCTCATTGTTGAAAGGCAGCCACTTCTAAAGGTTTTTTATATAACAAATATCATAGAAGTGGAACTGCCAGGCCATAGAACATGCAAATTACCTTTGCCTCTCATCCACTTCCACTGTCTTTCTTGTTGATTTTAAATTAAAAAAAAAAAATTTTAATATGCTTCCCATATCTTGAGGCATGTGTGTCATATCACTCATTTCTACTTACTTTATCTCTTCTACTTTATTTTTAAGAAATAAAGAAAAAAAAAAGATTTTAAATCAACAAGAAATGAACCTTTTGCTGTTTGATGTTTTATAAGTAATTTTTCTGATTTTCAATTTCACCAAATCTAGCAGCCTCTGCCCTGTGGGCATGTCACGATTCAGTTCTCTGCACCCTTGCTGGCAGGTGGGAAGGTGGGAGAAAAGCTCTGGGCCCTGCATTCTGGGATGGATCATTTGCCCATCAAGGTCCTCAGCAGCACTGGTGGCAAAGCTCACTGGGCTTCATTTGTCTAGGCTGTTTTTTCTGGGTCAGGAAGTGGGTTCCAGAAATTAAATATGGACTGTCTTGAAGGTTCCTCTTTCAGTTTGCCTCCTCTGTTGTCCACTGAGTAAAATGGAGTATCTCCTATTACACATCTTTCCCTGTTTCCATAACATCTACCACTTTTATACATCCTACTTCCAATAAGCAACTGTGGGCTTTCAAGGGAACATCTACTCTTAGAGAAATCTACACCCTACCTGAGTTAGGAGAGCTGTTTCTTCCTTTGGTATCTTTCCTTGATCGGATCCAGATTTCAGTTTATTTAGCAGGAAGTCTATAGTGTGTGGTTTGGGCTATGACTCTTTAATAGTTTCACTGACAATGGAGTTGAGGAGTTATTCCTCCATGTTTAATCTCAACGACTCTCCAGTACACATCACACACACACACACACACACACACACACACCCACGCACAGTGGGTTTCAAAATGGTGAAGAAAGTAAGACCACATTTACTCCATTATTTGTCCATTAATCCACGCAAGAACCCTTTCTGCACATGAGGAAACAGAGCCGTAGGGAGGTTCAGGAAGGGTTCACAGCTGGAGCACAGCAGGACTAGAATTCGAGCCTTGATTTGTAGGGCTGTAAGGTCTGACGCTCTTTTCTCTACAGCCTGCTCACATTGTTTCTCCACTTCAGCAACTTTTAGCAGTTTAAGAGAGAACATAATTTTAAAGCAATGAACAAATCAACTTTATATTTCAAAAGGAGAGCATCTACAGTGTACCAACCCAATGCCATTGTAATCAGTACGCATTTCAAAAGCAATCTTCATGCATTTTAGATACTTTTTAAATTTGGAGCTATGGATGAATTGTCATATGGAAGCAGAGTAATGGAAGAGATACACCAGGAAAATATCTAGAGAACTGAAGAATGCACACAAATTTTAAATTTGGTAATCTCTGCAAACAGGAAAAATGAGAAGATACAATCAATGGAGTGTGTGTGTAATGGAATATACTGTTTGCTCAGTATATTCTTCTAAGAGTGTACACTTCATGGACATTATTTAGTCAATTCTCCATCATGCCGTGGAGAGGCAGTGTAAGACAGTGTGCATGAATTACTGCCATGTTACATTAGAATGAGAGGTAACATTGAGATACTGAATCTATGGTTGTAAGTTGTTTTAATGCATCCAGTCCATCTGGAACCAAAGCTACTCTCTTCACTGCCCAGCAACACAGTGCTTGTAACATTTTTAGCACATACAGCTTTTTAAGTCAGGAGTTTGATGATCATGCCTCACACAGTGATATTCATGAGCTACTTGCTAAAGCAACACTAAACAAACAACTAAATAAATGATCAGACTTGGGGATGTGCTCTAGAATTACCCTGGGAATGCCAATATCCTGATTGAGTATATACTCTGTTCTTAATTTTAATGCCATAGAACTTAACTGCACATAGCTTAAATTGTCATCTGAATTTAGAAAGAAAAATTATTACACTAGATAATAATTTAGCGAGAAGCATTTGTTTTCAAAGTGACTGAAGATCTGATCTAACTATCAGAATTCTCATGAATTGAAATTACCCCCTTCACAAAGTAATTTTACCTGCTGATTCTGACCTTGGCTCTTTTCTGCTTCCTGTATCTTAAGGCATATGTGTCATTTCACTCATTTCTATTTACTTTCTCAGTGTTATGTACAGCCCAAGGCCATCTGTAGGACTCAGGCTGCTTTACTTTATAGCCAATTTAGTTTGGGGTTTTTTTTTCCCTCTTTTTTCTAGCAATACCTTGTACTATGACAAGTAAACTCCAAATGCACATATGATTTTGATTTGACTGTAGATATTCACATATTGTGGCAACTCCATCTTTTTGGTTATTCCTACCAAAAATCTTAAAGGCAGACTGAATTCTTCTTTTTTTCTTTTTCATTTTCACTTCCAATCCATCAGGAAATCCCATGGGCTCTATCTTCAAAACATATCCAGAAAACAGCCCCTCCTCTCCACCTGTACCACTACTATGTCAGTCTGGGTCACCACCATCTCTCACACGGATAATTACAATAGCCTCCTACCTATTCTCTCTGCTTCTTCTCTTGCCATATGGCAGTGTATTTTCAATGTATGTTGAAATGGAAGTCAGAATATTGTCACTCCTGTGATCAAAATCCTTCTGTGCATTCCCATTTCACTAGCATAAAAGTCATAGTTTCTAAAATGACTTAGAAGACCTTACCTGCTGTGTCCCTTATTACTTCTTTACCCTTTTCTTCTCTGTCCACTCCTCTATCCACTCTGCACTAGCAATATTGACCTCACTGCTCCTTCTTTAATATGTCAAGCATGTTCTTGCCTCAGGACCTTTGCACGTGCTGCTTTCCCTGTCTGGGATGTTCAGTCTCTAGATATTTTTCTGCCAGATTTCCTGATCTCCACTGGGTCTTTTCTCAAATATTTTCTCAATGACAATTTCTTGATTTAAAATTGCAACACCATACACTCCCACTTCATCAGCTCTCCCTGTCCTGATATCTTGATGCATTTTTTTCATCATAGCACTTATTACCATCAAATATGCTAAATATTTTGTTGTTTGCTTATTGTTAATTGTTTACCTAACCTCTCTAGAATATGACCTCTGTGAAGTGAAGCATTTTGCCTGTTTTGTTCACTATTTTAGTCACAGCCCCTAGAGCTGTGCCTGCACCATAAACATTGGTTGAATAGATCCTTTCCCAGTTTTGAAAGGAAACCAGTTAAATGTCAATGATGAGAATGATGACAACTGCCTATAATAAAATGTTGCTAAAACTGGCAGTGCTCAGATTTCTATTTGGAGAAATGAACCATTCTTTTTAAAAGTGTGAAGTCATACCTCTTATAAATATGGAAAAGATGAATTTCAAATACTTAGGAAGTTTATAACGATAGAGTCTCCCATAGGAGAATCATCTAAGATTAAAAGCGAAAAGCGTATCAAAGTATTTATTGTTAAAACAAGTAAAGTTTGCTTTCATTTCTTTGTTTTTTGTAAACCACAATAGCAAAAATAAACAAACAAAAAAACCCCCCAAAATTTAACGTCTATATTATTCTCACATAAATAAAAAAAGAACTAGCCACAATTAATGCTTGTTCTATTTCAAGTGATAAACACCAAAACAATTTGCAAACAAACATCTGGGGAACCTTGTTGTGTAGACGCAGTTGAATGACAGCCAAAAGCAAGATCTAGTTGAATTACATCTGTCACTCTCAGCTACTCCTTCCTTAATAAATTCATCCTTTTTGCAACTTGTATTTTAAAAAACATTTTCCTAAAGTGAAAAAATACATTTTTAGATTAGAACTACCTTCCAAATATCCAGGGAATTGCAAGTTGACCTTTAAAAATTTGTTCTGAGATAGTAAATTGTATTTATTTACTTAATTTGCACTAATAGTAAGACCAGTAATAAACTCAAGAATTTTGTTGGGGCCAAAAAAAAAAAAAATACAAAGAACAGAATATAGAAAACATAAAAAAGTAAGAAAAAGTACACCCCCACATTTGCACAGCCTTGTAACAAGAACTCTGGGATCCTCAGACATCCAGATTCTAGCTCCTCCATTTCCCAATGGCATCTGTTACTCATATATAAAGATTAGTGTAAGGATTAAAATTGGATAGATAGAGGCTGTAAATAAAATACTTGGTAAAGTGTTTGCCAAAACAGTGGTTGTTATTATTATTAATAAACACACATCAAAAGCATCTAATACTTCTATCGTGTAATGAAGTTCCATTTATCACAAGATAGTCTCATGAGGGAGAATCAGTGCATATCTATGGGTCAGGGACCCAGACAGTATCACTTCTTTCCACTAATGCCTCTCCTCTCTGGGTCTAAACTGGAAGGTTAGAAACTACTTCTGGCAAGTGTGGAAAGGAGAGTTAAAGAACAAAGGGGGGAAAGAGAATAGTCAAATATGTGCTGGGATTAGAGAGAGAAAGAAAACTGAAGAAAATTTAGAATTCTGATTATTATAATAGATTGGAAATTTTTAATTACTTAAGATTGTTTAATGACTAAAAGCACACGAAAGACTTTTATTATGTGAGTATCAACAGAAATGCTAGAGGATTTTTACAAATGGAGATACCTCACCCAGGTTCTCCTTCAGGAAAGCACTGTAAGCCCATCTGTGAGGAGTTTGGTTAGTTGACAGCCCCCAGGGGTCAGCTTCATCCAAGTCTGCTGTGGCTCTTAAGCCAAGGACACAGTCTTCTCAGGGTGGACCCCAGCCCACTGAGTAGGACTCTGGTACAAGGGCCTGGCCAGAGCTGCCAGTTGGCTGGCAGAGACTTTGTCAGATCTGCATGCCTGTCTAATGGCTTTCATGTCCCAATCAGTCCTGCCTCCTCCCTGTTCTTTTCACAGGTATTAAAGGTGTTATGTCTCAGAGGAATCTTCTGAGATTCACCTTAGGAAACTCCAACAAACTTTAAAAGCGTAGGTTTATTCCAAAGCATCCACCTCTCTCTATCATTTGAATTCAGCTTTGATTTCCCAGGCCCTCCATGTGTCAGTAAAGGTGCAGAGAAGTTAATGACCCATCCGATACCATCTCCAAATCTTCAAAGGGAAGTTCAGAGCCAGAGACTGGGCTCGTGAGCACTCTAAGAAAGCAGCTCCAGGGAGTACAATAGCTGTGCCAGGCCATCCTGACTTGGATAACAGCTTTACCAGTATTTCAAATATGGATTTTGAAATTAAAAATGTCAAATTACTACTCACATAACACTTTCCCAAAATAGTATTTTTAAAAACCCTATTGAATTAACAGGCTATCTTCAGAAAACAAAATAATAATGACTAGAGAGTAATATTAAAATTTTCCTATTTTTGCATAATATCCTAAACACTGGTATTACATCAGAGTTTTGATATACACACATGCCCCTTCAGGGGAATTAACCCTGAAATGGAGTTTTACCAATAAAAGTAACTCTAATTGCCTCCCCGATAAAGGAAATTTTTAGCATATAGAGTTTTTTAATTCAGGAGCTGATGATCATCCTAACACGGTTACGTTAAAAGAAATAGAAATTGCTGCATCCATTACTGCAAGAAATTTTTTAAAAGTCATTTAAAAAAAATACTCCTCTAAATCTGCACAAAATTGCTCTGTGTCACATGACTAAAAAACTATGACATTTAAGTCTTCTTTCTTCAATTCATTAGAACAAAATATTAGAAATTATAAAGATATTTTAGTCAGAAAATCCAAATAATGATTAAAATATACAAAATAATGAAAATATATATCAACCTAGAGGATAAATTATAGGATCTCTTGAAGGAAACAGAATAATAATGAGAAACAAAAGATCAGAAAACACACTTTGGAAAAAAAATGAAGTGCCAAACAGATGTAAATATTTGTGCCTACAGAAACTTTCATTTATAACATCCAAAGCAAAATGGAATAATCCACTACTAATTAATGTTTTTCAATGATACAACTAGGATATGATTTGGCATGCTGTCAAATATGTCTTTGGACTTGAACCCCCCATTTCTAAAGGAAAGATAGAGAGAGACTGGGGGCTGGTTGGGAGAGCCAACGCTGCCTCTGCCCACAGTGGGAAACCAATGCTGAGTTTCTCTCTATGGCTCTGTTACCCCAAAAGCTATGGAGGCTATGTAACCAGAGCTCTAGTGGACCTGCAACAATGTGTTAAAGAAAACCCCACACATTTTTGTCAGAGAGAGAGAGAGAGAGAGAGAGAGAGAGAGATGAGAGTTACTGGGAAAGAGCAGAGGGCACTTCAATACATTTATAATATACTGCAGATCAATAGCAAAATAATATTATAAGGACTAAATAGTATAAATATCTAAATAAAACTTCACATTTTATAGATGAAGAAATGGAGACCTAGAGAATTTCAAGTTCCTGTGAAGCAGTGCTGTGTGTGGCATTAAAGCATTAAAGCGCATACAGCTTGGGCCAGATAGTCTATATTCTAATGCCAGCTCAGTTGCTGATTTGATATACTACCTTGGGCAAGACAATTTTCTAAACCTCTATTTCCTCATTTGTTGAATGGGGATAGTATAGCTCTTCATACCCAAAGATTTCATGGGGATTTAATACGATTATAAAAGTGTGTAGTACAAGACCTGCTGGGGAATAAGTACCTAGTATGCTACAGTATTTATTGTTGTTGCACACAATCCACTTTGAGTCTGAGAGATTTGGGTGGAACAAAGCTCCAGAACCAGGCAAACACAGCACTTGACCCACCCCTGAAGGGATTGGGGATATTGGATTTTTGCTGGGGGTATGGGAGAAGAGGTATTCTCTCTTCTGGGGGCTCACCAGCACTGACATCAAGGCTATTGAGAATTATACACAACAGCTGTATAACAGGATAGATGCAGAGACAAAGACAAAGGGATAGACACAGAGAGAAGGAGGGAAAGAGAAGAGACACAACGCAGAGGGCAGGGCCGCAGGACAAGAAAGAAGAGGGAGAGGAGAGACAGAAAAGAGAGAGAGAAACAAAGAAGAAGAGAGAAGAGAGGCAGGGAGATAGAGGCAGGAAAAAAATACAATGAAAGAAAAGATAAAAAGAGACAGTTTTAGAGAGGGATAAAAGACAGAGAAATAGAAGGAAACAGGGAGGCAAAGACAAAAATAGACAAAGAAAAGAAAATAACAGAAAGAAACAGAATGACAGAGAGACAGAGAGTTTTCCCAGACCGTCTCCAGATGAACAGATGAGCCTGGAACTAGGACCACCCCTGTACTTATCAGTCATGTGAGAAAATAAGTTCTCATTTTCACTACAACTAATTTAAACAGCTACTATGTACCAGGCAACATGTTGGATGCTTAACCAAAATAATAATAATAATAATAGTAGTAATAATTGCTCATAATTATTGAAAATTACTATGCATATAGTATTTTGCTGTATGCCGTGTTTAAGTTAATCCACACAGTAAGCCTATTATCTCATTTACTTTACAGATAAAAATAAATGTTCGGAGAGGTCGAGGGGCTCTCCCAGGATCACATCCATTTTAATGACCTGCTAATGACCAACACAGCTATAGCTATTCCACCTTCTAACTGTATTCTCCTTTCACAAAATTGTCTAGGGTTCAGACACTTCCAGATATCAAATGATAGAGTAGATGCTTTACCTGCTGTTGATTCATTAGACTCATGCTATAAAATTTGCTATATTCAATGTCAAAGCAGAGCTTAATGCCAACATAAAACTGGGTCTCAGGAAGTATCCTGGTGTCATGGTGCCTTGAGGCACACGTTTAGTCCGTATTCTCTGCAAGGGTAAGTCACATGAGGTAGTGACACCCCAGTGATGAGGGCCATAGCACAGAAAAAGACAGCACTAAGCATCCCACCCCATTATTTTAAATTAGATTTACCTACATACATATGTGATGGTGCAGCACACACATGGCCCTTGGGAAAAATATTTTTATTATCTTATGTCACAAAAATAGTGAGTTAGCCAGTATTTTTTCACATGTGACAACAGAATAAAATGTTATAGCATTTTAGTTCACTACATGCTATTATTTAATTCAAATTTAAATAGATTAATCTGTCAAGCTTTCAGAAGGAAGGCAATTTTTTGTTATAATTTGTTTGAAATAACCTAAGTTTTTAAAACACAACCTAATAAAAAATGTCCCCCCAATTACATCTAATTTTAAGGGTAGCAAAACTCCATCTTCAGAGAATTGGTTTGGGACAATGTTATTAAACATGATTTCCTTATAAGAATGCAAAGTGGCAAATTAGGCTCAGAAATTACCAGGGGTAAATCCATTTACATCAATACCACTGAAATACATCACTTCTATTTATAGTTCCCACCTGCCGTCCACAGTAACATTTTTTGCTGATGTGAAGCAATTAATTCTATTGAAGGAAATCCTGCTTACCAGTATTTTCAGCAGGCAATTTATTTAAAAAGTGATTGTCCTCCTTCACTATAGTATTTAATTATAGTGAATGCAGTTTACATTTTAATCACTTTATTACTCAAATTTTAATACTTTTCCAAATAAAATGTGATGTTTTCCAAAATGTTGGATTGATAAGAAGAGATACTATGGATAAACAGTAATTATCTATGGGTGCTATAAGAAACTGCTAAGAAAACCATGGTCATGCAGAAATTTCAAGGAAAGGAAAGCTGAGTTCCAAAGATCAGAAATATCAGATGAAAAAAATGAACAAGTAACCCTCCTTGGTCTGAGGCAAAAAAAAAAAGGCCCTGTGAGATTTCCTTTACATCTCTTTCCTTTACTTCTCTTCTTCACTATCCTGATCCTCAGAATCACAACCATTTCTCACCTGGACACCTGCAAGGTGCTATCTATGTTAGTGAAACTCATCTCTCTCTACTTCTTTCTTGACCCCTCAATCCATTCCCAATATGGTGGCCAAAATGATCTATTTAAGCATAAGCCAGATGATATCTGCTATAGATTGAATCTCTGTGTCCTCCCAAAATTCATATGTGAAATCCAAAGGCCCAATGTGATGATATTTGGACGTGGGGCCTTTAGGAGGAGATTAAGTCACAAGAGCAGAGCCCTCCTGAATGGAATTTAGCACCCTTATAAATGATGCCCCAGAGAGTTCCCTTGCCCTTCCACCATGTGAGGACAAAGCCAGAAGACAGCTGTCTATGAACCAAGAAATAGGCCCTCACCAGACATGGAATTTGCTGGAGCCCTTGGTCTTGGACTTCGCAGTCTCCCAAACCCATGAGAAATAAATTTCTGCTGTTTGAAAGCTACTTAGTTTATGGTACTTTGTTATAGCAGCCCAAACAGACTAAGACAATATCATTCTTCTTCTTTGATTCCTTGGCTTCTTTTGTTAAAAACCAAATCTGTCTTTTGAGCCCAGAAGGCCTCACCTGATCTGGCTCCTGATGGCTTTCCAGCTTGTCCGAGTCCACCTGTTCCTTGCTGCCTTCACTCTGACCACACTGACCTTTTTCAAAGCTGGTTCCCAGCACTTTGTGTTTTGCATGTTGCTTCTTGCCTAGAACACCAGTTGCTAGGTTTTTCACATTGCTAATTTCACCAGGTCTCAACCTAAAGGTTACTTCCCTAGAGAGAATTTCACTGATCCCTCCACTGAATCCAAATTAGTTAGCAAAACCAGTCTCTCCCTATAGTTAGGACCCTTCTGTTATTCTCTCTCGTGCAAAGCCAAATTAAGGGCTAGCCAGTCAGGGAGATGCTCAGAGCACTAAATCCATAAAGGGCCCTATTATGACACTGAAAATGAGTGTTACATGGTGGAGAAAATGTGTATTTATCAAAATTCTTCTCAAGGGGAGGACTCTCTTGTTTTATTTTCCACTGCATAACCTACTCCAGGCCATAAGTTAATCACTGATCAAACATTTGCTGAATCAGTGAATGCAGAGCAATAAAACTGAACTCAGTCCAGCGCTGACATTCTCAGTTTTGATCCTGCATGACTCTGAAACTCAGGTAACTTATTTGTAAAATCAGAATTAAAATAATAGCTGTCCAGCCTCTTTCATGGTGCTTTTCAAAAGATTAAATGAGATTGTAAATGTGAAAAGGCATCTTAACTCTGTAAAACACTTTTTAATATTTGTCAGAAACATTAACCTGTTCAGTTAATTCCTACCAAAGTCTCATACATTTCTTTTTGCAGAGAGGATTGGAACTGGTGGTGGGAGAGCTAATTCTGTGCTTAATAATAGCAGTTACCTTTTGAATTGCCCTATTACCCACTTAAATTTATACATAGTAATTTACGAAGCAATGTTAGGCACTGGTGAGAACTTGCCTTTCTCAAATTGCAGATTATTTATGAATACTGCCTCAATGTTTTGTCTAATTTTTTTTCATGCTGTCCATGGTTACAAAGAACATTTAATCTCTCACCACTTCTCCAGGCATGTAAAAGAACATTAACTCTCCATATCATCAATAAGAAATCAGCAGAAGTACATTTTGTAAAACATAATTTGATTAAGACTCTCTCATGTTATGTCTTTAAGAGGGGTTAAAACAGAGATGAGATGCTGCCATGAGAGTGTTCCACACTGCAGAAACCGTATTTCAGAGTCTGCACGTTATTTTTTTCTTACAAATAAACTCTCTCCAAACTAATTGTTTGCAAATTCAAAGCACACAAGACATTTTCCTTATAATAACCAAGAACAGGCTCAATAAAATATAGACTGCTGGAATGGGCTTCCGTATTTAAAACATTTAGGTGAACTATTACCATTTTGAAATCTTATTAAACTCATTTAAATTAGATTTTGTCAATACTGGAATAGCTGGGAAGAAAAACTTGAAAAAATTTTTTTCTTATGCGGAAAGAATTTATATTCTCCCTAGGCTTTGAGGTTACACAATTACACAATTACAAGACTGGCCAGGAGAAAGCCCCACGTAGAGCAAGACAAGTTTTGGTGTGTCTTTTGGCCGTCTGTCATAGGGAAGGTGAAGACAGTGTTGGGTTATTAAACAGAAGATACAAGTGGTACCCAGAAGTGCCCATATTGATTCATATTTTAAGTGGACTACACTGTTCAAAAACTTTGAGAGTTGCTACCAATACCTGGTATTAGGAAAATGTAATTGTTAGGTAGTTCATGCCAAAAAGCTTGCAGTTCTTTTTAAAGAGCTATTGTGGGGAAAAAAAATACTTTGCTGTGTTATGTGTAAATAATGTGTGTAGTAATGCTGTGTTTTTAGAAAACAAGTGTTTACTTCTAAGTGAGGCTAAACTGTCTGACTCATTTTTTCACTCTGCATACTTTATGAACACATGAGACCAAAAAAGAAAAAGATGGAAGGTGTTACATGTAAGCCCTGGGTGTTAATTTCTACAACACTGTTCTCAGGACTGTCCTTAACACCCTGTGACATTGGTTTTAGACTTCAGTGCCCTTTATTCGATGCTTACATACATTTTACTAAAAATTTGTAAACCCGAAGGCATAAGGCACAGTGATGAGTCTTCGCTTAGGCTTGGCCGAGCTCTTCCCCACTACAGGTGAAACACATTGGTTTTAAACAGTAGGTGAAATTCTCATAAACACACTGTGCTCATAATTTATTTCCCATTATATTTTACATATATTGTTATTATTATAACATTACATTTATCTTTACAATAGTTATTGTGAGGCAAATTGGAAAACAGACCTCTGGAGAAGTAAAATTACAGCATAATCAGAATTAAAGGCTAGACTTTGGTCCTTTCTGCCATGTGTAATTTCTGCAGAAGAAATACATACCAAACAAATTCTTACTATTTACTAGATTCCCTCTAATTAGGATCATTAACATCTATAGCACCTACAACCTCTTTTTTTCTGCAAAGGGTGGAAAAAAAATATTTAAGGACTATACATTCACCTGTAGAGATTTCCCCATTTCATTATTTCATTATTTAACTTCAAAACTATCCTTTCCTAAATACAACAATAGGGAATATTTTCATACTTTGAATTCTAAGTGAATTAAATTTCACATTTTACTGGAAATTTTAAAGAATCCTTCTACAAAACTGAAGACAAAAAAGCAAGAAAAGAAATAACTATTCTGTGCTATTATTATATCTACCATTAATCTTGTAATATATTCTAAAGTAACATGGAAGTTAAGGAGGCAACATTTAAATAATGTGATTTTATGGAAGGCTTCCTTAAACAAATAACCATGCCCGGAATGTAAAATGATTAAATTCTATACTGAAAATGTCATTAAGTTTATCACTTCACTTACTAGTTAAGATGCATTTTTAAAAAATAAATTATAAATAAGAGCTTACTGAACAGGATGACAAAAAGAAAGCAAGATGACACTGACAGAGAGAATAAATAGTAGAATTGGTACAGCTCTCAGAGACTTTGTTATATTGTCAATTTTGCTAGGATCAGATGCCTGCATATAAACATGATTTACTATTTACTATTTGTGGCACATTATTAGTAGTGGTATTAACAGCAGCAATCCAAACATGAGTTAATGCTTAGAGGCTGGCCAGTCAGCACAGTTGGATAGAGCATGATGCTGATAACAGCAAGGTCCAGGGTTCCTGTTCAGGCCAGCCACCAAAAACAAAACCAAAAACAACACAAACACACAAACAAAAAGTTTATGCATAGAAACCAAGAGGATTTCTTAGCACAATACTTAGACACGGTCACTTCTGAAGCTCATGTAGCTAATGATAATATATGCAAATTATATAAATATACTGCAGAATGGTGTGACTCGCAAACACATGAAAATCAAAGTTAAATAACAGCCACAGTAAACCCAAATCCCTGAGAATAACAAGCTGGTATAGATGGAAATAGATACTCACTAATCTCGTGTAAAATATTAAATTATGTTCTACATTAATACTATAAATCAAATTGTCAAATCCTTCCAGCTCTCACTGGGGAGTATTTCCATCAGCAAAGTCAGCCTTTCAGAGGACAGAAGAAATTTAATCCACTTTCCAAACAAATGACCTAATTCATTCATACAAATAAAGGATAATGTTGTCAGTCATTTACTCCTGTACTCCATGTACTGAACACACATGGATCTTTCTAATAGATGGAACACAATTACACATATCAGCAAGACAATGAGCAAACAGTAAGAATGAAGACTGTCTACCTCCTTTCTAATTTTACTGAAGCCCCAATAATCAGAAAAATAGAAGTCTTCATAACCTTGGGATCTGTAGCATGTTTTCAAACTATGACACATTTGCCCCTTTCCATTTTCTAAACATTCATCATACACATGAATACACATCATGTTTATCTTTTTCTGATAAGGGAAACCACATTGGGTAAGACCAATTAACTGAAGCAGAGAGAAGTATTAAAATTTATTCTAGTTTTGGCAAATTCGATAGAATAAACTTTTGTGTTTGTATATATGTGAGTGTGTGTGTGTGTCTGTGTGAGTGTGAGAAGAGAAAAACAAACAGGTTGAGCTAGCATTCTTTCCTAGTTAAACAAGTAGAAAGCCCCATTACCATGGAAACTGACAAGAAAAGCAATTCTTTTTTTTTTTTCCATTTATTCTCTCCCCATATTTAGCAGGATATGAAAAAAAGATTAGGTTGCATTGATGTAGTCAAAATAGGAATTCAATTATAAGCGAAAATAATAGTAATTAAAAAACCTTCCAATATTGCTAATTAGGTATTATTACTGTGGAGCACATTATTAGTGGCAGTAGTAAGGGCAGCAAAAAAACCACAAGTGTAGGCATAGAAAGCAAGAGTTTCTTTGTACAATTTTAGCTATGACCTCTTAGCTAAGACGATGTAGATAATGCTAATAATGTATGCATATTGAAGTTATGTATCAG
Organism: Cynocephalus volans; assembly: GCF_027409185.1. Classification (NCBI taxonomy): domain Eukaryota; kingdom Metazoa; phylum Chordata; class Mammalia; order Dermoptera; family Cynocephalidae; genus Cynocephalus; species Cynocephalus volans. The sequence goes on along the minus strand of NC_084461.1, from coordinate 114,473,753 downwards.
GAAAAGATGCTTGAGACAAAACCCATCACATTAAGTAGACAGTAAAGAAAATGTGAGAATAGATGCTACATAAATATTGATAATATAAAAACAAATAAACAGAGGCCCCACCTCCAAAGTTCACCACTTGACAGATAAGGTCTTTCATTCATTCATTTGTCAGGCAAATAGACATAAACATTTGCTACACCAAATACTGGGAACACAACGCTGAATAAAACATGTCTCCTTCTCTTGAGAGTCTACAATAGAGTTGAGAAGAAATAAAAAAAACACATGTAAATAACTGAGAATACTATTGTATGAAGAGGGGTTAGATAAAGGTATGCACAAGGACAAATACGAGCACAGACTTGAAGCATCTTGACACACTGAGGCAACAGGGAAAGAGGCTATGGGTTTCCTAGAGGATGACACAACACTTCACTGGACAAAGACTAGTTATTGCTTAGGTGAAGGTCTTCAGATTTCATGTTTATGAGCTTTGGTGAGGGGGTACAAATTCCTTGGCTTTACCTCCAGAATCTCTGATTCTGTATGTCTGTGAAACAGTCTGGGAGCCCACAATTTTTATATGCATCTCAGGTGACTGAGAGACACTTGGTTCTGGGTGGAGAAAGACTGCCTGAAGGCAGTATGAAAAATCATGGCAAGGTGTAGAAGACTTTCTCCAAGTGACAGTTAGACCTTTTATTTTTTTAAAGGAATTTATTTGTTTTATAATTTACATGTATTGATTGTACATAATTATAGGGTTCAGAGTTATATTTCAATACATACATATAATGTGTGATGATCAAATTCATCATCACAAATCTTCATTATTTCTTTGTGATAAAAACATTTGAGCTCCTCTCTTCTAGCCATTTGAAAACATACAATTAATTATTGTTACAGATGCCTAGCACTACTGTACACCACTAGAACTTCTTTTTCTTATCTACCAGTAATTTTGTATTCATTCATTAATCAATCTCTCCCTAACCCTTTCCAGCCTTTAGTAACCACAATTCTTTTTTTTTTTTTTTTTTTTTTTTTTTTTTTTTTTTTTTTTTTTTGTCGTTTTTTCGTGACCGGCACTCAGCCAGTGAGTGCACTGGTCATTCTTATATAGGATCCGAACCCGCGGCGGGAGCGTCGCCGCGCTCCCAGCGCAGCACTCTACCGAGTGCGCCATGGGCTCGGCCCAGTAACCACAATTCTAAGAAGTTTGAACTTTAATCAAAAGGATGTGTGGAAGGCAGAAAAAAAATTTTAATCTGAGAAGCTGGAGGGTCAAATTTGTGTTTTAGTAAGATCTCTAAGACAACAGTGCAGAAAAAGTATACGTATCTCATTCTTAATGTTAATAACACATGAAAATAGATGTTCTAATGTTCTTTGGCAAAATGCTAATTGGAGCTTGTCTGCCATTATTTTAAGTGGAAAAATTTGTAATGCACAAGTCAACCTAAATCTCCAACATTTTTCCTAAGCACATCTAAAATATCTACAAGCTATCATTTACTGTTCAAACAGTATGATTGCTTAACCACAGTGCTTTGTGAAGTGTAACGGGGCTTCTCGTAGTACCAGTGATATCAGAGACACCCAAACCTTGAGTCGATGCTCAAACTGACGCTGCTATCCTAAATAAAAAATGTATATGATTTTCTGATACAAACATCAAATGAAAAAGATTTTATAAGGTTTTAGTTGTAAAAAACCACGAGGCATTCTACTCGGTAAAGATGAGTCAGGTTGTTATTAGGTGGGTTATGCAAGTATAAGGACCAGACTGTACATAAAAGATTAATTAGGTGGGAAATGAACTGAATTAGGTGAGAAGGGATAAGGGCTTGAACTGAGGAGTAGGGGAGCTGAGTGGGGAGAAGGAATAGAGAGGAGATGATGGAATCAAGAGATATTAAGGAGATAAGATGAAACAGATTAATAATCATGGGGGGATGAATGAGGATCAGGAGACAGAGGATGACTGCCCAGGTTGCTGGGCTGAGTGATGGGGTAGCTGACGTTCCCACTCTACATGGGAAGAAAAAGGAAAGGAAAGACAATAAAAAATTGAGTTGTTTCAGAATATATGTTAAAGTCTAACCATATGGCCATGCTGATGGTAAACAGAAGAGCAATTATTCTTCAAACAAATAGACATAAAACGGTTATTTTTTTTAGAAAAAAAAATATTTTCTACATGAGGTAGTAAGATAGAGTCATAAAAGATAGAGAAGGCTGGTCAATGGTTAAGATATCAAACCATCTGATTAAGAGCAAAACTACAAAAAATCTGTCTGACCTAATATAATCATCACAAAGTCCTTCATAATGAGAAAATGTTCAGAGGCCCAAAACTACAGCAGTGTAGGCAAAGCACAGGTTGAACGAGAAGCAGACTGCAAAAGTATGCACTGTCTCAATTACTAGGACCACTTCACAGTTATTCCTTAATTATGTTAAATAGTTGGACATGTATCAGTGCATTCATCCATTTTCTGTCATTGATAACAGAATACCTGAAACTAGGTAGTTTACAAAGAAACAAAATTTATTTCTTACAGTTTTGGAGGCTGGGAAGTCCATGGTCCAGGAGGCACATCTGGTAAGGGCTTTCTTCTTGGTGGGGACTTGGTGCAGAGTCCCATGGCAACACAGGGTAACCCATGGAAAGAACAGCATGAGTAAGACAGCTAACCTGCTCATTTGCTGTCCTTATAAAGCCATCAGAACCAGTCCCTGATAATCCATTAAACCATTAATCCACTAATGGATTTTTCACCCTCTTAGCACTGTCATAGTAGGGATCAAATTTCCAATATATGGAATTTTGGGGGACATTCAACCTATAGCAAGTGGTGTTTTAAATTTAAACAGTAACACTTTTGGATGCTTGTCAAAACACCAGGAGATGTCTATCTGACAAGAATCATAATGATTTACTTATATTTGTCAAATAAGAACTTTTGACAAGTAACGATATGAAATCACATTCTCCCTTTCAAGAAAAAGCCAAAATAGCTGAGCTCGAAGAACTACAGGTATACCTCTGTAATCTACTTTGATTCTCTTCAGTGGCAATTCCCACGTGAGGTATGGGCACCCATCTTCACCCCCAGGCCAGCTAACAGGAAACACAGCAGTTACTACAAAGGAATCACTTGTCCTCACTCTCCCAAGATTAAGCTTCCTTGTTCAAAGAGGTTTCAAGAACTTTATGATTGGTTTTCTCATCCCCTAGTGATATTGCAAAAATAAATGGAAATAAAGCTGTTTTTGTTATTTTTTGGAGTTTCTCCACTAAAACCACTGCATATCACTGTTTAATATCTTCAGTATGCTTTATTTAAATGTCTTTAAAAGCTGTATTTTAGTAAGCTTTATATTCTACAACAAAAGGTTGTTCGCAGAACATTCTTAAAATTTTACTTTAGTTTGTTCTCATCCAACTTGTCTAAAGGAAATAATAAATAAATAACTGTAAACATTGTTCAAAAGGAAGAAATGTGGAGTGAGATTTACTCAAAAAGAGATTTATTTTAAAACCTGTCAAACTTTCTTTTTGTAGAAAATAGGATAACAGGAACTCCTCAGGAGAGCAGTTCAGCCAGGTAACTTTCTCTCTCACTGCTTTCATCTACCATCCGATTAGAACGTTTCCCCCTAGTGTCTGCAGACTTAAAGACCTAGGAGAGAATGTGCGCCTGTTAAGGACTACAGAAAGCCTCAGGCAATGGAGGAACTAGCTCGTTAGGGGATCTCAGGTTCAGAGCAGGGGGGAAAAGCATCAGGATTCTAATTGTCACGCAGCCACTAAGCTCCAGAATATCTACACTGACCTTACACACTCAGATCTTCACACCAGCACAGCGTGAATACAAAACACAAACAAACGAAGAAAATGCCAACACCGTCCCTTGCCTCAAAGGACTTCCAAGCACTGCAAAGAAACTAACAATAAAAAAGTAAAACCTTCATAAATCTGGCTTATATCAGTAGATTTCAATTCCCATGGCTATTGCCCTCATCCAGGTCTTATCTCTAGGCCAACTGGTTACAGTGGTCTCCTAAAAGACCAAACTATCTTCAGACTTTCACCAGTGTTCCCTACACTATGCCCCATATTGAGATGCATCTTCCTGATGTATCTCTTGGTCATCCTCTTTCTACCAGCACCTCCTTCCCAATCTCCTCTGCTATCTCCAAAACCTTTAATGGATGGTGCCCACTGCCTACTAAACAAAATCCAACCTGAAATTCTAGGTTTAACAAACCTTGTTTGTCTCATATCTAAGTAATGCTCAACATGATCTCTTTACTTCAGGTATTCTAGGGCCCTTCCTTCTCTTGAATATTATCATTATTATAGTTAATAATAATGTTCTAGAATGGTGACCTAACAAAATCATCAGCTATGCCACATTGCTTTATCTGATCACTCCAGACACTATCAGACAATCTATGCATAGTCTTATATTCTAGCTGTGTGTCTTATCTCCTCTTTTAAATGGAAATTCCTTGGAGGTTACACTATCTTTTACAACTTTGCACAACAGAGAAAATTAAAACAACATCCTTCATAGTATTTAAAGGTATCCGATAGAATCTTAGAACAGTACTTTAAATGCAAACCAACACGTAACAATATGGTGTAGGTAGTTGTCCATCTACCATACATGAAGAGACCGACTTGTTCCAAATGTCAATGTATTACTCAAAGAGTGGCCCCAAAGCACACATCATTGGTATCACCTGGGAGCTTAAAAATGAAGAATGTCTGGTTCTCCTCCAGCCAAATAAATTCAGAATCTGCACTTTAACACGATTCCCAGGTGATTAGTGTGACATAAATGTGAGAGAGAGACTGCTCTCAAGTTTCTTCAGAGTCAATTGGTTTCCTTTTTTTTCTTTTCTTTAATTCAAAACATTTTAACATTTACTTGCACATATTTGTGGGGTACAGTATGTTGTTTCAATACATGCATATACTGCACAGTGACTCACTTAGGATAGATAGCACAGTTCTGTACCCATTAGTCCACCACTTTTCAGACCATCTTCCCCACCATTGGTTTTCTTGGTCATCCAGCACACTTAGGTTAGGGGCCCTCTCATTACAGATGACAGCTACACAGGATTAGATAAATTCTTTAGAGGTCTGAGCACTGAAAATATACCCCCTTCCTACATGTAATTGACAATGAAAATATTAAATTTTCAAAATTATAAAGCTCTGATTTTTCCATTAATGATAACTGTCTTTCTTAAAAAAATATCAAATGCTTTCACAAGATATTGTTGAACATTGAATGATACCCATTTTAGCTGACGTGCTACATCTGTACTTGGTCTGCCTCTTGGGTAATCCAAAACAAAATTTTGTTAATAGTTTAAATATTATGAGCTATAGCAATCAAAATATGATATAAACTTATTTTACGAAGCATTTAAAACATATTGCCCCAACCCAGATTCTCAGAGCTCACATTCTCTGATCATCTGACAAAACTGGTTGTTTAGTACATGTCACCCTCAGCTCAAGGATCTTCAGGAGCTACACAGTACAGACTCTTCAGTCTGACCTTTCTTCATGCCAATCTCCTAGTGCCACACTACATGATCTGTCCTCTTCCACTCCAGATTTGCCTCTTACTGTACCCTTACATTCCAGACACATTCTGAACATTCCAGGCACATTCCTTCTCCACAACTTTACCCAAATTTTCACTGCTTGAAAAATGATCCTCCTTGTTTCTAGTGAAAAAGGTTGTATGCCAGTATAAAATCCAAGAATGTGAAGTTCACTGAATACCCTCAGACCCCAATGACCCAAACACTCTCATCTTTCTTCAATGTTTATTTAATTTCAGGACACACATTTGACATATATCAGCATGTGCTTCCATGGGTCGTCTATCTTTTCATGTGCAATTTGTCAGTAGACTAAATTCCATATCTTATGACTCTGGAATTCCCATAGTCTTCAGCAATATTTTAAGCAGACTATAAAAGCAATACATATTTGTTGTTGATAGCACAATAAAAATAAATTAAAAAGAACAAAGTCATGAGTGAATATATTCTATAGCAAAACAGAAATTATTTGTCTATCACCTCCCCCTTTCAATTATATATTTCAGAGTTGACCACATTTACAATTTACAATTGAGAGTATTAGGGTGCTTAGGGTACAACTTATTCATTATTTCCTTACTCCATATCTGAGCATAAAAAATATTGTACTGATCTTTTCAAGTACTTTAATTTGATATCTTCCCAGAATTACCCATAGATTGAAAAATGTAATTAGAAAGAAACAAGTGATTCTTAAATATCATAGGTTTTTAAAACTCCACAATAACTTCAGTGAATTTAAGTTGAAATTCAGTATTGTATTGTGTCATGTAAAGCAATGTATACTACAGGAACATCTTTTAAAAAAATAACTTTAATTTTTGTTTGACATAATAAATACTTTTAAAGGAGTGAGTTTTTAAAATCTCAGCTAATTTCTTATCTAAATAATGGTGTTTTTGCCAATCTGAACTTTATAATATCTCAAAAAAGTTTAATATATTGAATATAATGTGCTATTGAAATCAAATTCTCAAGTTACATGCTGTTAAACACACCAAGCCATCATCTTTACAGAATGTTTAAATAATATTCACTTAGTTCATCACTTTATTTGATATAGGGGTATAAGGTTCCTACATAACAAAAAAATTGCTACATCCAAAATAAGTTTGAGATTATACTGAGGATATTACATGACAAAGAAAAGAAATTAAAATATGCGTACATATTATTTTAAAGTGAAAAGTCTATCCAAGACCTACCTCATTATTTTTCAGCCTTATAAACATTTTCCAATCACCATATTCCAATCAGTTCTGAACATTTACTTTTGAAATGATTCCCTTGTAGAGATATGCAAATCAATAACTCAGAGTCACCTCAATCCTCAAATACCAAATTTTAAGATTAGACTTTTTTTAGATCTTTTCATTCTTATTCTAACCAAATCTCCCATTTTTGCCTTGTCTTCTCTTTTTCTTTTCTCAAGCAGGTATCATTAACAAATAAAAACAGGACAAACAGGCAAATAGGTGAGTAACTTAGCTTTTATGGACTTATTTACTCTTTTACTTTACGACCAAGTTCCAATTTACATTTCTACTATTAGAGGGTTTAAGTATTTCGAGGTAAACAAAACTATATTATTGACATTCAAATATAAAATATCTTAACTGTCGCAAAATACAAGCTTGTTTAATAAAAGACATTGCATTATTCACTATTTGCCACCCAACAGTCAAATTCATGTTGTGTAGTTCAGTTAAGAAAAGAATATAGTTAAGTCTAAGAAACATAGATTGAATGGCCACTGTATGGAAGACCCAAAACAAATGAGTGACAACTTCTTTCCTATATTTTAGCTTTTCAAGAGTTACAGTTTGAATAAATTTCAAGAATTAAAATGTGAATACAGTAAAGCAAGTTTAAAGTTCGCAAAAATCCTGGAAAGTATCCAATTTATGGATGGCTTTGAATGCTTCATAACATATTCCAGACAGAGATTTCAAATAGGAAACATTCCCAAAGGAAAAAAAAAATAAAAACAAAAAATGGCTATCCCATGAACCCACTAGTTAAATAAATATCTATGTTAAAGAAAATATTTAGGACAATTCTAAAAGATATGAAAAAAACTGATCCATGACATCTCAAAAGATGATTTCCCCCCCAAATATAGGGCATAAACAGGTTTTTTTGTGCATCAGAATTAACCTTTGATGGTTCAAGGTGCATAAGCAAGCTTTGCAATCACACATTTAATTTCCCTCATTATAGAAAATTCAGATAAAATTAGAACCTATGGTCTCAAATTGCCTAGGGAAGAACTTTAGAAATCCCTCTCTTCTTATTCATTGGGATGATTTTTCTGTCCTGCTTTCTTATTTTTCAAAATTAAATGTCATTTTATCCTGTCTGGTTTACCCCTCTCTGCCTTGCCTCCTGAGCACATGAGCACATGCTGTGCTAAGGGCAGAAAGAAACTGAATCCTCCCCAGCTACAACTGCGCTCTAGAGGAACGCAACACAAGGGCCCTAAACAAGGCTTAGGGTACATTTTTTCAAATCAGTTTACCGTTTAGGTTGATAGCCAATCGGACCCAAGTCTGAAAGAGCATTCTGACCATAATAAACTCCAGAAGCAAAACTGTCGCTCCTTCGAAAGCCTCCTGTCCATCAAAAGGAAACAAAGACAGCAGCAAATTCCATTACAACATGGCATTGAACCTCATGAAAAACTCATCACCTGAATAATAATTCTCCGGACCACATTATGGTGTTGATAACAAGAACCTGAACTGTCATCGGTACCGCATCCAGAGTCCTAACAATTTAATTAGCAACAACCCTATCGGCAACATCAAAAAACAGACCAAAGTTTCTGACAACACACACAGCCGACATACAGCTGTTAAAAGACAGCTTAGAACAAATCCGTGTGAGCAGGAAAGTCACTTGAGAAGTCCTGATAACAGTGTGCAAAGTAACCCAAACAAACTGGGACTGAATACAAAGTTTTTTAAAAAGGCAAACAGAAAACAGTAATTTTAAAACAAAGAAATTAAAATATTTATAAAGCCGTTTGGGAGCATGATTGGGTTGGAAGTGTGGCTACATGTTTAAAATAAGCTCTCCACCCCTCCCCCATCCCCTCAAAAAGGGAAAGAAAAACAAATTAATATGTGTCTCAGGCTCTATTAAATTTTTTAAAATAAACTTTGCTGTGTATATTTCAGGTATATACAACATGATGTTATACATGCATAAAGTAAAATGTTTACTCTAGTGGAAGAGATTAATATAGCCATCATCTCGCATAGTCACTCAGTTTTTAAAAAATTTATGTCTCTTTAGATTCTATGTCTCTTTCGAATCTAATTAGCTATTGATGGCTTCTTCATTGTAGGATGAGAATCAGGACTGCCTGAAAATGACTCTGGGAATACTCTGGTTGCCTGGACAATAAGCTAGCTGTGATGGGGGCTCTCCTGTCTCCTGGCAGGAGGGGCCATCCAAGCTCAGCCTCCAGTAGCTCCCTCGCACTGGAAGAGGGAACTGTAGTATTCCACGGCTTATAGCGTCTGCAAGTGCTGGGCAGCTAGCATTTCTAGGCAAGGCTTATAAACAGCTGACATTCTAAACCCAGGCTGCCTTTCAGAAATCAGCCTGTGAAGACCTCCAGTAACAGTTTGGGCCCAGAAGCACCCTGACTAAAACATGATTTTCTATAGAATGATGGCAGGATCAGGGTTATCCATGTTATCTCCTCTCTTTCTGATCCTTGGCTATGTAGGTTTTCCCAGGAAAGTCTATTCCTTAATTGTGTGGACTTTGTAGAATTTGTTCTGATCCTTTTGGCATAAAACGTGGAAATCTAAATGCATCTCCCAAGGGACAACACTTAGTGACACAGAAGGAATCCACTAGGCCCCACCTTCATATACAGGCAACAGAATTTCATCTTCTGTTGCTAAACTCATGCATTAAAAAGGACACAGAATAAGGGCTTAGAGAGTAATTCAGATGTAAATATAAGCATTGGCTTACATACCAATATCTTGAAGGAAACCAGGAAGAATCTTAAGTAACCATCTCAGCTACCTTTTTTTTATTTCCCCCTTTTTGGTGTACGTGGATTATGTTAATAGATTAAATCTCTGAATGTCAATTACAGGGAAATAGACATTTATATTCCCCTAACCTAGATATGCAGGAAACTATTGGTGAGAGCATGCTCAGAATAAGGGATGCCAATTTTTATGAGCATAAGAATCTTTTAAAAATAATGTTATTTATTTTTATGAAATAACTGTGAAGAATAGTTGAGACGTAGGCTTATATAATTTTTCTATACATATTATCCTACACCCTAACCAGAAGCAACAATATATAAATTCTCACAGTATGCTCACTTAGTACTATGTTTATGGAATAAAGGCAAGGAGAGAAGGACACAGTCAGTGGGGTTCTGCTTATCTTGGTTCCCATCCCAGGCCCCTCACTAGATCCTCATACCAATCTCTGCCACAGGCACAAAGAGAAAATGCCCAATGTGTTAATGGTGAACCGCTACCATCTGGTAATTTCTTCAGTGTCCTACCTATTCATCTGTCCTGAGAAAAGAGGAGGAGGAGGAATTCTAAAAAGAGAGAATTCCAGCAAGACTCTAAAACTAAAATCATGATGGTTTCTCAGATAATCGTTTCTTTCTCTTGAGTATGAATTCAACCTCCAAGGAATTTGAGGACTGAGAGGCGGAGCTCCTTGCTAAATTACTGAGCACACACATAAAAAAGAAGGCAGGAACTATACCTGGCTTCTACTATGGTTTGTAAAATAATTGTCAATGTCTATGTTGAGAGAGGGAGAGAGGCAGAGAATATATAATGAAATCATAACTGGCAATAGATATAATAATCATTTATCTAATATATATGTTATCATATATATCTTGCAGCTAATAATTTTTACATTAAAGTACTACATAGATATGTGATATATTTTAAAGTAAATTCCCCTAGAGGGGAAACTTCCAATTAGAGGGACAAATGCTCAAAGGCAGGAAAACCGGGTGTGTTCGAGAAACTGAAAGAATTCCAGGGTGGCTGAAGCGCCCAGAGTGAGAGAAAGAACAGGACAAAATGAGATTGTAAAGAAAGGAGGAGTCTGATAATGCAGAACCTTGTAAATTAGAATTTAGCACCCTCAGCATTGCTGGAGGGTGTTCATGGGCCCTTCGCTGTGGTGTAATCAATACATTTCTGAGGACCTCCCAAGTGAGGAAGACAGACACCCCACCACTGCCATTACGACTGACTGGCCAAGTATTCTCTGGGATCTCAGTTCTTATTATAAATAACACCATCATCACAACATAAGATGGGAGCTTTTTACCTATTTTGTAACTTACTCTCTGAGCCACTTCTGTGTAACTGCAAATAAAAAGAAGCAACAAAATAGTATCATTTTCAATAGCATAGTCATAGCATGGTCTTTTCTTTCTTTCTTTTCAATTTTTACTTCAGGTGCAAATGTATACAATGGGAAATATGCATATGATAAAGATACCATCTCCAATTAGAGAAAAAAAGATGGACTATTCATTAAATAGTGTTAGGACAATTGGCTAGCCATATGGAAAAGAAAGAAGAAAGGAAAAGACAAAAGAAAGAAAGAAGGTAAAAAGAAAGAAAAAGAAGGAAGGAAAGAAGGAAGGAAGGTAGGAGAGAAAGAAGGAAGGGCAAGGATGGATCTCCACCCTTCCAACAAAATAAGTTCCAGATGGATCAACGATTTAAACATTCTTAAAAACTTGTGTAATTTTAGAATTAAGTGGTACAATGTTTCACCTAATCTTGGAAAAGGAAGTCTTTGTTTAGTAAGCCAAAAAACACAGAAGCCTTAGAAAAGATTATAATTTTACATTAAAAAACTTCTGCATAAAAAATATGGTAAAGTTAAAAGAAAAAGGCCAAATAACAAACTGAAAAAAGAATTTTGCAACATATTACAAAGAACTGATCTCTGTATGAATGAAGTATTCTGACAAATCAGTAAGAAAAGCCAAAAACACACCCAAAAAATGGACAAAAAAAGAAATACATATGGGTTTCAAATGTATGAAAAGATCTTAAGCCTCTCACATAATTCAAATATGCAAGTTAAAACAGTTTAAAAAGGACCTGCTATTTTTCACTAATCAGATTAACAAAATTCAAAAAGATTGATCATAGACAATACTGTCCAGTAGCTGGCAGGAAAGGCACTTTCACAAACTCTATTTAGGAGTATAAATTGGTGCAACCAGCTTACAGGAAAATTTGATTTGACAAGCTCTGTTATCACTTAGAAAGCATAAACCCTTTGATCTAGCATTTTACTTCAAGAATTTATCCTACAGATATATTTAAGTGTGTGTACAAAAAAGTATTCAGAGTAATATTCATTGTAACATTGCTTTTAAATATCAAAAGACTGAAAACAATTGATGCATGTTAGTAAACTAATGAATTGAAATACTATGCAGTTTTAAAACAATGAATCAAATCCTCATGTGCTAATATAGAAAGATCTTAAAGATATATAATTTTAAATGGAAAAAATAACCAAAGAATTATAACAGTGAGCATACTATTCATTTAAGTATACACACTCATACATGACAGCAGAGGAGTGAATATTTTCCTGTGAAATTACTGTAACTTAAATAATTGATCACCTCTAAGCATGAAGTCAAGGGGTCTGACGTGATAAGGAGACATACATGTCATTGTACAGTTACTTTTATTTTTTAAAACTATATGCATGGGTAGCTTTTTCAATTTAAAAAATTAGCTTAAAAAGGTCAGATTAAACACTGGGTAGCACTGCAGCTGTATTTTTATTGTCTGAGAGAAAATGGGGTGGGCATCATATATTGGTCATATATATGGCCTAGATTGGTTTCGACAAAGTAAGTTCAGGCAGCGAATTGGTTGATTATTTTTGACTTGTTCAAAAAGTCATCTTCAAGAATGAAATAGAAAAGCTAAAGTTTTCTTTTTTCATTTGTTTGTTTAACATGCTTGGAGAAATAACATGAGAAATGGGCCCACTGGTAAACTTCAATCATCAGAAGTCCCTGCAAAGATAATCAAAGAAGGAGGAAGAAACTAACATTTAAAGAAGGCATAGTTATGAACCAAACATTGGCACTTTACATGGATTCATCTGTTTGTTCAAAAAACTTGTATCAACTCAGGAATTGTGTTTTGCAATAGGGATATTGAAAACAGGTGAGTAAAAATAAGCTGCTGTCATGTTTGGGGCGGGAAAAAAAACAGATAAAACCTCTACCTTTCTGGGTTTTGAGTCTGGTGGGAAAGATCATAATAAACGAGTAAACATTAAATGAGGTTGTTATAGATACGATAAATGCTACAAAGAAAAGAAAATTCCCATGGTGTAAAAGTGTGTATGTGTATGTGTTTGTGAGTGTGTACTGGGGACAGCAGAGTTCAGAATTGCGAGGTCTTTGCCACTAAGGAAATAGATTTTCTGAATCATCCCTCCTGGGTTAGAATTCCTCCTCTTCAAAAACTGGACCACGTGAAACCTACCTACAATATTCCTCAAGACAGACTTGGCTGTGCATTTTTAAAACTAGTTCTTTCTAATAACGAACTAAGAAACCAAACTGAAAAATCCAATATATTTGTTGGAAGACAGAAACTGTTTCCGGCACTAAGTTCCACAGCATTTTAAAACAGAGGACGATGTAAAAATAAATACACCTGCATGTTCAAACAACTCCAGGGTTCTGAGAGGCAAAAATGCCACCATGTCCCACTTGGCCTCTTGCGCAGTTTGTTAGTACACTTGCAGATGTTGTATGAAATAGTTTCTCAAAAGATCTTGTAAGCAAACTATTCCATCAGCTCTAAAGGAGTGACAAAGCAATGGGGCCAGGTGAATACATGACAGCAGCATAGAAAGTGAGGCTCCAAGATGAAGTAAAGTAATGATATGAATAGCAACAACAAAATTTAATCATAACAACAACAGCTACTGTGGTCAGGCACATCTCGGACACAAAATCATTTAAATAGAAATCATTCTGACAAGGGTGCTATTACCCCTTTTTTTGACATGGGAAAATTGAGTCTTAAGGAAGTTCGTTAGCTTTCTCAAAATAACGTGGTTGGCAAATGACAGAACCAGGTTTGGAAGTTTGGTTCTAAGCCCCATGCTGTATATCTGGAAGTTGAAACAGAGATAGAGACAGAGCAAGATAGAGATGGGAGAAAGAGAATAAGAAAGAAGATAGAAGGAGAAAGAGAAAGAATAACCTTCCTGCATGTGCACTACTTTTTTTTAAACTTAATGTACATGGAAGTTTTGGAAACTGATCATTCTTAAAAGACAGAGTGTCGTGGATAATAGTGTAAGTGCCGAAGTCAGAATTAATGACTGCAAATGGAATCCTAGCTCCAACATGTTTTAATTTGCCATATAAACCTGAGTTTATATGAGTGACTTCACTTAAACTTTCTGAGCTTAAACTTCTCAACTGAAATAGCATATAACAGTACCACCTGCCTAGAGTTGGGAAGAAAATTAAGCCACAATATTTGTAAAGCATTTAGAACAGCCTCTTGAGTGCCAAGCCACTCAACAAAAGTCTGTGATTCAAAACACTGAACTCAAAACACTCAGACATGCAAAACATTGAACAAATGTTGATTACTTTATCTATTACAATAATAATAATAATAGGTATGTGTGAGAACTTAAAACAACAACTACTGCTTCAGAGCATGATCTGATATTACATGACATGACTGAGGATTTACTAGGAAATTGCCTCGAATAGATCAGCATGTCACAATTAGAAATGATTCTTTTGATCAAAACTTTTAGGCAGGTCAGAGATTTAAAAGCCAAAGCCAGAAAATGTAACAACACATTTTATGCTTGCTCCAGCCATAAAACACAGCATATATTGATGGGACAGTACTATAGGTATAAATCCATCCTCGCTGCTTGTGGTACTGCCAATAACAGACCATCAAGATTGCTCTCCTGCTTTTAACAGGATGACATAAAAAATACATTCCATTTGAAAATCTAAAGACTGTTAATGTGTACAAGACCTTAAAGCAAAATCTTTAAGTACTAAAGAATACTAATTTGTTACATTCCTATGTTATCTTGCATTTGTAGTTTACTTTAACACCCTTTTACTAAATAAAAATAGCAATAACTCAAGGACTTATGATTTTTAACTGAAAAATTTGTATAAAATCAAATGCTATTAAAAAATAAATCTAAGTGAGGGAGACACTCATTCCTTCTGAAAATTATATTGGCTTAATTAAGGAAATTACTTGGTTGGAATGCCAAAGTAATCTACTACTAACCTCTAGTCACATTTTAATTTATGTTACTGTTGTTGTGACTAAAAGAAAGTCTGTGCCTTAGTAAAAGTGCGTAACGTGGTGAGAGAGAATGCTTGCAGGCCTTCAATTCCAGCAAGCTGACTTACATGGTCACATGGCTGGCTTGAACTGCTGAAGGAATTCCCAGATCAGGAAACTTCAAAGGAAAGCTACAAGGCAACTTTAATTAATTAAAAGGTTCTTTCTTCATCTTTGATTGTCTCCAGTACTTCTTGGACAGAACTGAATGGAGAAACAAAAACAGTTTGTATTATAGGATGAGTCTATCCATGCACTCTAAACAGAGAGAGGACACTTAGCACAATGCAGCAACCAAAGAGCTGCAAGAAGCAACTTCATTTCCCTTAAAATCCCTTGGGACAACAGTATTCCTTGCATTTTTTTACACTAAGGGCCAAAAAGTATCTGTTTCCCTGATTCTCAATCCAGGATGGAATGGGTTCCTTATAAAAGGACAAGTTCGCCACCTCTTACTCTCTCTTGCCCTCTCTTGGCCCTTCCACTATTTGATGATGAAGCAAGAAGGCCCTTGCAAGTTGCAGTCTCCTCGATCTCGAACTTCCCAGCCTCCAGAATGGTGAGCCAATAAATTTCTGTTCATTATAAATTACCCAGTCTGTGTTGTTCTGTTACAGCAGTGTAAACAGACTAAGACAGGAACAAAGCAAAGAGCTTTACAAAATCTCTTACTGTGCACCCCCTTGCATTCTGAAGGCATCCCTTACTGTAATGCAGCTGTGTGAACAAGTATGACAGGTATGAAGCAGTATGGAGAAATGTTCCAGACTACCCTTCTGGGACAGCTAATGCCCCCTAGGATGATGAAGTTGGTACAGAAGCACAGGTTTTAAGCTCCTTTACAGCTTTAAGTTATATTTAAGTTAAAGCATGGATTTAAATACTTCCAGCAAAATCGCATTTTCTAAAATCTTGAATAGGGGTTAAATAATGTAATTATTGTAAAAGATCAGAGCTCTCTTAAAAATCAATAGGTCCATATAGCTACATCTGTAGCTAGATTAGCCCAGTGATCTAATAAAGTTAATTGACTGACACGAATGACAGTTCTAATAGAATTATCACATAATATAATCATTCATTCAATAATATTCTGTGAGCACCTATTATGTGCTAGGCTCTATTCTAGCTGCTGGGGATATTGCAGTGAACAAAAAAAGAAGTCCAGCCTTGTCATCCTAAAAATATATCATAAATTATATCGTAAATGAGCTATAAATATAAAACCTTGCTCTAGATTTTAAAGAAAAATAGAAGAGTATAATAAATGTGTATTATTTTTCAAAATAAATACACAAAGAAGAGTGAAAGTTTTATCATTTTTACTGTTAACTTGTAAGAAGATTCCTTCCAAGAGATATTACTTTTCATTCTGGCTTTATATGTCTCATTTGCTATATTTTTCCTTAGCACTTGTAATACATGTCCTTAAAATGTTAATATTTAATCTTTCCCCTCTTGTCAGAAAAGCACTTTTTGATGTGAAAGTTATGAGTTGGGGAAACAAAAGAAAAGATGACATAAGTTTTTCCCAACACCATGAAAGCAGAGTCAGTAATTGGCCCCATTATCTGTGTGGGGAGGTTCTATACACACTCTGAGGACACAGTAGGGAAAGCATGAGACACTGCAATACAGAAAAAAAGGGCGCACAGAAGTCCTCCTGGTTTCTAAAACACACATGGACTTGTGTGCTCTGAAATGGCAGAGGCTAACATGGACTATCACCAGTCACAAAAAAAGAATATTTCTAGAAGATACTACAACAGTGAGTGGGACTTCATGACAGTCCTTACCACTGCCTGATCCTTTATCTGTGTTCATAGACAAGTCTGCTTCTGAAAAGGCATTTATAAAGAAGACGGGAGAAAATGTTGATAAACTTTTAGATAAATGACTAAGGTATACCTTTTACCAATAATATTTTAAGCCTGTATACTCATCCTGAGTGATTAAGCAGGACTGAAAGAATCTAAGAGATACGGACTCACTTAACATGTCAAATGGTTGTGGTGCTAGTACTCATCCAAATTCAGGGAACAATTTGTCATCATAAGGAGAGTATGTTTCTCTGTGCAAGAAAAGTAAACCTCTTTAACCCTGAGTCCAAATGCCGTTTGAAGCAAATGTCATTTTATGTCTATAAGTATTCTATGAATTCTTTATATTTCATTTCTTGGTTCACAAAAGCATATATATATAGATTATCTCAGCTACCTAAAAAACTTTACTGCCTTTAATTATCATGGCACAATGTAAAAATAAAAGAAAGATTTTGAGAATGAACTGAAACAGGCAGTCATAATATCTTCAATTTATGGTAAATCGAAAGAAATTACTTAAGAGCCACAATTGGAGCTAGAAGAGTTAGAAACTCTTCCCAACATATTCAGCACCAGTGAAAAGAAATGGTCCAAACGCAAGATAATTCTTCCCAAGATTCTATGTTTATTTTTCCTACTAACCAGCTATTATTTAAATAACATATATAATCAAATAATAGGTAACATAAATATGCCATGTTACATATCTGATCAAGACAGGAAAAGAAATAGCTAACGTGATAGTCTTCTTTGAAAAAGACTGAAACCAAGCTACAGAACAGAACAAAATCACTAATATCTCTGAATGAGATCATATTACCCTTGAGAACTCTTTCCTTTAAACACATGAGTGATTTGTCTATGCTAGCAACCCAGTATATTTTAATTAAGAGATAACCTCCAAAAGTACAGTTGTAAAGGAGTTGATATGAATTAAGGAACATCTCCTGTTATTTATACAATCTGTCCTAAGAGCTAATTAGTTTTAAAAAATTGTTAGAATAAAAATATTTTGTACCCACTTGATACAACAAGGACAACATTTGTCATTCTCTAGTACATTAACTAGGATGGGTGTTTCATGTTAGTTTTGTACTGTGAGTCCCGTCTAATTTTACAAATAGCTCTGCCGAGAAACAGAATGCTAAATCCCCTGCATAGAGCTTAGAGAATTTTATGAACAGACTGACGAACATAATTCCTTTTATCATCAAGTCGGATTTCAGGGTAGTGATGAAATCTTTATTTTTTCTGTATTCTGTTTTAATTTTTTTTTTTTTTTTGGTAAATATCAGGGTCTAATATAGCCACTAAACATAACAAAAAATGTACCTTTAATGAAACAAATTTTCAAGAATTTAAAGTTATAAAATAGTGAAAAATATCGCTATGATTTTTGATAATATCAATTTTCCAACTCTGTTCAATTTGATTTTAATCAAAGAACACTCATTAATATAAAAAAACTTTTTTTGAAACACAGAAAAACAGAAAATGGCAATAAACTAATCATGCTGATATTTTAAAAATTAGTAACATATTAAGATTAAAAAACATTCTCAAAGTGTGAATGCTTGATTAGTAATAATACTTATGAAATGAGGTTTCTGATGCACTTTCTAGTTAACCATCAAGCAGACAATGCTCTTTTCTACTAAAGATTTTCTACTAAAACGTATTAGATTTTTTTTTTTTAATATTCTGGAAATTATCATGATCATAAGTGAATCTTTAAAGATGACTGAGGGTTTGGTGATAATTCACAAGGATAGTTTTGAATATAATTAACATTCTACATTAGGAAGACTTTGGGCTGAATTCATTTCCTGGGCTAGATTAGGTGTTCTCTGACACTGTCTTCCCCTCACATTTTATCCATAATTGGTCTTAACATTTAATAAACCACATTGAAATGAGTTTGTATGTGCCTGAGCACCCTAAAAGCAGTTTTCACAGTTTAACATTAGCATTCACCCTACCACTTGGTATATAGTTGGTTCTCAATAAATCTGGGTTGAACTGGATCATTCACAGCCCACATCAGGGAAGAATGAATACAAACAGCCGTATTTCTTCACCCTCCTCAGAGATCAAAGAATACTGAAGCTTAATCTAAGTGTATACAGTAGAAAAAATAATGCAGTATGCTTCTAAAAATGGAGCAAATTATAAAGTTATTCCATTTCATAATAAGTAATATATTTCACTGCTGATATGTATAAGCAATACTGACAATTATGACTCTAGGAGGACAAAGAATGCTAAGCAAAAATCAAGCAGATTTAATCATACTGACTAGGTGAGAATAATTTTTAAATAATTACAATTTACCACAGCCCTAAAAAAGACCTGAACAAGTCACTGAAAGTTGAGAGGTTTAATCTTTCCATTCTAGAAAGTTAGTTACTGGGTTGATAAAAGAAGAGAAGAGTGATGAGGCAAAGGCACAACTTAAAATACACAGAAAGGATGTCTATTTAGTTATACTTTTTAACTTAGTGTACATATGTATCATACAGTCCTTTGCAAAGTATGAATCCTTTCCAAAGTTGAATTTTAGCATGGAAAGTTACAAATTGGTTAGCTTACTGACAAAAAATAAAATTTAAATCCCAACCAGATAATTATAATGAGCATTAAACCATAAATAAAAGCCACCATATATTAAACGTTTATTTTGTGCCAGGTACTGTGTTAAGCCCTTTATCTACAATGGCTTGTTAAATTCTTAAAACTGCTCTGTGAAGTAGCTATCATTGTCCCCTTCTATCAAACAAGAACACATAGTTAACAAATGAGATGTATTTCATTTACAAATCAAAGGCTAAAAGTATATATATTTCTAATCAAGTTTAACTGTATTAATGTTTATATAACTCACTATGAGCGCTGCTTCTGACACTTTAATTAAGTTAACATAAAATGTTTAAAGCCTAGAAATGGAATGTTTAATTTATACTTGAATTTTATGAGACTACTAAAATACATTGGGCACGCTGAATGAAATGTACTTTATTATATACAGTAACCGTTCTTTACCTTTTTAAAAAATATATATAGTTCTGAATTGTCTAAAAGAAAACTACACATTGGGCTAACAATTGGAAATAGAAATTTTGATCAGATTATATAACTTCCCTTAAGATATTATTCCATTTTCACCAAAGGGGAAAAATGACTAAAGGAATGTGTTCAAATTTACATGAATAGATGGATGACAGAAATACATTCTTCATTTCTTCTTGTTTAAAAAAAAGCACTTTGCAATTATAAAACAAAACAAAACAAAACAAGGCAACTGTTTTAGAGCAGAGTTCGTTAATGAGTTGTGTTTACATCAGAGGAATATAGTCAAATATATAAGGATGTGAGGAGAAAAAACATTGAAGAGTGAATTCCTATTACATAAATGAATAGTGTATTAAAAGAACCTAATGGTAAGAGTTAAACACGTTGGTAAAATTAAAACTACACATGGAACTTAAATCAGATTAAAAGGCAAGCCAACTGCAGATCAATATCTCTCATGAACATGGAAGCAAAAATGCTCAACAAAATATTAGCAAACCAAATCCAACAATGTATGAAAAGAATTATATACCACAAACAAGTGAGATTTAATCTAGGTATGCAAGGTTGGTTCACATTCAAAAATCTATTAATGTAATCCATCATATCAACAGGCTAAAGAAGAAAAAATTACATGATAGCAATAGATACAGAAAAAACATTTGACGAAATCCAACACCATTCATGGTAAAAACTCTCAGTAAACTAGAAATACATAGAAACTTTCTCCACTTGATAAAAAAATCTACAAAAAACTACATCTAATATCATATTTAATAATAAGAAACTCAAAGCTTTCCCAGTAAGATCAGGGACAAGTCAAGAATGTCCTCTCTCACCACTCCTTTTCGACATCATATTGGAAGTCTTTGCTAATGCAATAAGACAAGAAAAGAAAAAAGTATACAGATTGGTAAGGACAAAATAAAACTGTTTTTGTTCACAGATGACATGATCATCTGTAGAAAATCCAGAAGAATCTATTAAAAAAAACCCAAAAACCTCCTGGAACTAATAAGCAAGAATAGCAAGGTTGCAGGATACAAGGTTAATATTTAAAAGCCAATCACTTTCCTATATACCAGCAATGAACAAGTGGAATTTGAAATTAAAAACACAATATCATTTACACTATAACCCCCAAATGAAATACTTAGGTATCAATTTAACAAAATATGCACAAGATCTGCATGAAGAACACTACAGAACTCTGATGAATGGTATCAAAGAACTAAATAAATGAACAGATATTCCATGTTCATGGATGAGAAGACTCGATACTGTCAAGATGTCAGTTCTTCCCAACTTAAATTGAATTGAATTGAATCCAATCTATAGATTCGATGCAATCCCAATCAAAATCTCAAATAGTTATTTTGTGGATATTGACAAACTGATTCTAAAGTTTATATGGAGAGGCACAAGACTCAGAATAGCCAGCACGATACTGAAGGAGAAGAATAAAGTTGGAGAATTGATACTATCTATCTTCAAAACTTACTATAAAACCACAGTAATCAAGAGAGTGTGGTACTGGCAGCAGAATAGACAACCAGAGCAATGTAATAGAAAGCGAGCCCAGAAATAGACTCACATAAAATATAGTCAATTGATCTTTGACAAAGAAGCAAAGACAATATAATGCAGCAAAAATAGTCTTTTCAACAAATAGTGTTGGAAAATTGGACATCCACATGCAAAAAGAAAAAAAGAACATGAAGACAAACTTCACATCCTTCACAAAATCAACTCAAAATGAATCACAGACCTAAATGTAAAACCCAAAACTATAAAACTCCTAAACGATAACACAAGACAAAAGCTAGATGACCTTGGGTATGGTGATGATTTTTTAGATATAACATCAGAGGCACAATCCGTGAAAGGAAAAATTGTACGGCTGTAATTCATTAAAATTAATACTTCTGCTCTGTGAAAAAGAATGAGAAGACAAGCCACAGACTAGGAGAAAATATTTGAAAAAGACATATTTAATAAAGAACTTTTGACCAAGATATACAAAGAACTTTTAAAATTCAACAGTAAGAACACAATCTGATTAAAACATGGGCCAAAGACACCTCACCAAGTAAGATATACTCGTACAGATGGAAAATGAGCATATAAAAACATGTTTCACATTATGTCCTTAGGGAAATGCAAATTAAAACAACAATGAGATACTGCTACACACTAAATCCAGATCACTGACACCACTAAATGCTGACAAGGGCATAAAGCAACAAGAACTCTCATTCACTTGTGGTGAGAATGCAAAATGGTACAGCCACTTTGGAAAGCAGTTTGGCAGTTTCTCACAAAACTAAACATACTCTTAATGTACAGTCCAGCAATTACACTTCTTGGTATTTACCTATCGGATTTGAAAACTTATGTCCACATAAAAACCTGCACATGGATGATTATAGCAGCTTTATTCATAATTGCCGGAACTTAAAAGCAACCAAGATGTCTGTCATTAGGTGAACGGATAAAGTGTGGTATATCTGGACATGTAACGTTATTCATTGCTAAAAAGAAATAAGTCATCAAGCCGTGAAAAGACATGAGGGAACCTTAAATGCATATTATTAAGTGAAAGAAGCCAATCAAAAAGGTTATATATTTTATAATTCCAATTATTTGACATTCTGGAAAAGATAAAACTATGGATATAATAAAAAGATCAGTGGTTGCCAGGGACTGGGGGATAGGGAGTGAACAGGTGGAACACAGAGGACTTTTAGGGCAGTGAAAATACTCTGCAAGATATTATAATGATGGATACGTGTTATTACACATTTGTCCAAACCCATAGGGTGTACAACACCAAGCATGAACCCTAAGGTAAACTATACACCTTGGGTGATAATGATGTGTCAATGTTGGCTCATCAGTTATAACAAATGTACCTTCTAGTGAGGGATATCAATAATGGAGAGACTATGCATGTGTAGGGGTAGGGAGTATATGGGAAATCGCTATACCTTTCTCTCAATTCTGCTGTGAACATAAAACATCTCTGAAAAAAAAAAAAAACTGCTCTGAAAAAAGTCTTTAAATAAAAAAAAACAACAGAATCTCACTCTAATGGAACCACTTGTTATGAATGGAAAAGTTTAAATACTGCAGAATATCATACAGTAAATGAATATATAATATGTAAGGATGACATATCTAAACCTTAAGTCAATTTTTTTAAACCTCATGTATAATTTTAGCTTTTTAATATAACATTTTCCTCATTAGATTATTTTCTTATTTATGTTGAACACTGATAAATTAGTAGCAATTTTTCTAATGACAGCATAATGCTAAGGGATATTTCTCTGACCTCTTAAATATATAAAATAACTAAATATATAAATAATTATAGTTTTAGTTGGGAAGCTAACTATAATTTGAAGCTTAAAAATAGATTATCAGATATACTTAGTGTTTTTTCTTTTCCCAGGCAGATTAAAATATTTTTACATATTAGATAGGCTGAGATAACATTTACTCACTGTAGAAAATTCATAAAACCATAAAAAAAGGACAAAATACTCATTGCTCAGTGACAAATCCTATCAACATTATGGGCTTATGTTCATAATGATTTGTACATCCAAGTACATATGATATATTAGAAGTTCTTTGATCTCAGTAACCGTATGTAATTCATCTTTATATTTCTGCAGAAATGAGTAGTTTCTACGATGCAGCAAGCTGTAACGTTTGTTGAATTGCACATTAATTGCAAGAGTATTCAAAACAGCTGTGTATTTATAGCTATTAAAGTGCGCATGTGTATGCATGTAAAAATATGTACTTGCATGGATCTAACTTAAAAAAATATGAATGAAGCTACTAAAAACTCATTGGCATAATTTTATTGGCAAAAGACTATATATTAAAGAACTTAGATATAACTAAAATGAATCTTTTATATTCGATATTATTATAAGTTGAAACTCATATGAGATCAAAGACACGCCATAAATATTACTTAAAGTATTTCATCGGAAGCGGAACTGTGACAATCTTTTTTTCAAAAGCAAAATACAACACCGAAAGCCAACAGAATAATTAGAAACTCAAGCTTTGAACTAAAGGAATATCTAAAAATAAATGACATTAACGTTTAACACATAGCACTGTTAATTCCTGTATAAGTAATTAACACATTTACTTTCTAGAAAGGCAGAAGGTTGTAGTTAAAGTAGAAAATAAGCACAATGGAGCTGAGAAAGAAAAAAGAACTGAACAGATCTGGTGAAAGTTATATATAGATTTCTTTCAGTCCTGCTGTGCTACAATACCCATTTAGAAATCCATCTCTGCTTCATTTATTTTTCTCCTGAAGTAAGTTATTTGTTTTGGTTTTTACTTACTATACTTGTAAAGATCATATTGAGCCAGCCAAAATCAAGAAAACTACATGATATTTGCATATATGATTGTTAAAAAGATTGATTTTAAATTAAAATTGTAGTACAGATAATCTTATCACTAATCTTTTGATAATTTTATGGTCATGATAAAACTTGATATTTTTCGATCTTTATTTTCCCCCAAAGTAAAAGATATTTAACTTACTTTATGGAATTAATTATCATAGAAATGTGGACACCTGGTTAAATACTATTCATGCTCATTGCATTCTTTTTCAATATTTTAATGAATCATAATTATGCTTTTCTTACTGTCTTCCTACATTGATAAAACTATCTTACAGATAACTTAAACCAGCTTGGGGTGACATTAGGCAAGTGTACATTCAACTTATTTAATAAAGATGTATATGTGCACAGAGGATTGCTTTGTTTTGAGCTGCCACAGTGGTGAGCTGCAAGGATTCACAAGGGCTCAGTTTGTGCCAATTAATCTATGCCCAAATAAAACATTGTCCTTAAAAGCTTGCTATACTTTATCATTTTGCTGCTAGTCTGTAATTGAAAATACGAGTATAACCTAACCTTGAAATATCTTTCTTTGAATTTATTTTGTCCTTGGGGGCCAGTGTGGTACAAAGAATAGTGTATGACCTTTGGGGCAAAGAGACCTGGGTTTGAATTGCCATCATGCCATTTCCTGCAAGACCTTTGGAAAGCATGCCTTTATCTGAAATTATCTGAGCTGCAGTTTTCTGGTAAGTGAAGCAAGGTTAATAATTTGTACTTTAAGTAGTTGTTTTGCAGATCAGATATGTTCCATATAACACACCTAACAAGCACTGCTTTTGCATACTAGCCACTCAGTTAAATGAAAATTTTAGACTAATAATGGAAACAAAAAAGCAAAACTAAAATAAACAAACAAGAAAATCTTACTAATATGTAGTAATACCTATCTATCTAATACGCAAGAAAGTTGCTTTCCCTTAACAAATTAAAGAGCAAATTCTTAGATATTTTTCTATGAACTGCTCAAGGGAACCACCCCCAGGCAGAGGATTCTATAAGAAAAACAATGTGTTATATTTAACTCTCTTTTTAAAAAATCTTCTTCAGGTTGCTATAGAGTTTTCTTCTTCATGAGTAAAACTGTCAGAGTAGGCAGTTCCTAAATATCTACCGCTATTATCTTCCCTCTAACAGCACTGTATACATAGCCTGACATCCCCCATTAAAAAATACATATCTTTTTTGTGTGAAGAGCATTTTATATGCATGTAAGTATTCCAATAAAAAAGATCTATATTAAATATTATCAAAGGAATATAATTCCCAGAAAAGGAAGTGTTCCCAGATATCCTTCATTCAGTCATCCCCTTCTATAACATTTTATTCTAGTGTGCCAAGACAAATCACTGTATTTTTAGGTGGACACTTTGTTACAGCAAACATCTGAGTACTTTTACTGGGATGTTATTTATGAAACCAGGTTGAAAATGGATATGGGGCTCAAATCTCTTTATACTTGCTTATTTTACTTTTTATAATTTTCAGCCTTTATAGAAGTTACTTTATTTTTACATGTTTCCCCAATGTTCCTCAGACAGTTCAGAGAGAAATACTATGCTCCATATAAGAATCGTCATCCTAAAACATTCAGAATGTGTTTTATTTTTGCATTACACTCTTAGTATTAGTAACAATATAATCTTACTTACTAATAAAGAATGTTTCAGAAATGAGTAAGACAATCCTTAAAGATTTTTTAAATCCTCAAGTCTGGTTCCTAGTTAATGTCTAAAAAATATTGTCATATATATGACATATATGAGCCATACCACAGAAGGTTCTGATTGCAAGTTAAGTGATGACCGTACTCTTAAAATATGTGCAAAAACCATGGTGTCTTGAATCTGCCTCAATTTGGCAGGGAAGGAGTGTGACTTTAATAGTGACAATACCAGAATTAGTAACAGAACACAGTTATAATCATCCAGTGTGCTGACATCCAAACCTAATGTGTAATAATCTGGAGTAGTCATTGAATATGGATGATATGCTCACTGAATGAAGTTGACAATGAGAATACAATGAGTCCCAAGTGGGGAGCTAGGTTAAAAAGACACCAGATCTGTTGATGGTAGAAGAAAAGGATTCATCACTTCTTTAAACTACCACAGGTACGCTGTGTGGCCAAGTTCCAGGCTTCTTCCTCAGGAATTTTCTGCTTCTCAGGAGTTTCCAGGTCATCAAAGACTGAGTCTAGTTCCAAACTGACTAACCACATTTTGCTTCTTGTGAGACCACCACTGCTCATCTCCCACAGCTGCGGGAATGTAAGATAGAAACAGTTTCAAACCAACTATCGTACCAAAAAGAATGCAAACAAAACAGCCAGGCTTCACAGAACAACACAGAATGCAGTCAGACCAGCTGGAATGCAACTCTGAATGCAACTACAGACTAACCTGGGCAAGTTACGTGAGCTCTCCATGCCTCGGTCTCCCTGCCTGCATAAAGAGAAAAATAATGGCACCTCCCTTATAAACGATCTCATTTAATCTGTGAACAACCCCATACAAAATACTTAGAACACTGAACCTGCTAATAATATGGGCTCAGATTTCACATGCCATCATCATCATTATCACCAAACAGAAATTCCATAGTAAGGATAGTTTAAAAGTAATGTCTTTATTACCTGGACGCCTCACTGTGCTGAATACATGGAACACTTCAAAGAAAACTATTATTCAAATATCCATAGAGTGACATAGTGTAATATATGCCAAAAATGTTTTATAAAATTAAAAAGTCATCAAGTAATCAGATTAGAGAAAGCACTTTCTATTCACATTTTATATCTGACCATCATAGTCAAACTGTCAAAGAAATAATTTTGCTACATATGAAGTAATTAATAATTTATTATTGTATTAAAATATTGTCTTAACATTAAGGATCATGACAATCATCTTACAGTCAATGCTTTATGTTGTTCAACTTCCTACTTCCTTTAGAAATTAAGGATCAAAGAGAAGTAATTTTGTCATATAAATTATGAAATAATCATTTCTAAATAATATTTTCATATAGTTTGAAAACTAAAGTTCTTAGTAGATGCTACTGAAATTTTATCAGAAAATATGAAACTAATAATCTTACTAGATTTTAAACATCATCATGCCTAACATTACTTCTCTACATTCTATTTTGTGCCAAATATATATATATATATATATTAGTATAAATAATCAATTAAGATCCTTTCTACAGAAAAAACAAAGGACACTCTATGGTGGCCTGAAATCTGTAAGAGCAAGCTATGACTCTTCCACCATCTACTGTGTTGCCCATCCCGACTCCCAGGGAAGGAAATCTGTGCTCAGCTTTCTGCTCTCGAGTCTCACTCCCTGTGCCACCCCTTACAGCTCTGCCACGCAGCTCCTCTAGAATTGGGAAGTGCACCAACTACTCAACCACACTCCACAGCACGGAGGAATCGCAAGTACACAGGAGCCTTTGCTTTTTATTCTCAATCATGGTACGTTTTTCTCACTAGAGACAATTTAATGGATTCTGGTGTTTACAATCCTAGTTCAGAGATTAGCAACAGGAACTATATCAAGGCTACTGGAGAGTAGGGGTGAGCGTAAACACATTGTAAATATTTCAGTTGGAATTATTGTTCCTCTGACTGGTCCAACTGATGTTAAAGCATCACTGAGCCAAGGTAAGTCCACATAAGGGCCAGTTACTTTCTCCTTCCTATGATGATAATCTACACACCCAGACTGGCACACTCCATCCCTCTACATGATTCACAGGGAGGATCAGGCGGGAGTGTAACCAGATCAGTAAAGGGTCTCAACAGCTCAAAGGCACTCCTTCCAATTAAGAGCTACTGGAAAGAAACTCTTTCCAGTAAAAGGTGCCAGGAAATCCCATTTTGCCCCAAAATAGATATGTTGAAATTCTAACTTTTCATGTTCATTTATTTGGGCTAATAAACTATTTTTACGATTATAGAAAGTTCAGAGGTGGCCAATCTATTAAGAATGCAGGGTAGACAGGAGATTGCCAAATAGACAAAACCAGAGCATTCCAGACCAAGGATTCAATGTACAAAAAGTCATAGTGTTGTGAAATAGCATGTCATTCTGTGAAAAAACACAAGTAGTTTGGGTTTTGTAGAGAGTGAGGTAATTTTTATTGAGAAAGTAAGCAGGGGCAGATCTTGCTATGGAGTCTAGACACTGAAAGATTGTGAGCATAAAATTGCCTTATCTAGAATGACATGTTTTAAAAAGATTACTGTGGAAGCAATCACTTGAGAGAGGATGAACCATGAGATTGCAGCTCATCATTCCTCTAGGAGAGGCAATGCCTGTAAAAAGTGAGGAAAGGAGATTTTACAAAACGACAATACAGACTACTGAAAATTTGTAACAGAAATACCAAACAGCAGTGGATACTAGAAAGAGAGAGAAATATATAAGTCATTTTGAAATCCTGAAGACTAAACTGCCTTTAAAGTTACGTAAAAAATTTAGCAACAATTCAAAAAGAAACATTTTATATTCACTAGCATAGGAATAAGAGTTCAGAGACATATAAAAATAGGCAAAATGTGTTCAGTTCACTTGAATATGAAGTTAGAGGTGGCTAAATTAGGACTATGAATGGGATTCTAGACTCTAAAATTCTCCATAAAAAGTGTAATTAAATTGAAAAAATAAAACAGGAATGAGTTCTTTTTGGTCTTGCACTGAGTAATAGGATGTGAATCAACAATCATGGCTGATAGGACTAAATTCCTATTTACAAGGCATGATCAGGGTAGACAGGATCTATTGACATATGGATTTCACAAACACCATATCTAAAAGATAACTCATGAGAGAGGCATTTAATAAAAGAGCCAAATGGCACAGAGAAGCAAGGAGCATCATGTGAGAAAGTTACCACCACAATGTGAGAGCAGCAGAAAGCATGAGACTCATCATGAGATGAGAAGGCAGGAGTGACCCGCAAGACCCGGTCAGTGGGCTAAAGGTCATACAAGAAAGGACATGGCAGTGTATGGGAGACAAGGGCAGAGCAGGCAAGGTTGGCCTATGAGCAAAGATAACAGCCACGAGAAGACACATGTCACAAAAGTAAGACACAGGCAACTAACAACAGAGAGCACTCATGATGGCAATTTGTAAGAACTGGACATTCAGGGAGGAACAAAGAGTTTCCCTACTGATTTCTTGCCTATTAACAGGTTTGGCGTTGAGAGCATGGTGGGTGTGGGGGAGTTATCCCAGAGGGTTCAATTGCAGGGCATTTCCCCTTATTCATCCAGACACACGCACATACACACACACTCACACACACACTCACTCACACACACACTCACACACGTACTGCAGAGATAAAGCCAGTAGCTGCTTTCATGATGCAGTTTTCTCAAGTGGGAGCTCCTGCAACAGACATTAAGAATTTTAGTTTTTTACTTAGGTAGGAAAGGCTACTACCATGAAGAATTTGGGGCTATAAAAAAATATCAGGATGTCTCCCTCTATCTATGGAGGCTGAGAGAACTAAACTGGGCTTGTTTCACCACATCCTAGAATATTACCAATAGAAAGTGGGAAGCAAAACATTTTGGAACCGGGGTTAAGTGTCCTCAAGTTATCCCCTTCTCTCACTCATGATTTTCCTATCTTTTATCTTTTTGGACCCCTGAGGTCTGTTTAAGTACTGGGATTTTCTAGGAGGTTTTAGCCCAGGTTGGCTAGATTTTTTCACACATCCTTCACTTTGGCTAAAAAAATACTTTTTGTTGTTTTTTTCAAAGTGAGCATGCACTAAAATACTAAATGCAAAGAAAACAAGAACATAAGCATAGGAGTATCCCTCCCTTTTGGGACAAGATCTAGTAAAGAAGTTTCAGTCCAATGCACCCTACTGGGCAATGGGTGGTTAAAGGCCACTCCAAATGGAAAGTAAGATCATTGGCACATATTAGTAGAGCACTACTCACCTCAAACACTGCGGAATGCTGCTGCCCAAGCTTAGCTTTAGTTGCAATTCCTAAAGTAAGTGTTGGGTTAAATAAAAGGAAGTAATACTATGTATAGATTTTGTTATTCAGATCATAAAAAGACTGGAAAAAGATGAAGATATATTTATGTACATTTACAGATGGCACTGTGACAGTGGGTTATTAAGGGAAATTAGACGTTTGTGCTTTATTATCTCTTTAAAGGCAAAAACAAAAGGACACAGTCTATGATGACACCATCAGAAAGACGATTAGATTAAATCAAACAATATGACAGTCCATGTTTGTAGTGATGATGTTATATGCACATTTTATGTTCAATTAAGCTTTTAACGGATTTCATGATGAAAATTTCTTTTTTTAAATGAAATTAATTAAGCTTTTGTGGATTTGCAAAATTAAAGTATAGAACTAAGTGTAAGTGCAAATTCTATCATTGTAGATTCTTTGCAGCTAAAATTTTTGTACTCTTGGCCCTCTATCTCATATGATTGGCAGTAGTAGCAAGTGGTATTTCTGCTTAGAATCTCTTTTTTATTCTCAAAAGTAAAATCTCTCCCTACTGAAATACTCAGTGCTGATGAGTTAGTTTTAGTCTAATGAGGTGTCAACTTGAAAGAAGTTAAATAACTGTAGCTAATGGTCTCTACAAATTACAAGCCCTCACCTAGTAACTGTATTTATTAATTGGACATATAGGCATTAAATGCCATGTGTCTATAATCCCAGCTGAGTGTTGCAAGAACAAAAAAGCAATGTATGACATAATCCACGATCATCAGATGCTTATAATCTATTTGAAAATATAATTATGCACTGAAGATAGAGATGAATGGCCATCAGAAGGGTTAGGGAACAAAGAACTGTGAAACAATATGGGCAAAAAGAGTTCTGGGGAAGGATGATTAATAGGAATGGGAACAGTTGAGAATTCCCTTGCCAGGGAAGTTGACATAAGAAAGACATAAAACACGAGTAAGATTTGACAAAGCAGCGAAAACACTCCAAGCATAGACAGCCCTACAGCAATGGATATTGTCAAAAACCACCAGGGTATATTTAGGGAATAATGAGATAGCCTTTTGGATTTAAGGGTTCAGAGTGGTAAACCTGGAGACAATCTGTAATTTTTTAGACCTGGGGACTGATTATAACATGTTTTTAAAGTCATTCTAAATAATCTTGATTTACTCTGTAGATAGCAGGCCATATTGAAGTTCTTTTTGTTTAAATTACCTACTTTAATTCATTCGAAATTTCAGTCTGATTCATAAGAGAAAATCTGTCTCTTGCTAGAATGATTTAGTGCATCGTTGGTAAAACAAGGCACAATGAGAGTTGCCCTAGGGGAAGCAGCTCTTTCATGCTTTTGAATTAGCTAGAGATGAAGAGATGTGTGAAATAGTGTAGATGAATTCCCAGTAGAACCCAAGCATGTGAAGAAATGTACAGCCACCAGCAACAATCTCACTTTACAACAATAAGATCCTTGGAGACAAGTCTGTTGTCTAACTTTAGACCATCCAAGTTCTCAGTTCAGTGCCTGGTTACTCCCTATAAATGCTTGTTGATTGACTAAACAGAAAATATAGCTTACATTAATAATGTCTCTGAATATTATTTTAAACCATTGAAGCTATTTTCTAGAA
This sequence comes from Cynocephalus volans, assembly GCF_027409185.1. Taxonomy (NCBI): domain Eukaryota; kingdom Metazoa; phylum Chordata; class Mammalia; order Dermoptera; family Cynocephalidae; genus Cynocephalus; species Cynocephalus volans. The sequence goes on along the minus strand of NC_084461.1, from coordinate 114,441,761 downwards.
ACAATGTGATATAGTATAAAGAATTTGGAGCTTGAAAGCAGATAAACCTGACATGGCAACTTTTTGATGATGTGGTTTTAGACCAGTAACTTCCCTAAGCCACATTTTCTCATTTGTATAAAGAGGTAATAATACTAACTTGCAGAGCTTCTGGGAAGATAGATATGTAAAAAAAACTTACCTACCTTAGTGCCTGGTAATATAATGTAATAAACAATTCAACCCACAGTATGTAGAATTCTGATGTTAGTCTATTATTAGTCAATGATTAAAGAATTATAAAGCTAAATGAATAGTGCACAAAAATAAAATTAGAAACTGACCTCATATTTTTTATTATTATTTTATATCTCTAAGACATCATCAGTCTTAAAAAAACTTCTCATATTTTGACTAATTAAATAATGTATTGAATATCTACCACCTTTCACTGTAAAATTATGCCAGCTCTAACGTGCAATCCCTACATTTTTATTAAAATTAAAATTCATGCAGAGTTCCTTCCATCTTATTAGAGATCTAATTAGAGAACAGAATGATTCTGAAAACTTCTCACTTTCAACCTACTGAATCTGTTCAGTGCATGCCCTTTGAATTCCAAATATTGCACTGTCTTCTAAATATCTTCTTCGTTTTTAAATAGAACACCAAGAAATATGCTAAGCATACATTTATAAGTACATACTGCAATAAAGCTTAATTTTCTAGCTTTACGAAAAAGAGCTGCTATGACCTTATATTTATCCTGCATGATAGAGACATTTACATTGATATTTAAGTATAATAATTTAGAGTTGTTTTCAGTAACTCACTTTGTCCCGGTGCTATCACATGCATCATCAGGTTTGGACATTTACCAGATTCAAATCACAGCACGGCTTCTTGGAGCATGGTTTTATAGTCTAGAGTAGTTGGTAGCAATATTAATCAAATTACACCTACAAGTTATGTCTTTTTTTTAAATAGGAGAAAAAGTATGTCCATAGATATACAAAGAAAATTACATCTATAGTATCAACCAAGTCACAGACAACAGTATCAATAAAGTACAGCAAGCACCTCAGGAAGAAAACACAAACCCCAAAATTCTCCAGCCCGTTTAGTCCAATTCCACTCTAATGGTTTATATAAATATAAAATTACTTGAGGGTTTATCCATTCCTCAGCACTGATTAAATGTAAGAATTATTTCATGCTAACATGCCATTTGAGATCTGTCTTTTGTCCTCTGTAAACATTTTCAAACCAAGGGCATTTATTATCTATTTATCTATCCATCCGACCATCCATCCCTTAAGTCAAACCAATACATATGTTGCCTACCTACTATGTGCCAGGCATTCTGCCAGGCTCCAGTGATGCAAATGTTTCCAGGATAGGTATTTTCTCTGATCTCAACAATAAATACTTGCACAATGCTTCACTAGTTTTTTGGTTGAAAAGTTCTTTTTTTTTCTTCTTCTTCTTCTTCTGGATTAAGCAAAAAGAAACTGCCTTAGTGTATTAATTAAAGTAGAACACTTTGCTCAATCTTAAATTTCTGTCTGACCTTCAACTATTATAGAAACAGCACTTAAGAGTACCTTACCAAAATGATTCTGCCCTGAATAAAAGTATTTAAGATGGTGAAGAATATATTTCCTACCCATTGCTCCAAAGAATCTTGCAAAACCTTTACAGCATGCTTTGAAATTACATATTTTTGTGTAAAAAGAAATAAATTCTTCATGAGAAAATGTTTCTTTTAGGGTTGTGATATTCACACAGTAAGTATTTCAAATTAAATGTAAAGTGCAAGAAATGTGTTTAGCATGAAATCAGTATACTTAATGACAACTACAATTAGCTAATGCTTAGTTGAAGAAAATATGCATCATAGAACATGATCCATTTAATTACATTAAGTAATGTTTAATCATTAAACATTAATGTGTAAATCATTACACTGATAATGGAAGTAGTATCAACTACTTTAAATGCAGTGGTATTTATATTGATTTCAGAAATCTGGTTCCAAACTTGTGCCAACTTATTTAACCTTCCTATGCTATCTCTTAACTTCGTGTGTGTGTGTGTGTGTGTGTGTGTGTGTGTGTGTGTGTGCGCGCGCGCTTAGGTACAAAGTAAATTTTTTGAAGTATCATTTTATAGGAAAATAGGAAAAGGCTTATAACGGCATCAATTTACTTGCACTGATACCTCTTTTGAAAGACATTGTAATGCTGTCAAATATATACCAATATACAGCAACACTGATTTAACTATAATGTAATATCCATTAATTAGAAACATTTTTCAAAATAAATCACCTTACCTAAAACTCCAGAAAGGTAATGTAAATCAGTGATTAAGAATCACGCAACAAGTGGGTTGAATGCAGATTCCAAGGCTCCATTTCTACCTATTCTCAGTGAAGTCTGGAGTGGAGCCAAGAAATTTGCATTAATAAATATTCCACATATTTCAGATGCAGATCAACTATTGGTGGCCTGCACTTTGGGGAACACTGCCTTTTAGGACCCAGAAAATCTTAAGAAAGTGTTTTAAACACATATTGTCCTATTTGCTCGGGAGCTTGTCTCAGAATGCTTACCATTTAATAAATACCTACATTCAGAGTTGTTGGTTACCATTTGCTTCTGATCCATCAAAGTGTGAGAAATATCTGTTCTTTACAGATGCAGTTACAACACAACTCATAAGAACTATTGACCAACCAGTCAGATCAGATGACTAAACACTGTTCACACCATGACTGGAGTTGGAAAATCCACTACACCCTGCTTTTCCCAAGGTAAATGTTAGAGTATCAAGTTTCAACCTTCCGATCTAAATGGCTTAATGCAGCAGAATGCATTTTGCACTCAATATTCAGTATGTTTGCTGAATTGCATTAAGGAAAATAAATGTAATATTGGAAATGATGTAGATTTTGCATGCAATAATTAGATGCAAGCATTTGACTTTAAAAAGAGGCGAAATTTGAAAAAAAAATGTCCAAATTTCCAAAATGTTAGCTACACAGATAAAACTGAAAACAGAGTTCATTGCAAGTTCATTCTGATCTACATTTATATGTGGATTTATCAAAGTATACTATGAAATGTCACGCATAGAATTGAAAGCGGAACGTAGATTTCCACATAGTACATATTTAACAAGACACAATGCACTTGCTGACATCTTAACAGTAGGTGCGAGAATTGCCTTTCCTTGTATCTTTATAGTACCAATGAAACATTTTATTTTAACTTGTAGTATATTTTAGGAGAGCACACCATCATAGCTTATGGTGGGGATGGGGAGGGATTTAGTTCATAAAACTGATCTGTAGCTTCTCAGGATTTACTCCTATTACATCATGTATGTTCCTTTTTTGCCACTTCAGCCAAGCAGTCAGGCGAGCTTAATAAAAATGACTTAGCAGTAAATTAAATTAAATGAAAAAAATCTAGACATTAATGTTATTTCTTGATGTGCCCTTTAAAAACCCTTACTAGGGCTGATTTCAAACACTCAGGCCAATTAATGTGCCAGATGAAGTGCATAATGCTTGAGGACACAGTCTGGTTTAAGCATGGTTTGCCTTTGAATGATCCTTTCTATTCACTCACCACCGTCTTCTGTATAATTAATAGCCACTCTCCCAAATCACATGCCAATTAATGAGATGCATATAAAGGCTTAAAGGTCTGTACTGCAATTCAGTCTTAATGAAAGTCAATATCCTTTTGCCAAGAAAGCTCAGATCACATTTGGCTCTTTCAGATAATTAGGAGGGTTTTATGGAACCAAATAGTAGCAGTGACTGGTAAATATTAGGCCTTTTAAATAAATGCCATATTTAGCCAGAAAAAGGACAGTTAGAATTTACTTTTCAATTTCAACAGAAATAAATTTGTTTTAATCTCTTCAAAGGATATTTAAAAGTAAACAAGTTACACACATATATGCATGTATCTATAACTGTATTTCACATAATATTGCTCATCAAGTATAATCATTTGAAAATAGTCTTTATTGACTTTACTTCATTCCTCTTGGATCAAATGTTAACTCTTTAGACTGGTGTAAAAGGCTCTCCATGAACTGATTCCATCTAATTTCCTTCAAATTCTTTTCCACCTTATATAAATGTGGTCCGGGCATATTAAACCATAGATTCTGTGAGATAAGTATATTATTTTTATTTTATAGATGAGGATCTTCTTATTGTTGCTTCTTAGTGCCTTTTCTCATTCCCTTTTCAAGGCCAGAACTAAAGCCATTTCAAGAAAACTCATATTCAAATAGTAAGTCAGTTGAGGAGTAAAGTCTGATTTTAAACACAAGGACCTTTGATTATGAGCGCTTTTTCCATTGCAACCCTGTCACTCTAAATTGGTTATATAAATAGAAGATGGTCAGAATCATTCATTCATTGCCTTCTTAAATTGCTTTAGACACAAGTAACATTAGACACGTTGAGACCCTACACAAGCAGTCCTTTGACTTTAAGTATAAAGTTACTTACAATGTCCCCAGTGTAGGAAGGACAACTTGGTCACCGAGAAAGAAAATAAAGTCAGGCATTGGCTCCTTTCTTATTGTTACTTTCAATGCCTTTTCTCATTTGCTTTTCATGGCTAGAAATAAACCCATTTCAAGAAAACTCATACTCAAATAGTAAGTTAGAGTCTTTCCCTCAGGTAGACTGGAAATTTTTGTGAAACTAACTAAAAAAGCTCACATTCAGTAAAGAATCTCTACTGAATTTGTAGGCTCCATAAACTCTAAACTGTGATTTGATGTGTATATCTTGGGAATCTTTCGGCTTTCATACCTCCAAAATGTGCTAAGCCAAAAACAAACTGTGACTTATTTATTAATATTTTATTACTTTATTAACATCTTACCCAACTTAATGCTCATGACAGCTCTATGACATAGATCTTTTTTATGTTGTCCTCCTTTTCAGATGAGCACACAGAAGCTCAGAAAGATAAGCATTATTTGGCCAGTAGGTTGGAGAGCCAGGATTCAAACTTGTGCAGTGCAGCGAGTTTTGCAGAATGAACTATCTACCTGTTGAACTGTGCACTATGAAGTGAGACACTGATTATTTTCATTCACCATTTACTGAGTTCCTGTTATGCACAATGCACTGGACAGATAAATTTAAAAAGATAAATTTATTAGGATTGACAAATTAAATAGAAGAGAAATATTCTGTACTTTTGTTTCACTACTTCAGAAACACTCCTCGATATTTCAGCAGCTATTTTTCTCTACCAATTTGTTATTTCTAATACACATTTTAAAGAGACTTTTTCTCTAACAGCCTACAATACAAATACAGAATAACACCTGGAATGAAACATGTAGTCAGAAATGTTAGAATGGAGCTTTACATGTTTGCATGTGTGTACAGATCCAGAATGCATGGACTGTGAGAAGAGTTACTCAGTCGACTATTCCTCATCTAATAGTTTTGAAAACAAGATTTAAGACTGATCTTACTAACTGAAATGTTTTTCTACCTGCAAATTTATCAAGAGGCAAATAGTCGATGAACTAGTATTTTATAATATAAAACAAAATCTCTGGTGACCCAAAACGAGACATCTCTACAATTCCTTTCCTACTGCTGCAAAGAATAATTACCGAAGAAGAAAATGTTTGGCAAATGTAAAAAGACAATTAGCCTTTATCTATTATATGTTAGAAATCAGTAACCTCCCCAGTATTCCTGGTTTCTTTTTGAAACTTGTCAATTATCTCATTTCAATGAAAGGTACAATGAAAATTTTTCTTTAGTGCACTGTATTAACACACAGTGTGTTTAAATGAAGTAACTTCAATGTGCACTGCACCGACAAAGCAAACTGCATACAGTATTTATTTGCCAGGACTGACAGTTAAAGCAAACTTTTGATCAGATGTACATCAAACTGTTTTATAGATAAATGTATTTCGGAAATTCTGCAATAAAATGAAAGAACATGTAACAGTGTCACAGATTTTAAAACTGGCAAAGTCTTTGGAATACATCTATTCAAATTCCGCCAATTTTACAGATGGCAAATCTAAATTCTAAAGAGGTAACATCATTTGCCCAAGGTCAAATGGCAGTGTCTACTGGAAGCTGACCTGAAAATGAGATTTCTGACTCCCACTTCAGAGTTCTTTCCATGAAATAATGTGCAGCCACATCACTGCCCAATCCTTTGCCTCTTACTCCTGGAAGGAAAATTCCTCTTGAATCCAAATCTTTGCTGAAATACATACCAAGAAAATTCCAATTGGTAGCAGTGTTTGGAATAACAAAAAATTAAAAGGAAAAGTTCTTAAAAATAAGTGTGTTCTGGGGGTTGGGGAATTGGAATTGCCAGGGAGTGTTGTCTGTCCTACATATGTATCTCTCTTGGGCTAGCTGTGATTCTAAATATATTGTCGTGAGTAAACAAAATAGCACTGAAGATATATACAATGGATATAGGGTGGGGGCTGCCCCATTAGCCCACCTTCCACAGAGGTGATAGAGAAGCTCTTACTCTCTCTTTTTGATGATTCTGGAACCAAGTCATTCAGAAAGCCTACACTGGCTTTCCAGCTCATTCACAAAAAAGCATCATCCTTTCCCATGGAAACCAAGACAGCAAAGTTCTGCTCCCACCCCCACCTTTATGGATCCCACATGACTTCTCTAGCCTTGTTCACTCTGCTTAAGCCTCACTAGCCCTCTTGTTAAGCCTTGAGCACACCGAGCATGTTGCCTCCACAGAGCCTTTGCACTATCTCTCTCTCTAGAAGGTTCTTTCTTTAGATAGTCACAGGAATCTCTACTGCACTTATCTCGGGTCTCTGCTTACACATCACCTCAGAAAGGGCTTTCACGACTTTTCTTTGTGGCATTTGCCACCCCTTGCCACAGAAAAATTTATTTGTTGGTTTCTTGCCTGTCTTACTGAACTAAAATGTAATTTCCAAAAGGGATGGGATTTGGTTTTATTCATCTTGGAATCCCTATCACCTAAAACACTTGTTGGCATATAATGGGCACTTGAAATCCTGAACAAATAAGTTTAAAATACAAAGCCTTTGTCAACGATCTTAATATATTCATGAAAATGTCACATTGAAATTAAATTTTAGAGAGTAATTACCTATTCCATTTATGCTTTAGCTGCAAAGGAATTAGTTCTAGGGTATTAGTATTTGACTCACTCCTCAAAGCCACTTCATTCATTCGCTCATTCATTCTTTCATTCAAAAGTTATTTGAGTGCCTACTGTGTACTGGATAAACACAGATAGAGGTGCTGGATATACAGCCACCAACAGAACAGATTTAAAAAGATTCTCCTGTCATGAGCTTATATTCTGTGAATTTGCCGAACGAATGACAATCCCAGTCACTTAAATCATCAGTAAGGTGAGAGCTATTACGTTTTACTAAAAATACACAGTCGTAACAGAGATAGATATCAGCAGAGATGGGTCCTTGCTTGTGTGTGGCCTGGCAGCATGACAGTTTCTAGTACCTGCCACACACACATGCACACACACACATGCGTGCATACACACACACACACTTTCCTCTTGCCACTGTGCCGCCACCAGCAGTGGCATCTATCTTTCAACCTGTAGCCAAGAAAATGCTCAAAAGCTAGTGCCCTGATGACAAAGTAAAAGGTACACTATAGGCTCTGATGACAAGGACCACCACAGCTCATTATCTTTAGCCTTGTAATAAGGTAGACACTGAGACAGCATTCTCATGAGGCACTGAAAAATGTTTCTCAGCTTCAAAAACAGTTTAAATTTGTAGAAATGAAATTCTATGAATGATTCAGTGTGTACAAGGGGTCTTCAAAAAGTTCATGGAAAAATTTGAATTATCTTTGAATTACATTTTTTCACAAACATCTAATATATTCTCTCATATTTTGTGGCAACAGGCTAAACATATTTCAAATAAGATATCTGTGCTTGAATTACAGAAAACAGATGGGGAAAGAAAAGGAAAGACCAACAACCTTTTGTGTTTTCAGTGACATCTCTAAAAGTGGGGGGGAAAAAAAGAAAAGAAGTTTTATACTGTGAGCAGCTTCCTAGCTCCAGAGTTTGCACAGGAAGAAATAAACATGCTTCAGATTAATTTAAATTTTAAACACACCAGAATTACTAATAACCTGTCTTATGTCAGTCATTAAGATTATTTCTATAGTGATTAAGATTCTGTACATACTATTTGTATACTCAAGGGGAAAAATCATCCTGAATAATTCAGTCCTAGACTGTTCAATAGTGGCCGTTAAAATAAGGAGAGATGGGACTCCGCACTGTTTCCAGCTGGGATGCCCAAGTAAAAGAGAGGGACGTAATATTGGCAGAGATAAATTGAGAGCTATTGGAGTCCTATATCTAGATGCACACTTGGGCTATGCCAGCTCCTAGCTAGGGGGCAAGTTAAAATTACCCTATTCTCTTTCCTGAACCACCTTCTCCTCCTCCCTTCTCCCTTCTGAGCTAGGCAAGAGGCCAGCTGATGGAACAGAAGAGGCTATGGCAGCAGTCATGGGAATTCCACCTTCACCGAGGGTACACTTGCTCTCCTATGCAAATGTGTATATTCAGGTCAAATCAGACCTGCAGTCACTTACTCTAGGATTGCATGGCCAGCAGGCACTTCAGAGTTTCTTCTCTGGAAACCGCGTGCGGCCCACATAGAAAGTCTGGCTCCTGAGAAAGGAGATGATTACCATCTCATTCCCATCCAGCACAGACCTTCCTGATGCCCAGGAGGTGTGCCTGAGGGAGAGGTTACCCACTATATCTAGTCCTGACTGGCACACACCCTACTGAGAGATGAGGATGGAGAAACTGAGCACTACCGTAACTCAGAAACGTTTCATCACAAGTGAATTACAAGACACACACACACGCATACACACACATACATACACACACACATACACATGCAAACGTCAACGCACATACACATGCACACATACACAGATACATACAGACACACACACATACACGTTTCTTTGGGTCTTTTCAAACGCTTAAAGGAAAAATAAAATTGTCATTATATAGGAACCGAGATCAGCTGAACCAATACTGTGGAAGAAAATGAAAATGTGGATGTTCTGAGTCAAATAACATCAGAAACATTCAAATGGTGACTAAGGACAAGTAACAGCCAACAGAAGGTTGTATACTCTGTGCAGTACTACCCTAGGCTTCTTTCCAAACACAACTAAGAATAGGTCGATTTAACTGCTGAATAGAGGGCTGCATTGTGCAAAGCAGTGAAAATTGACTCCCCAATGTCATCTGCCAGTTATGTTTCCACCACATCACACTTCACTAATACCTTAATAGTACACACTGTGACCAGAATAGTGTTAAATGCTACTCCAATTACATGAGGGGCAGCACAGAAATTAGAATATGTGGCAACGCGTCCTGGCTTTGACACTGAATCATATGCCAAGTCATAAACTTTCTTTCAGTTTCTTCATTTACACAAAAAGAAATTGAAAAATGGTTGTTATGCCTACCTTAAGAACTAAGTGAGCTATCAACCAAAGTCACAGATGAAAACTTTCATAAACATTAAAAGGCTATAGAGATGTAAGGTATTTGTAATAGCTATTATCTACTTCCCTAGCCTGAGAAATAAAATAAGGTCATATTTCTCCTTAATAATCAATAGGATTCTAGCACCTGGCTTAGCATAGAGGCCATGTCTCTCCATCACACCATAGTTTTGCTAGACTGATTAAAAGTAATGGTTAATTCTGGTCATTCTGGCTGGACCCCTGGAGCTAGTGCCTTGGCAGCCACCTTGAGGTTCCTGGCAACCTTAAAGTTAGCAGAACTCCAGCAGAAGAATGTACAACACAAACACAAACCCCTTCCCAAACTGGCAGTTCAAAAATGGGCTACCAACACTTAAGGTAAGTGTATTCTAGATCACAACCCATGTGTTCTAACCTCTAGTAGAATCAATCGACCCTCCTAGATAATCCTCTTTCTGCTGGAGAGATCATTTAAATGCAATCGTTGAAGCTAGAATTCTGCCAGCAAGTTAATACGTACAAAAAAGCCAGAGCCCAGAAACTTGATGTCACATTCAAAGAGGAGGAAGCAGGATTTCTTTGCTTGACTACAGTGGGAGATCTGGTGAGGCTGGAGAACAGGGAGCAGGGAGAAGGAGGTGAGGCTGTAAACACACACAGGGGGTCAGCCCATGCAGGATCTCATAGGCTACGGAAAGGAATTTGGCCTTTATCTTTGGTCTTTATGGGAAGCATCCACAGAGTTTTAAACAGAGGAGTGGCAGGTCATATTTACAATCACAGAAGATAAATACAGCTGCAAATCACAGAACAGCCTTGACGAATTAGGAGGCTTTTGCAATCTCTCTGGTAACGAATGATGCTATCCTAATGAGGGTGTTTAAAGGTGATAAGAGAAGAAGTGGATATACTGAAGACATTTAGGAGGTAATGTCAACAAGACTTGGGGAGAGACTGAACTCAGGGAGTGAGAGAGAAAGAGACCTTGTGAATAGCTCAGGTTTCTGACCTGCAACTGGCTTGGGGGTAAAATGCCCTTTGCTGAGATCAGAGGAACAAAGGCGAGAGTAGATTAGGGAAGAGAAGGTTATTCTTTCTTTCATGGCAATATTGCATCATTTGAGGTGGAACAGCTGATATGGAAGAGAGAAGATAGTAATTGGTAATGAAAATTTTCTGAGAGGTTGGGGATACAGGAAACAAAACCTAGAAGCAGGGATTGGTATAGATGAGCAGGACCCCTCGTATGTGTGTAACTGGGGAGAAAGCTGAAAACACAGCTGCAGATATAGATGGCTTCCTGGTTTTGGCCAAGGGAGGTGAGAGTTTTCAAATGATGACTTTTCTTTTGAATGGAAGAAGCAGAGTCATCTGTACAGAATGAGATGGAAAGTAAAAAGTGTGAGAATAGACAAGGTTTGAAATAGTTTTGTTTTTTTTAAGGAGGATTTTTTAAAATTGAAGTGTGATTGATTATACATATTTTAGGGAATACAACGTTGATTACCATCACCTGTGTACGACATGTGTTGAAAAAATCAATATTATTAGCATGTTCATTATCACAAATTGTAATTATTTTTGTGCCCCTTTGAAATAGTTATTGAAAGTTTAAAAAGTATGCTGACAACAGAGGGGAAAAGTACTGTATGTACTCACTCATAAGTGGGAGCTAAGAGAGACAGAAGGAAGGAAAGAAAGATCTCAGTGGTGCATTGGACTTGCAGAGGGAGAGAGCATACCTAGGGGTACAAAGTGGAGTGGGGAAAAGGGGGATGAAAAGGGAGGTTGGGAATTAATTGGGTGGGGGACGTGGGGTACAATCTCGTAATTTGTGGTAATGGGCATGCTTCCAGTATGGATCTGGCCGTCACATCTTGGGCACAACTAGTGATAGTCAGCTTTATACCCCATGAATATTCATAACCAATAAAAAAATTTCTAAAAGGAAAAAAAAGTATGCTAACTAAATAAAAAATAAGTTGATGTCAGGTTGTGACATAAGAAAGTTAGGGCATAAAGGGAGCTATAATACAGAGTACAGTGTTAGTGAAATTATAGACCATGGGGGATACACACACACACACTATATATATATACATACATATATATAGTGTATATATATATACACACACACACATACTTACATACACACAATCCTGAGTCAGAAGGAAAAGAAAGCAAGAAAGTGGCCAATGGAGAGAAAAGGAGGGAATAGTTAAATAACTATGCTGAAAGGAAAAAATTGTGATCACAGAAAGAGCTATCGAGGTAGGGTTTAAAATTAGGAACACAAAAGAATGAGAAAGGCCTGGAGAGATTTAGGGATGTTGGGTGTCAGAGAAAAATCGTAAGGGCTGAGAGAGTATCGTGTACACTGTGCTCACACATTAGATGAAGGGATGACCACAATTGACCATTATTCCTAAAAAGGAGGTAGTAAGTGGTTTAAAATTTTACTTTCAAGTCAACGGGTTCAACTTGAAAAGCTCACACAATTTCGAGGAATAATTTTCTCTATATTGCTATGGTTTCACATAAAATCATTTTAAGAGATAATAGGCCAATGTGAACACACTTTGTATTCTCTCTCAATTCAAACCCTTTTATCACTATTACATACCTTCCAAGCTTTTACTGACTTTAAATGTTGCAATTAGGAAAGTAAGCACTTTGAGTAACTTTAGCAATGTCAGAAATACTGAATTTAAAGAGGAAGGAAGGAAGCAATTACCCCTTTTGGTGTATTCCATGCATTAGCTGTAATTTCCATTGCCCATTTTCTGAAAACTCATGTCTGTACCATTTATGGTGAAAAGCAAGTCAGACTTGCTGCAATCAACCAAACATTCCAATTCAAGTCACTCTGGGAAAAATTTCAACTCAGAATGTACTGTGGAAATTTTCTACTGGTTTGATCATATCCACTGGTGGACACAGCATTCAGAGTAGCTTGGAAAATAAATAATAATTTGATAACACTGAATACCAAGTAAAAAAAATTATAAGAACAGTCTTTTATCTCTTTCCTGTTTGTGCTAACATTTGGAGTAGGGTATATACAAATATTTCATAAAAATCTGTTAAATAGGTTGCAGGAAAAGTAAAATCTAAGTGACTTAAGCAATGAAACAAATTCATTATTTTAAAAACTAATAATTAGTATATAAACAATTGATTTACTAAAATCGATGCTGATGCAGTTTCATATTTACCAAATTATCAGAGATTATTATTACATTGAGAGTTTTAAGGCTTTAAAATAAATAAATCTAATTAAAATCAGAGTTGGAGCTTAATGACCTTTTATAATTTCCATTTTCTCATGTGTTCAAGTAAAATGTTCAAATCCTTACTCATCTCAGTAGAGCAGTTTTTTTTAATGATAAAAAAATAGAAATTTCTTGACCCACTCCATAAGAAAACATATCAATCTTAGATTTTTTTTTATTTGTTAAAAATTTTACCAAGTGATAGAAATCCCAACATCAATGACCATTTTAAAGAGTACCAGGAAATAAATATTTTGGAGATACTGTTTTCAAGGTTATTGCTGGCCAACAATCTTCAAAGATCCTCCAAAGTTTGAGAGATCAAACCTTATTCATTCACTCATTCATTCAACCATATTTAATGAGTGTGTGCTTTAAGCCAAGCCCTGCCCATCCTTCTGCAGACAAAGTCAAATGGAGAGAGAAGCCTGTAAAGCCAACAAAGAGCATCAGGGCCATGTGAGAAAGATGGACCAAGTGCTTTGAGAACAGAAAAAAATCTGGGCAAAATCTCATCTGGAGAGCAGGAAAATTCTAGATGGGGTCTCCAAAAAGCCATTTCTAATTTCATCAAATAGTTGTCTATCGACATAAAACTAACTTAGTCTCTTCAAAGTTCGCAGGATTAGAGACTTTCTAAAGTTGTCTGAACAATATATTCAGCATCAGAAATACTTAAATTAAACACTCCATACTACTTAACTCTGTGACAATACAGTAATCCAAGATGATATCAGAGGCTTTTTGGAGCACTGTGAAGAAGTTAAAAAAAGATATAAGTCAACTGCAATAACAGGAAAAACAGTACCTTAAACTGTAACAAAATGTACATGCAAAGTAAAAACTGTGATTAAAGAAAAATTTCAAATTTATTATAGCTCTCAGCATCTTTCTCATGCTGGTGACATAGAAATCTTAGTGCAGTTAAGTCTAAAAATGCTGTCTATGGAAACTACTTATATTTATAATCTTGCCTCTTTAGCTGCATATTCAAAGAGAATAACAATAAACTCAAGTACTCCAGATCATAAATACATGTTTATTGTTATTCCTTCCTATTTAATAATATTGAAATTGACGTCTCACATTTTACATGCAACTTAAGAATTTCTTTGCTCTACTGAGTTATAATAAATATGAATGTGAAAAAAATAGAAAACAGAGAACTTGTGTTCAATTTTTTTATTCATAACATCCAAATTTCAAGAGGCAAGCCATAAATCAGAATGCAAACTATAATCCCAGAGGTAACTTTAGGAAATGTGAAAGGAAGACATCAAAAGCAATGTTCTGGATATGTGAGCAATGTTTTTGGCTTAGAAAATAAGTAACAATTATTATTGGAATATGATGATAAGATTGGCATTTACATATTTACTAGGTCAAAGTAGATATGAAAAGAATAAAGATAAATAAAAATTAAAATCTTGTTCATGACAAGATTAATATTGAGTAGTAACTGTAACATTAGCACTCAATCAGTATATGAAGCAAAATATAGTAATTATCACAAGAGAAATAACTATGAGTATGCAAATGAACTAGAGAATGAACATTCAGTTGTAGTTTTTCCAAGGAGACTTCACTGAAAAGGGCAAGATTCAAACTGAAACTTGAAGGAAGAATATGACTTTGCTATGTGTAGTGAACAAGCTGGAATAACAAGTCATTTATTTAATCTAGTAGGGAAATATTGAGTCCTGTATTTTATTCTTAAAAGGATTAATCTTTATAGATTTTTTGCATTCAAAAATAATATCTTTCTAAATGAAATTGCTTATTTAACTCTTAAATAGAAGGTACTGAACACAGTTTAAGTTGGAGATTATAATATTCATATTGTTATGGTTCCATCTCTATTTACTTTTATCTCAGGCAGATTACTGACTTCTAACTACATCTTTTTTCCTTGTCTTTTTTTTTCTTCTCCTTTTTTATGAATAAAGAAATGAGAAAGCAACTTTGTTAAAAAAAAAAAACACTGGAAAACTTAAGAATCAATAAAGACCTATGTGAAGGATAAGAATAAAGTCATACTTTAAAGGCTTTGTGACAGATACTTTGGGATCATAGCGCCTTTTTTGTTTACTTTAGATTCTGCTTTTCAGGTTGAAAATAATTGTCTCTTTTCTTGTTGACAAGTGGGATTTCCCTGAATGAAGAACCAGCAGTAAAGTGATATTTAATGGATAACAAAAGTAATTCAACAAAAATACATGTTACAAACATTCTAATGAAACCTGGAGAAAGGCTTTCTAATGCACGCTTGGGGGTCAGCCACTTGACCACAGCTTCCCTGCCCAGTCAACATAAGCAATGCTTTTCAGTCTACTCATCTCCTTCCTACACACAGTTCCCAGTCAGATGCTCTACTCCAGAAAAAGGCCAAGCAGGAAATGGGCCTCATTATATACCAGTGGAAGAAATCCACACTGCCTAATTAGAAAAATAAACCAAGGCTTTCACTCAAATATGAGCAGACAACCAAGAATTACCAGATATCCAAGGAAACATGAGCAAGAAGTAAACTGATAATTCAAGATAGAGAAAAAACTCAAACACACAAAATTAATAACATTCTGATATTTAATAAGGATATCACATGTAAAAAAATAATTGGATGCTCTGAAAAAAAGCAATCAGAGAGCATCAGAAGGTTAAAAGACTGTCAATTTAAAAAATTAATAGGAGGTCTGGAACATAAAGCTGAAAATATTGACCAGGGTGAAACCTGAGAAGGAGGAAAATATGAAAGAAAAGATAAAACAGAGAGAGGATCAATACAACAGATAAAAGATTTGATGAACGGGCACTTATTTCAGGAATGGAAGAGTGTAAGAAAAAATAAAGATGGAAGGGAAGGACATATCAGGCAAATAACAGGAATCCCCAACCCAAAGGGCAAAAGTGTTTATATTGAAATGAACATGAATCCACAACACCTAGACACACATCATTAAATTTTACAGCATTGGAGATAAAGAGAAGAATGCAATACCTCCTGAGGGCATGAAGTACAAGCCACTAATGATATTCAGACAATCATATTGTCAGCAAATGTTTCACCATCAACAATGGATAATAGAACACAGTTGAATAATACCTTCAAATTTTGAAGAAAAACAGATTTTGAACCTAGAATTCTGTACTAAACCAAAATATTAATCAAGTGTAGGGAGAGGATAAAGATATTTTCATACTTGCTGGAATTCATTCAGTTTATCTGCTGCATACCTTTATGTGTCAAATATTTGAAGACGTACTTGGAAGGAAGGAAAAAAGGAAGGGAGGGAGGGAGAGAGAAAGAGAGCAGGGAAGAAGGGAGAAATGACGGAAGGAAAGAATATTAAAAAATAAAAATAGAAAAACAAGTAAAAAAATATATATCCAGGAAAGAATGAAAGCAAATCCCTTGGTAAGAGCTATGCAGTCAGCTCAGAGAGCAATACATCCAGATTTGAGCACAAGATGAGGGCTCCAAAAGAGGTCTCTAGGATAAAGGATATTTTCATACTTGCAGGAATACTTACTTTTTATATAATTTAATTAAAACTGTGTAAACAAAAGTTGTTAATGAAAATTATAGCTCTAAAACCATTACTGGCAGCTATACACACCACCATTGCACTCATAAGTCTCGCTGTAGGCAGGACCCATCACTACCACCATGCCCTGATACAAGAAGGGTCACAAATGGAGGCACCAGAAAGAGGTAAGCCAGTGCAGACCTGCACCCCAGTGACCCAACCCATAAGGGGAATTACACCCTGTGTACAGCACATAACTGCCTTGACCCAGGGAGAGACATGCATAGAACCTGGAGAGTACAGAAACTCAGAATAGCCAAATAGTGTATAGAAGAAATTCCAGCCACCACCAACCCATCCCCCAACCAGGGGAAGCAAGGACCCAGGGGAAGCCTTGTCCTATAGGAATGAGGGAGGAGAAAACTTGCCTGGGTCAAACATTCAAGCCAAGGAAATCCAGTTTACCCCAGTATACCCATCAGGGTCATAGGAAACCAGCCAGGGAGCCAAGAATTCTGCATAGGGTCACCCACTGCAGCCTAAGAATAACAATGCACCGAAGCAATTCACCCAAGACCTTGAGAGCTCACCCACGTACTCAATATCCCAATACAGAGTCACTAACCTCAGCAAGAAATTGCCAAGTGCCCCAGTGCCTACACAATGGAGGCACTCACACACAACTCCACATTTAATATGGCAGAAGTACCCACATGGAGACTATACTACTGCGTCTACCCAGAACCAACACTAAAACACCCTACTCAACAGTCAATATAAAACACATCTAAAGGAAGAAGTCTGTCTCCTCAAAGCCAACTCCAGAGTAACAGAAGAAGCAACTGCTCTACCAGATGACTTGACATTAATGTAGAGAGACTAGAAATGTGAAAAAACAAGGTAATATGACACCACCAAAGGAATACAATAATTCTCAAGTACCAGACCCCATAGAGCAGGAACCCTAAGAAATGTCTGAAAAGGAATTCTGAGTAACAATCTTAAATAAACTCAGTGAGAAGAAAACTTAGACAACACATTAAATGAGAAAAAAAAATCCAGGACTTGAAGGAGGAAATTTACAAAGAAATAAATACCATAGAAGAGAATGTAGCAGAACTCCTGAACTGAAAGACTCATTCAGTGAAATAAAAACTACAATTGAGAGCTCTTGGGAAAATCTAAGAAAAATGGTCAGGGCCGCCAGATGTTCAGAATCTTGGCAAGCATATGATGTGGGTGTGTGCATGTGCCTGGGTGTTCCTTCTTATTGTCTAATGTGATTGCACGTGTGCACCCAGGTGTTTTGGGTTATGGACTTGAGTGTAAAGGACTAACGGCTCCGATATGTGAAGCTCCTAGAGATGCTTTGGGAAGCCATTAGGGTGGCTGCTCCTAGCTCTGAATAAAGCCTATTAATTCTTCACCCATGGCTCCCAGGACCTTTTCCTATTACCTAGCTCGTAGACCTGCATGTGAAGGGTTTGTGACCCAGTCTGGACAACAAGCACAAGGTGTCTGTGAGACCTAGCTCTAGCTCCACAAGAGCATAAGCAACAGGCCAAGCTAGAGGAGGTGGAAAAAAGAATTTCTGATCTCAAAGACAGTCTTTTCGAAATAACCCAAGCAGACAATAAAAAAAAAAAAAAGAAATAACAAAAATGAATGAAGAAAATCTAAGGAGCTAGTGACTGCCTTAAGCATACAAATATTTGAATCAAGGGTATTCCAAAGGGGGAGGAAAAAGGAAAAGGCATTGAAAACATATTCAATTAAGTAAGATCAGAAAACTTCCCAGGTATTGGTAGAGACATGGACTTCCAGATCCAAGTGGCTCAAATTTCCCCAAAGAGATTTAATCCAAAAAGGTCCTCTATGAGACACATTATAATCAAATGGGCAAAACTCAAAGAAAAAGAGAGAATCCTAAAAACAGCAAGAGAAAAGCATCAGGTCACCTATAAGGGAGTCCCCACTAGACTAACAGCAGAATTCTCAACAGAAACTCAGCACAGAAGAGATTGGGATGATATATTCAAAGTACTAAAAGAAAAAAACTGCCAGCCAAGAATACTATACCCAGCAAGGCTATCCTTCAGAAATGAAGGGGAAATAGTGTATTTTCCAGACAAACGAAAGCTGCAGTTCACCACTAGACTACCTGCCCTGTAATAAATCCTTAAAGAAGTTCTGTACTTCAAAACAAAAAATTATAAGCACCACCAGAAATACATTAGAACAGAACAAACACCACTGGTAGAACAGACATGCAAACAAGAAAGAGAAAGAAACTATACTGTACCACCTCAAAAAACCAACAAACACTGAAGACAAACAATAAAAAGAGAAGAAAGGAACTAAAGGTATTTAAATCCACCATATGAAAAGCAATTAAATGTCAGGAGTAAGACAATACCTTTGAATAACAACCTTACATGTAAATGGATTAAATTCCCCACTGAAAAGACACAAATTGACAGACTGTATATGCTCTCTACAAAAGACTCACCTCACCCATAAAGACACACACAGACTAATAGTGAAGGGATGGAAAAAGACATACCACGCAAATGGAAACCCAAAGCAAGCAGGAGTAGCTATTCTTACATCAGATAAAACAGACTTTAAACCAAAATCTATAAAAAGAGACAAAGAAGGACATTACATAATGATAAAGGGATCTATCCAGCAAGAAGGCGTAATGATAATAAATATATATGCACCCAACACTGGAGCACCCAGATACATAAAGCAAACGTTATTAGGCCTAAAGAAAGAGATAAACCCTAATATGATAATAGTTGGGGACCTGAACACCCCTCTCTCAGCCTTGGAGAGATCATGTAGGCAACAAATCAACAGATAAAAACAGGATTTAAAGTATACTTTAGACGAATTGAAATTGGCAGATATCTATGTAACTATTCATCCAATAACTACAGAATACACATTCTTCTCATCCACACATGGAACGTTCTCCAGGATAGACCATGTGTTAGGTCACAATTCAAGCCTCAATAAAGTGAAAAAAATTGAATCATTTCAAATATCTTTTCAGACCACACCAAGTTAAACCTAGAAATCAATAAAAAGAGAAATGCTGGAAATTATACAAACACATGGAAATTAAAAATGCATGCTACTAACTGACCTATGGGTTCAAGAAGAAATAAAACAGGAAATCCAAAAGAAAAAAATCTTGAAACTAATAAAAATATAGACACATCATATCAAAACCTGTGGGATACAGCAAAGGCAGTACTAAGAGGGAATATTATTGCAATAAAGGCTTTCATCAAAAGAATAGAAAAATTTCAAATAAACAACCTAATACAACACTTCAAAGAACCAGAAAAACAAGAACAATTCAATCCCAAAATTAGTAGACAGAAAGAAATAACTAAGGTCAGAGCAGAACCAAATGGAATGGAGACCCCCAAAATGATACAAAAGATCAATGAAACAAAAAGTTGTTTTTTTGAGAAGATAAAATGGTAAAACCATTATCTATGCCAACTAAAAAAAAAGAAGAGAGAAGACAGAAATAACAAAAATTAGAAATGAAAGAGGAGTCATTATAACGGATACCACAAAAATACAAAGAATCATTAGACACTATAATAAACTATATGCCAAATAGTTTGCAAACCTAGAGGAAATGGATAATTTCTCAACACCTACAAATTACCGTGACTGAACCAAGGAGACATAGAAAACCTGTAAGACCAATAACAAGCAACAAGATTGAAACAGTAATAAGCAGTCTCCCAACAAAGAAAAGCCCAGGATCAGATGGCTTTACTAATGAATTCTACCAAAGCTTTAAAGAGGAACTAATACCAGTTCTCTTCAAACTATTCCAAAAAATTGAAACAGAGGCCATTCTTCCAAACTCATTCTATGAGGCTAGTATCAACTTGATACCAAAACCAGACAAAGATACAACAAAAAAGGAGAAAACTACAAGTCAATATCTTTGATGAATGTAGATGCAAAAATGCGCAACAAAATATCAGCAATCAGAATACAGCAATACATCAAAAAAATATATACACCATGATGAAGTGGTGCACCACCCAGAGATGCAAGGATGGTTCAACATATGCAAGTCCATAAATGTAACATACCACATCAACAAAATCAAAGATAAAAACCATATGACTATCTCAATAGATGCATAAAAAGCACTTGACAAATTTCAACATTGCTTCATGATAAAGACTCTTAGAAAATTAGGTATACAAGAAAAGTATCTCAACACAATAAAAACCATGTATGACAAACCCCCTACCAATATCACCCTGAATTGGAAAAAGCTGAAAGTGTTTCCCTTAAGAACAGGAACAAGACAAAGATGCCTACTCTCACCACTCCTATTTAACATTATTAGAAGTACTACCTAGATTAATCAGGCAAGAGAAAGAAATAAAGTGCATACAGATTGGAAAAGATGAAGTCAAACTGTCCCTGTTTGCAGATGGCATCATCCTTATATAGAAAAACCTAAGGATTCTACAAAACCTCTTAGAGCTTATAAATGATTTCAGTAAAGTTGCAGCATACAAAACCAAGTGCAAAAATCAGTAGCTTTTTTATATTCCAGTAATAAAGTAGGAGAAAAAGAAATCAAGGAGGCAAACCCATTTATAATAGACCCACCCCCCAAAAAGAAATACCTAGGAATAAATTTAACCAAAGAGGCAAAAGATCTCTGCAATGAGAACTACAAAACACTTTTGAAATAAATTAAAGAAGTCACAAAATGGTGCAAAGACATTCCATACTCTTGGATGGGAATAATTAACATAGTGAAAACATCTATACTACCCAAAGTGATCTATAGATTCAATGCAATCCCCATCAAAATACCTATGACATTCTTCACAGAAATAAAAAACAATCGTAACATTCATATGAAACAAAAGACCCCAAATAGCCAAAGCAATACTGAGAAAAAAAAAAAAAAAGCCAGAGGGAAAAAACAAAAACCAGAGGCATAACCCTACCTGACATTAAAGTATACCACAAAGCTATAGTAACCAAAGCTGTATGGTCCTGGCATAAAAACAGATACATGGACAAATGCAACAGAATAGTGAACCCAGAAATCAACTCACATACTTACAGCCAACTGATTCTTGACAAAGGCCAGAAGAACACACATTGGGGAAAAGACTGCCTCTTCAATAAATGATGCTGGGAAAATGGGACATCCACAGGTAGAAAAATGAAACTCGACCTTTACCTCTCATTATACCAAAGTCAACTCAAAATGGATTAAGACTTAAATATAAGACCTGAAACTGTACAACTCCTAAAGGAAAACATAGGGGAAACACTTCAGGATGTAGGATTGAGCAAAGATTTTATGAATAAGACCTCAATAGCACAGAAAAGAAGAGGAAAAATAAACAAATGAGATTATATCAAACTAAAAACTTCTGCACAGCAAAAGAAATGATCAAAAAAGGTAAAAAGATAACCAATGGAATGGGAGAGAATATTTGCAAATTATGCATCCAACAAGGGATTAATACCAGAATATACAAAGAACTCAAACAACTTAACAGTAAGAAAACAAGCAACCCAATTAAAAAATAGTGAAAGGGATGAATAGGCATTTCTCAAATGAAGACATACAAATGACCAACAGACACATGAAAAAATATTCAACATCATTTAGCATCAGGGCAATGCAAATCAAAACCTCAATGAGACCTCATCTCATGCCAGTTAGACCACCTATTATCAAAAAGGCAGAGAATAACAAATGCTGGCAAGGATATGGAGAAAGGGGAACCCTCCTATACTGTTGATGGGACTGTAAATTAGTGCAGCCTTTATGAAAAACAGTATGGAGGTTCCTCGAATAACTATAGGTAGAACTACCATACAATCCAGCAATCCCACTGCTGGGTACATACCCAAAGGAATGGAAATCATCATGTCAAAGGAACACCAGCACTCCCATGTTTTGCACAGCTCTATTTACAACAGCCGAGATATGGAGCCAACCTAAATGTCCATCAACAGACAATTGGATAAGGAAAATGCAATATATGGACTCGATGGAATAGTACTCAGCCATAAAAAAGAATGAAATTTTGCCACTCACAACAACATAGACAGACTTAGAAAAAATTATGTTAAGTGAAATAAGCCAGGCATAGAAAGAGAAATACCACATATCCTCACACCCAAGTGAGAGCTAATAAATAAAAAGGAAGGAAGGAAGGAAGGAAGGAAGGAAGGAAGGAAGGAAGGGTGACAATAATATGTTGAACTTCCCAAAGAAAACGGGAAGAGAACGGTCGTTATTAGAGGTGGGAAACGGGGAGGGGAAGGAAGGGTTATGGAGAAATTGGTTGTGTCACATAGATTGATTACATTTTGTAAACACGAGTATACTAATTATCCTGATTTGATCACCACATATTGTACACAGGTATTGATATCCAAATATGTACCCTATCAATAGGTATAATCCATTATGTTTCAATAAAAAAATACCCTCCAAAAAAAAAAAACAAAAACCCATAGTCCAAAGAAAAAATATCAATGGCGGGGGGGGAAGCTCAAAAAGGTCTAAATTTAACTGTAATCAGAAAAACACACTGATCATGAAATTAATTGGGTGGTTATTTAAAGATAAAATTGGAACTAATTTTCAATTATAAAAGATTTTTAAATGCTATTCATTTAAAAGTGAAGTCCTCATAAAGTTTCTAAATTTTGTACAATTCTGTATTTTCTGAAGTATACTTTATGTAATACTTCAGCTTAGTATTCATTGTTCTGTTATACAATTATCCTGGGGAATAGTTTTATTACTGTTAGCTATCGTAATTTTAATCTGATACACATAGTAACAGCACCATGATGGATTGGTATGTTTGGATGTAACTCGGTTAAAAAAAAAAAAAAAAAAATCAAAGTATAGCATCAGAAAAAAGTACCAAATACCAATAAAACCTGTACAAAAATGTTTCTCAGCACAATTCTCATTAGTAGTCAACTAGGGACTATAACATTCACCTTACAGCACTTGATGTGTAAATAAAATAATATGTTCCAGATACCCAGCTTAGTGCTTGGCATACAGTATACACTAAAAGTTACTTCTCCTTTCTTCCTGTCTCAGTACTTATCCTACCTTTATTGGTGTTTCCAAGGCAACTACCACAGCATGCCAAAGTGCTTTCCCAAAGGATGCAAAAGATATCTAACGATCAGAACTACAGAGAAATAAAAATCTCTCTCATGGAATAAGCTAGGCAAATCCTATAAAGGAGAAATTTCAGGATTTAAAGAATGAAGTGTGCATTTCATTAGAGGCATTCGGTAGAAAATATGGCTCATCAAATGTGTCTAAAGAAAAAATTTTAAAATATAGGGGGAAAATGTAGATGATCAGAGAGACAAATTACAAACTGAAGACAATTATAATAGTTTTTAAGAAAGGCAAAAATAATCAAGAAAATATATAAATGATAAAAAGGATTGGAATTTGCCAAACAGAAAAGTAGCTATTAGAAGAATTCTGACAACATAAATAGCAGCTTCAAGTGTCTGCTCGTTTCAAGTACTTTAAAGCAAAATCATTACAATTCTGCTTTTAAAATAGCCCTGCTTATATAATTTTATTAATACTTATATCAAATAAACATTAATTAAAAGCACACTTGACCCACAGATCTTTATAGTTCTTAAACATTTTCCAGGAATCTTCGAAGTCCAATAATCAATTCTTATTATATCTTGTTTCAATTGTTTTCCAACTAGATATTGTTCACCTCTCCTATCAAAACCCTCCAGTTCAGCAGGATCAAGACTTTCTTTATTGCTCCAAGAGCTACAAACATTCTTTCCACTTTTACTCAGTACAGATATTCCAGACTCCACCCTTCCTCCGTCAGTCAAGAAATAGCTCTTCCTTAAAACCTCCCTGGCTGCTTCAGCTTTGTCTTTTACCTACTCCCCTGAATGATCATAGGTTCTTATTGCCTATACTCCATGTGGCATTTAGTTTGAAGCTTATCATGCTATTATTTATTTTTCTGCATAGATGCCCCCTCTTCCTATCCAGACTGATTATCATTCCTTCTAGTGTGCCCAGTACTTAGCAGATGCTCAATAAATGTGCTAGCAATGTAAAGCTGAAAACATTTAAGAGCAAAGAGAATATATATACAATAATTACATCACTTGCCAAAACAAATAAGTATATATATAAATATACACACACACACACACACACACACACACACACACACACACACCCCTGTGGACTGCTGCCTGTCTATTTATCTTAATATATCATATTTTAAGAAAATGTAAATTAAAAAGCCAAGTATCTGCATAGTTAGCCATTGGTTTAGACTGGTTGGATTATAAGTACATGGCTCCCCAAAATGTCTTCAGGGTACACATGGAGAAACTGGTTGGGCATGGCCATCAAGTAGAACTCTGCCCTCCCATGCCCCCCACCAGGGCAGAGTGTTTTACAGATTGAATGATCAGGGAGAAAAATATCCAATTGTTTAGCTGTTATCATCTGCTGAAAATCATTCAAAATTACTAGATTTGGTTAAAAAAAATTGATATTAAAAAAATTCTTAGAATATCTGTGTGTGTATGTGTGTGTGTGTGTGTGTGTGTGTGTGTGTGTGTGTGTGTGTGTGTGTGTGTGTATACTAGTTTAACCATCCTCGAATGGAGGTATAATCTAAAAACTTATTTGCAAACTTTCCATGGTACTCTAACAGATCTGAATACTAATTAAACAGTATAGATTTTCACTGCTTTCTACTTAATACCCTTCCAAATGTTTCTCAAAAATGCTAGCCACAGAGAAAACATTATATATTATTCCATGCACTAACAGTGCACCTCTAAAGTTATAAGAGATTAGTTAGACAAAAACGGGAGAAATAATAGTAACTCTCAAAATATAAAAAGACATAAAAAATTGAAAATATTATATTCATTCTCATACTACCTTTTCTACCTGATCACATTTATTTGTATAGACATATGTTGCTTAAATGTAATTGCTCCTATTGATACCCATTATTAAACAAACAAAAAAGCAACTTACACATAGATGCTTTTGTATTTAATATACACATATTTAATATCAAATAGAAAATGTCATGCTTACATTTTGTTTAAATACACTTTTAAAAATTAAAAGTGCAGAAACTTTATAGTTTGATATAGTCCCATTTGTTTACTTTTTGCTTTTGTTGCGTATGCTTTTGGAGTCATATCCAAAAAATCATTGCCAAGACCAATGCCTTGGAGCTTTTCCCCTGTGTTTTTTTTCTAGAAGGTTTGCAGTTCATGTCTTACATTATCACCTTTAATACATCTTGTGTTGATTTTTGTGTATGGTGTAAGATAAATATCCAATTTCACTTTTTTGCATGTGCCAATCCAGTTTTCCCAACACTATTGGACTCTGCTTTCCCCATAACATATTTTTGGTGCCTTTGTCAAAGATTAGTTGACATATATGTCTGGGTTTATTTCTGGGCTTCCCATTCTGCTACATTGGTCTATGTGTCTGTTTTATGACAGTACTACACTGTTTTGATTACTATAGCTTTATAATAAAACTTAAAATCAGTAAATGTTATGCTTTCTCCTTTATTCTTCTCAAGACTGCTTTAGCTATTTGGGGTCTTTTGTGGTTCCATATGAATTTTAAAAGGATTGTTTTTCCTATTTTTGTGAAAAATGTTATTAGAACTTGAATAGGAATTGCATTGAATCTGTAGATTGCTTCAGGTAGTATGGATATTTTTACAATATTAATTCTTTTAAATCCATAAACACAAGATGCCTTTCCATTTATTTGTCTTCTTCAATTTCTTTCATCGATGTTTTATAGTTTTCAGTGTACAGATCTTTCACCTCCTTGTTTAAATTTATTCCTAAATATTTTTTTTCATACTATTGTAAATGAGACTGTTTTCCTAATTTCTTTTTAAGATAGTTCATTGTTAGTGTATAAAAACACAACTGGTTTTGTGTATTGGTTTTGTATCCTGGAACTTTACTGAATTTGTTTATTCTAACATTTTCTTGGTGGAGTCTTCAGGAATTTCTATATATAAGATCATATCATCTGCAAACAATTTTTCTTCTTCCTTTCTGATTTAGTTACCTTGTATTTCTTTACTTGCCTAATTGCTCTGGCTAGGACTTCCAGTACCATGATGAATCGAAGTGGTAACAGTGGGCATTCTTTTCTTTTTCCTGATCTTAGAGGTGAAGATTTCAGCTTTTCACCATGGAATATGATGTTAGCTGTGGGCTTGTCATATTTGGTCTTTATTGTGTTGAGGTACATTCTTTCTATACCTAATTTCTTAAGAGTTTTTATCATTAAAGGATGGCCAATTTTGTCAAGTGCTTTTCCTGCAACTATTGATCATATGATTTTTATCCTTCATCCTTTACTCTCTTAATATGGTATATCACATTTATTGATTTGCACTTGTTAACCTTCTTTGTATCCCAGAGATAAATCCCAGTTGATCATAGCAAATGATGTTTTTTTAATATGCTGTTGAATTTGGTTTGCTAATATTTTGTTGAGGAATTTTACATCTATGTTCATCAGAAATACCAGTCTGTAATTTTCTTTTTTCTTGTAGTGTCTTTGTTTGGCTGTGGTGTCAGGGTGATGCTGGCCTTAAATGGTAATGCTTCCAAAATGAGTTTGGAAGTACTCCCTCTACAATCTTTTGGAAGAGTTTGAGAAGGACTGGTATTAATTCTTTAAATGTGTGGTAGAATTAACCAATGAAACCATCAGGTCCTGAGCTTTTCTTTGCTAGGAGATTTTTGAATATGGGTTTAATCTCCTTACTAGGACGTTCAGGTTTTCTCATTACTAGTATGTTCAGGTTTTCTATATCTTCATGATTCAGTCTTGGTATGCTTGTATGCATATAGGAATTTATCGATTTCTTCTATTTATCCAATTTGTTGGTGTATAATTGTTCATAGTCTGTTACAATCCTTTGTATTTCTATGACATCAGTTGTACTGTTTTGTTTCTTTGTCTTTTCTGGTTTTATTTATTTGAGTCTTCTCTTTTTCTCCTTTTTTTAAGTTAGTCTGGCTAAAGGTGTTAATTTGTTTGTTGTATTATAAAAACTAACTCAGTTTCATTGATCTTTCCTATTGTTTTTTTTATTTTCTATTTCATTAGTTTCTGCTCTGATCTTTGTTATATCCTTCCTTCTACTAACTTTGGGCTTATTTTGTTCTTTTCATTAATTCACTGAGGTGTAAAGTTAGGTCTTTATTTGAGATCTTTCTTTTTCCTTCCTTGAAGGTGTTTAAAGCTATAAACTTCCCTCTTAGAAGTGATTTAGCCACATCTGAAAGTTTTTGTATTGTCTTCATTTATATTTATCTCAAAATTTTTTTTTTTTTAATTTCTCTGTTGGTTTCTACTTTGACCCATTGGTTTTTCAGAAGCTTAATTTATTAAATTTTCCACATGTGTAAATTTTCCCCTCTCCCTTGTGTTACTGATTTCTAATCTCATACCTTTGTGTTTGAAAAAGATGCTTGATATGATTCCAATCTTCTTAAATTTGTTAAGTCTTGTGTTCTGGCCTAACATACAATCAATTCTGGAGAATGTACTGTGCGTGCTCAAGAAGAATGTGTATTCTGCTGCTGTTGGACAGAATGTTCTGTATATGTAAAATTTCTGCACAGCAAAGGAAACAACCAAGAAAATGAAAAGGCAACCTACAGAATGGGAGCAAATATTTGCAAACAATTTATCTGATAAAGAATTAATATCTAAAATATCTAAGAAACTCTTACATAACTCAATAGCAATAATAATAATAATAATAATAATAATAATAATAATAATAATAATAATAATAATAATAATAATAATAATAAAAGCCTGATTTTAAAATGGGCAAAGAACCTAAACAGACATTTTTCTGAAGAAGACATATACAAATAG
Source organism: Cynocephalus volans (assembly GCF_027409185.1). Taxonomy (NCBI): domain Eukaryota; kingdom Metazoa; phylum Chordata; class Mammalia; order Dermoptera; family Cynocephalidae; genus Cynocephalus; species Cynocephalus volans. The sequence goes on along the minus strand of NC_084461.1, from coordinate 114,413,393 downwards.
CCAACAGGTATATGAAGAGGTGCTCAACGTCAATAACATCAAGGAAACACAAATCAAAACCACAATGAGATATCACCTCACATCCATTAGGATGCTATTATCAAAAAGTGAAAAAATTAGTGTTGGTAAGGATGTGAAGAAAAAGGAGTACTTATACACTGTTGGTGGCAGTGTAAATTGGTACAGCCATCATGGAAAAGAGTATAGAGGTTCCTCAAAAAATTAAAAATAGAGCTACCATATGACCCAGCAATCTCACATCTGGGTATATATCCAAAGGAAATAAAATCACTATCTTTACTGATATTGGCAATCCCATATTCATTGTAGCATTATTCAAAATAGCTAAAATACAGAAATAACCTAGGTGTGTGTCAATGAATGAACAGATAAAGACAATGTAGTATACACATATAATGGAGTATTTTTTGACCTTAAAAAGAAGGAAATCCTGCCATTTGCAAAAATACGGATGAACCTGGAGGACATTATGCTAAGTGAAAATAAGTCAGACACAGAAAGACAAAGACTGCATGATCTCACTTATACGTGGAATCTAAAATATATCAAACTCATGGAAACGGTAGAAGGGTGGTTAGCCAGGTTCAGGTGGTGGGGGAAACAGGGAGATGTTGTCAGAGGATACAAACCTTTAGTTATATGATGAATAAGTTCTGGAGACCTAATGTGCAGCATGGTTACTATAGATTTTTAAAAAGCGCAAAGAAATCATAGATTAAAACAAATTTATCCATGGATACCTACACAATTTCAAACTAAACAAATGTTCACTTAAATTTATAATTGTGTTTGGATTGCTTAGTTTAAAACATTTACTTTTTTTTAACTTTCTAATTCTATAATCCTAAATTTTACCTTGACCTGACTTTGGATAATAATTTCCTTATATGGAGAATTCCTTTTGGGAAATATACTTACTTCCAAAACCCCCTAACCTGACCTCAAAATTATTCTCTTGGAAGCAACTATGAAATGAGAAATAAAAATTTCTGGAAATTTCTAAAAGGAAAAACAATCACTTCAACCATGCTACTTAACATCAGCCCACATACCTAAAGACAAAAGAAATAGCTGGTGAGCAAAATAGGAATATTCATAAAGGTGAAAAATTCAGCCCAGCACCGTCATTGTACTTCACCGAGTCAAACAGTGCTTCTGTGCTGCTATTCAAGTCACTGCGAAGTGTGGGAAGACGGTTAAAAATAAGTTTGTGGTTAGAATATTATTTTTATAGGTTCACTTCTCTCAAAGTCTTGGTCTTTTTTTCTCTGAGAGAGTCAAAGCTCACATCTACAGGATTGAAAGAAAGAAAGAATACACCAACCAGTTGAAAAGTTTTTGTAAAAACGTACTGGCAAACTTTAAGAGCTGGTGTTCAATACAGCATGGTTTTTCCTTAAGAAGAAGAGAAACTGAATAAAAAAACCACAAACATACATGCCCTACCATCTGCAAGGTATTATGCTAAACACTGTGGGGAATAAAAAAAAATGAGTGAGAAATCCTCAGTTTTTACCTACCCTTCTCTCCTCCCATACTGTTCAGGAAGAAAAATCTGAGTCTCTTCTCTCTCTTTTCCCCCTATATCCTTAACATACAGCAGAGTTTCTCAAATTTTTCCAAACAGAAGTATCCTTATAAGAACAGGAGATGAGATACATACCTTTATCTTTAAGCTGAATGCAAATAATTTCTTGTATGTTAAAACTTAAAAATCTCTATAAACTAGGCACTTAATTTTATTCCTGAATACAGTCTTATTTGTTCTATGATATCTTTGTCCCCTCAGAACTTCAAGCAAAGCTGATATTTCAGGAAGCTGTGCCCTGTTTATTCTGTGGCTTTTCCTGGGGTGTCCAGGCCAATCTGAAAAGAACAGACTAGCAATTTTTGAGTTTTGTTTTCTCCCAACAGGCACATGTGCCGTGTTTCACATTCCTTCTGTCCCACAGAGTCTCTATGCCCATCTTCACCTACAGTACCCACGGCAGCAGTTCACAGAAGGCTTCAGAATGATTCACAGACATTGAATATTGTAGTAATCAGGTATTTAAACTGACATCTGTTTTTACTAAAGCACAAAGAGTCCACCGTGTAGGCTTATTTTATTTTAATTTCCAATCTCATTAATTTTGGTAGATAAATCCAAAGAAGTAAAAAGAAAATAACAGATTTCCTAGCACGGAATATTAGTGTACTAAAATTATCATTTAACATCAGTATTTGCTGAAGTGAAAAAATAATCTTTGCTGTCTATTAGTTTTTTAATCAAAAAACCAGTTTTGTCTAAAATATGAACACACACATTGCAAAGGGTACACAGACTTTTACTTTGTTCCCGACACCTGTTTGTACTGTTTTGTTATTTTCTAAGAAGCATGAATTACTTTTATTTTTTTTTAAAGGAAAGAAAAACTACAGAACTTGGAATTTTCATCTATAAGCAGTATAAATTTGTTTTTGTGTGATACTTTCAAAAATATATTGATCTAAAAAGTTAAATCAAGTATTTACAAATTTATGCTGTAGTCAACAGTCCAAAATACTAAATCCATTTCATTGTTCCAAATGAGTGGCTTGAAGGCCCTTTACGAAAGGCAATTTATAAGACTGTCTTCACACGTAGCTTGTAATTCTGTTTAAGCAAATTAAAGCCGATCTTTCTTTTTTCTTTTTCTGACTTTAATTGACACATTGCATCTGATGTTTTGATACATGTATATGTTGTATAGTAATCAGGTTAGGGTGGTTAATGTATCAATCACCTCATGTATTTATCATTTCTTGGCAGCAAAAGCATTCAAAAACCTCTCCTCTAGCTACTACGTAATATACAAAACTTAACTGTTAACCATAGCCACCCTACCTGACCTCTTTCTTGATACCTTACATTATCAGTCTAGAATGACTAGCCTCCTTCCTCCCCACCCCCAGTAAACTATCGTGGGTGTTCAGATGGGTCACTTATGTAAGTCCAAGAAAGGAGACCTCTAGGTCAGAGACTCTGACTTTTCCTCAGATTAGTTTCAGCTGGCCTTTTTCCAAGCACCACAGGAAGGGATACTGTAGACTTAGTGTTAAAGCCCAGAGGAAAATGATAGTTCTGTGACTATCACTTTCCAAGTGGAAACTCTAAGTTTGTTAAAAAACCATTGAAGAATTATCATTAGAAAAGAGAAGCATGGAGAAATAGTGGAAGGATATTCATAGAAACCAATTTTTCTACAACTCTCACATGTCTGTTCCTTACCTCAGTGCAATGTGCCCAGCATTTACGTAATTTGGTGAGATTATCAATTAAAGCCTCCCAAATTTTATGACAATGTTCAACAGTTAACCTTAAGAACTTTTTCTACTCATCATTATAACATTCTATGTGCATGACCTATGTCTCCTTAATAGCTCTCTAAATGTAGTTCATACAATTTAATTCTTCATAAATTTAGTAAAAACATCTATTCTCTAGAACCCTGAACTACACCTGTCCTCTGTCTGCAAGGCACTTGGAGAATCCCAATCAACCCTTTGTCAAATTTTATGTACAAAACACTTTTAAAGGAAAAAAATCTCTCAAGGATCATGATTGTTGATTGAGATCGTTTATGACTACACTACCTAAATGTGTACAATCACTAAGTATAAAGTCTGTAGACTCGTATTCCGCATAATAATATAGTTTTATTTATATATATTTAATTTACAAATTAAACACCAACAGGGAAAACCGTTAAAATTTGAATCAACATTAATTTTACAATTAATTTAATGTGACAATTGTTGTTCTGCAATTTGTTTATGGTGCTGCCCGCAACGGCACAGGCTCTTTTGAACACAGCATGAATATATGATCACCATTTGATGAATCAATTCCTTTAACAGTTTTCTATATTTGAACTACTGCAAAACCTTTCTCATAGTGCACATTGATGACATTTTAATTCTCATTTGGTCCTAATGCATTATGTCCATATAAGTCTGACTTTCTTCTGCTACCCTTAGCTCACGATAATTAAGTGTCCTATTTGGCTCCAATGATAGTCAAGTGGACACAAGTATGGATAGTGATATTGCATGGCAGTCTCAGTCATAATGGCATCATCCAAATGATCCAGAATCTGTTCATGTGCTAATTTACATTATTTAATTATTATCAAAATAAAAACACAAAATAACTTCTGTGGAAAACTTTCAGACCCAGAAGAATTCAAATGTCAACTCCTTGAGGTCTAAGGAAACACGACAGTGGAGACTTTTTCCATTGATGGCTGAATATTTTTAAGGGTTAATCGAAGCTAGTCTCATAAAAATCTATTATCTGCTCAACTTGCTACATGTAACAAATGAAGAAAACATTGAATATACATTCTACCTCTTCAATCCCTGAGCAAATAAAAAATTCTTTGAACATTCAAACCAAAGTGTGCATGTTCTCCCTGATCTGGTGAGCTAAAATGCAAAGATCACAGGCTTTGATGTCAGATAGATTTTAGAAAGATTATTTAATCCCCCTAAGAAAACCAGTTTCTTCATGTGCAAAATGGTGACAAAAATACATACACTCAAGGTTATTGTAAAAACTAAACAAGGTAAAAGAGATCATGTGATGCATGGTTTCTGGTACAATAAATGTGTATTCCTTCTTTTATTCTAGCTAATCAGGACTATCTCCATTGGGAATAAAATTTTTAAAATAATAATTATTTAATGCTATTATTATACCTGAATAAAATCTTTATTTAACAATATAAGGTAAATTTATTTAAGTTTATGAAAATTGTCTAAAGTTGACAAATGTATTTTACAAATATATAATGGACATTTTAATGGCTAACACTTATAAGAAAATAATGGACTCATTTAAATAAAACAAATTAACAACATTCTTATAGTGTTAGTGAGTGTTACTCTCTGATAGTCTTCATGTTAAATGGATTTTATGAGCTAGAATTCATATTATGAGGAATTAAATGGGCTTTGCTGTATCAAAAGTCCATCCCAGTTTGGGAAAGTTCCATTTACACCAACAAACATCATATAAAAATTATAATTAATGCACTGGCATAAATCTGTCTATCATTAAACCTAGTTATAAATGGGAAAAAGATTAATATGGCCCTGAGTCATAAACTTTAATATAATGAATATCAAAAGTCTAAGCTTCTGATATTCATTTATCTAACTCATATACACATATATACAATTATAGACTATATATCTACAATTATTATTTAGGTAAATGAACATATACATATGTGTATGTGTATATATATGTGTATTTATATGCCATAAACAGAAATATACTCTTGCATTGATCTATACACCCATATATACAATATGAGGGTACTTCAAAAAGTTCATGGAAGTATTTGTATTCATATTCTTTTAATTCTATTTTTCCATGAACTTTTTGAAGTATCCTCTTACATATACATATAGTATATACATATGCACACACATAAGATTATGCACTGCAATGTTTTTTTTTTGTAAAAGTGAAATTTTAGTAGCAGAGTTTACAGAAAGAGGGATGAGGTCAGTGTTACATAATTTTCCAAAATATTATAACCATATTCTTACATCTTTAAGAATCTGCAAAGAATTACTAACATGTGGATTTGTTCTCAGCATATTTTTAAAGGTTAACATAGTGTCTACAGATTATGTTCCTAAAAACAAAACTTGTACAAAAACCTAATGACATATTTTTGACAATTACTTCTTCTGGAAGACTTTGATTTCTGATTCACAGGTATGTCATTACTATAACTATTGAGAATGGGTTCAGTTAGCAAGAGTCAGAAGAAGAACATCTATAGTAAAAAAAAGAATTCAATTTGCTTTTTAAAAACAGCACGATGACTACTCTCATCCCCTTAGATCTAGAAATTTGGTTTATATCTCTTATACTTGTTGCATAGACACTGTATGGTGCATGTAAGCAATAAGAATATATCCCCCCATGCTCTCAAAAACTAAGGTAATCCAAACTGGAAAAAGGAATTTAGAATATTCCTTTTTAAAGTCAAGCATTTAAAAACCTCTTTCGATGGCATTTTAATTTGATTAGCATAATCACTACTTAAAATCTAAGATAATGTGCTGAGATCATACTTTTCTAATAGTTCTGTAATTCAGATAACATATTATGATCCCTAATGAATGGGAATATCTGCAACTATGATATAAAATAGAATAATCAGAATTTAAGATATGTCTTCATATCCTCAGGCTTTAAGTTATCATCGCATTTTCAGGCAGCACTTATAAAATGATTTCCCATGTTAATTGATATTATAGCTTCTGCATGAAAAAGCTATGAGCATCTTTATATCCAGTCCATCATTTTCAACCCCAGTGAAGATTATTCATGTCCCAAATGTGAATTCGGAATCGCTGAAATAAAGTGCACTGTATGGCATTAATTCAAAGCATTATTCAGATGGGATAAGACTTTCTATGTTCTAAGTCTTAACTTAGCAAAAACCTAGGTTTGTGTTTTGTCTTTCATTTTAATCTGAAAAATTCCTTATATTATAATCTAGTAATGTAGTAAAACTACATTTAGACAAGCAAGTAGCAGGCTTGGTTTTTAATCCAAAACAATTTATTTTAATATAAACATTGTTATTTGGGGAGAAAAATTTAAACTATGTAGCTTCTAGGTTTTTAAAAAATTTTTCAAATTAAAAATTTTAATTAAAATTACCATCTCTATACATACAGATGGTAACTAAGGCCATATATAAAACAGTGCATTCCCATTCAAAAATCACAAAATCAGAGTCTTATACAGTCATATTAGAAACTCTTTGACAAGAGGATACATCAGTGAATACAGCCTCATGCTCAGCATGACTTGGAGCTAGGCAAAATGATGAAAGCATGGCACGTCATACTGAAGAGCTTGTATTTAACTGGAGAGGAGACAGAAACCAAAAAGAGAGAATGAGAGTAAGACAAAGAGAAAGAATTCCAAATAAAGGAAGATTTCTTCTACCTGGGGAGAAAGGAAGACTGTGGAGCTTTGAGATAGCCCTTGAAGGATAGTCTACATAGATGAAGAAGAAGAGGATTCCAGGTCCAAGGAAACAACATAAGCAAAACCACAGTGTCAGAAAACTATCAGGGATGCCGAAGGGATGAGGAGGAGCCTATGGGCCGAATGCTTGGCCTAGAGCACAATGTCAGGGTGGAACAGAGTAAGTGAGGAAGCTGATCGTTTAAGACCTTGTGTGCCGTACACATTTTAATTTTTCTTCTGGAATCTCATCCTCTATACCCCTTTCTTATGTCTGAGGATCCCCCATCTAATGTCAATCAAAGGAGCAAAAAATAGGGAACATAGTCATGCTCACAACTTTCCCAAGAGCTAGGGTGCAGAATACTGACCTGCGATTTCCCTGTTGGACCCACCTGGCCCAGGAAGCTAGGTCAAAAAGAAGCAAAAACAGTATAGACTGCTTCCCTGTGAGGGTGGAAACCACTGAAGCAGCCCCTTCTGACTTCCAGTGGCAGCAGGGGAAGTGTTTCGAGGGTCAGTGTCTGGTGACGGGGTCTGGTGGGTCCCAGCAGCAGCACCAAACACTGCACCAGAGAGCAGCTGGAGCATAATCCTGGGCTCTGACCCTGGCAGCCTACACTCAACCTGGTCCTAAGGCAATGCCAGAATTCTGTGAATTGCCCCAGATCATTTAATACACCCCCTTCTGTATAAATTAGACAGAGGTGGTCCTTTTGCTTTGAACCAAGAATCTTGACTGATACACCCCACAAAATTGCTTGGTCTTTATTTTGTAGGATATGTAGAACCAAAAGTCAATTTGAGGCAAATCTGAGTTTGATTTAGAGTGTTATTTCTTTTTATCATCTAATGAATTTCATAAAGTCTATCAAGAATTAACCAAAATTTTACATAAGGTCATATGTATTATTTAATTAATGGTTGAAAACACTATGAATATAGATTATCTTTTAATTAGTACTTTGCTGCAGCTTTGAAATCCCAATTTTTTTTAAACCTCCAAATTATTTTTTGCCAAAATTAATCTTCTGAATCAACAAATAAGTGGTTTCCCCCAGCCCAGTTTCCAGATCTGTCTAGACAGAAACTCCTCGGCAATAATCTGATTTTAAAAAGCATTGAACAGGCTAGTTTCTGCATTAATTTTGCAGAAGAATACTGTCTAAAGAATGGCCACTGATTTACGAGCTGTATAAGTCAACACCTGACATATGGAAGCTTCAGTTTCGAGTTTGAGAGCTATAAATGTTGTGTTGTAACACTTACTTAAAAATGCAATATTTACATGTGATTGACTCAGAATTTGGTACAAGATAAATTAAAAGAGATAAATTCTACATGCAGCAATTTTAGGGTTTCTTTTCCATTAATTCTTCCGTTCTATTCAAGCAATTCCATTTGCTAATAATTCCTCTCATGCAGCTATTTGTTATCCTTATTGTGGATGAATGAACTCTAAAAATGCAAACTGTGCCAATGAATACTTTGTCCAAATGATAGACTGTCAAGAACCAACCTTTCAACCCGACAACTAACATAACGGCCACAAGAGTGATGTCTGCCCTTCTTTATTTAGCACAAGAAAATGAGTGTTCTGAGGTAAGGCCCTGTAGATAGTCTAATTTAGGGACACAGCGTAAATATATTGACTTCAAAAATTAAACAAAAATGTCTTTGACCTTCTTATTTCATATTCCATATGTAACTGTATGTGCCTATTAGGAGGAAAGATGATACTTAATGAGGTAATACTTAAACACTAAAGAGTGCTCAAAACAAAATATTTAGAAAGTTTACCTCAGAAATGTGAATTTATTAGTTAACTTTTTTTTTTTTTAGCAGCTGGCCAGTACAGGGAGCAGAATCTGTAAACTTAGTGTTAAAAGGTTGTGCTATAACCGACCAAGCTAACCAGCCAGTGAGAAATGTGCATTTGAATACTTAAAATAAAAATTTCTCACAATAATGAAAAGAGATAGCTACACAAGAGAAAACATGTTACAACCAAGGAAATTTTGTCTTTAGGAGAAACATACTTCTTAGCACTGTAATTAAAATAGCTCTTTTTAGTTTTTTGTCTGCCTTTTATAGCCCAGCTCTTAGTATGATTCATTTAATCTGAGGGTCTAATTCTTATTATAAGTATCAATTTCTTTCTGCATTTTGAAGTGTCAATGTTAAACTAAGTGCCCCTACATTTGTACGATTATATTTCTGAGTAGCCTAACCATTAGCAGCAAACCTCCTTCTAGTTGCAAGACCTAAGCCTCTTTAGAGCATCTTGTTTTCCATTGCTTCTCTTGTTTATTCTCAGATCTTACTCATATCAGACCCCTATTGAAAATGAAAAGATGTCAGTATTATTTTTTGAAAGCAAAATAAGATACTTATGCTTAATTATCTGTTCTATCCAGGACCAGTGCTGGGCCTTTATTCATACTCCAGTACTAATGAACAACCTATCCTGGCTGACAAACAAAAGCTCCCTACCCATCTTTTCAAATCCAGGGTTACTCCTCCAGAATTCTCTACATACTGCTATTTCAATTTTCTTCCTCAGAGGCTATTGTAATCACTGAATTTCACTAATGAACAAAATACTATAGTGTCTATTGCATCAAATTCAAATGAATTCTTCTGTATTTACTACATTCCTATAATATAGCAATAAACCCATCATGCTTGTTTATTTTTATTTTCTCACATTAAAAAGCACTTTAAATTTCAGTAAAAAGAGCATCTAGAGTGTTATACATACTAACATATTCTTATCAAGAATAACAGAGTTTAAGATATTGACCCCAAGCCGCTAATTATATTGCAACTCATAATTATATATTGAATTGAGTGAGATACTCACTGATTTATATTTGCTATAGGTCAAATGTGTCCCCCAAAGGTTCATGTGTTAGAAATTTGATCTTCATTTTACGTGTTAAGAGGGTGGGAAATCCAATTATGGTATTTGAAAGGTGGGACCTTTAAAAGGTGATTGGATCAAGATTGATCCATTCATAGAGTAATGGGTTGACGGTTTAATGGGGGGTCATGGATATGGCTCTGATGGCTTTATAAGGAGAGCAAGTGAGAAGTTTAGTTTCAGCCCATTCTCAGCATCTTGCTGTAGAGAGCCATCACCAAGAAGAAGGCCCTCACCAGATGTGTTCTCTGGACTTTGGACTTCCCAGACTTCCAAACTGTAAGAAATAAATTTCATTTCTTTATAAATTACCCAGTTTCATATATTCTGTTAAAAGCAACAGAAATGAACTAATACGATATTCTATTTTTAATCTATTCTTTTTACCATTAGGTCATAAGTATTTTTCTATTTTGTATAATAAACATAGGAACTCATTTTTAATAGTTGTCTGTAATTATGTCATATAGATACACAGTAGTTTATTTAACCATCTCACTCTATTATTTAGGTTATATCACATAATAAATATCACTACAATCACTACACACAAATCTAAAATCATCTCTAGTGCACTAAAAGAGAGATTGCTAGGTGAAAGGATAGATTGCATATAAGCAACATTAAAAACTTGAAACCAACATTGAAATTTTAAGTGTCCATTTCACATGAACATCAAGAAAAAGTGTTAACAACTGGTATTTAAGAACTTCTAAATAGATATTTTTAAAGGGATTAATTTGCTAGGTACAACTTCTAAATAATTATCTCAAAGACATTTAGAGTTATATGAAAGAATTCAGAGATAATGTTAAATGTATTTAGGTATATAAGTCCCACTTCATGAGTATATTTATTTTCAACTATTTTTGGACATTTTGCTGATTTAATATGCTTAAAATAATGGCACACTGAATTAAGAAATTGTCACTGACTTTCAGTTGTACCTAATTATTCTACATACAAGTAAAATTAACTTAAGTAACACATCACTTTTGACTATTTAAAGGATGTTCTTAAATATAAATACATCAGGTAAACACTTCTGTTACCCCCTTACTTTATTTTTTAAAAAATATTTAGAATTAAAAATTTGTTCTTTAAGTAAAATATTTTTAACAATTTTTTCCAGTGTCAGTTGAATAATGGTTTGTGCATTTCCAAAGGAAGAAATTGGACAATTGTGATTGAAACACCTGTCATGCTGACCAAACCTGACAGTCTGATGCTAATTTCAAAACATTCCTCATTCTGCCAGGAAATGGCCCACCTTTCCGCAGAATCACACTCTTATGGGATGGATGATGGATGTTCCTTTGATGCCATCTGGGCTATCAGAGTTTGAACCAGATCATTTCAGTCTATATTCAGCTCTAACCTTTGTTTATCAGTTAGCCAGCCACGCTACCCTCCAATCATAGAGAAGGTTACTATGAGACATTTATCTTTACACTCTAATGCTTCTTTATATATTTTTATCACTCTATGCTTCATAAAGCATTTTTCAGATCCATTATCTCATGTAACTGTCACAATATGGTAGGAAAGGTAGGGGATCTATTATTAGTTTTTGGTTCAGAAAGGCAAAGTGATAAACTAGCTAGTGTCAGGGGTAATGTAAAAACCTAGGTCTCCTCATTTCCAGGCCAGTCGACTCTCCGCTATCCCTCCTAACACTCTCTGGCTCATTTGGGTAAAAGGTATCTTACTGGTTAAAATTTTATAAGGCATTTACCACCTTAAACCAGATAAGAGTCTAAGAAATTTCAATACACATTTTTTTTTTTTTAAGAAAAATCCGTTTTCTTTTCCAAATGGGTATTAGTCAGTATTTTAACTCTCACCCGGAATTAGCATAAGAATTTTTGGGGATACATAGAAACATTATTGCATTTAATATACATACAATCCTACATGAATCAGAAAGACGTCGACCCAAAAAAGCTGATGCTGGACTTCAGTGTCCAATTTCTAAACCATTGGTAATTATCAAACCTTAGCAGATAATGTAGGTGTGATGGTTAATTTTATATGTCATCTTGGATAGGTGATGGTCAAACACCAGTCTAGATGTTGCTGTGAAAGTCTTTTTAAATGTGATTAATATTTAAATCAGTAGGCTTTAAGGGCTGGCCGGTTAGCTCAGTGAGTTAGAGCAAGGTGTTGATAACACCAAGGTCAAGGGTTCAGATACCCTTACCAGCCAGCCGCCAAAAAAACCCCCCAAAATCAGTAGGCCTGAATAAAGCAGATCACCCTCCATACTGAGGGTGGACCCATCCAGTCAGTTGAAGGACTTGAGTGAAAAGAATGAGGTCCCTAAAGAGGATGGAATAGTGCTTCCAGACGGCCTTCAGACTTGAGCTGCAGCATCAGCTCCTGCTAGAATTTCCAGTCTGCCTGTCTATCCTGCAGATAGATTTTAAATTTTCCAACCCCATAATAGTGTGAATCAATTCCTTTTGACCGCCCTCCCTTAATAACACACACACACACACACACACACACACACACACACACACACACACACACACACACACACACACACACACAGATGTGTATATATATATATATATATATTTTGGGTTTTTCTTTTTTTTTTTTAATATACATCCTGTTGGTTCAGCTTCTCTAGAGAACCCTGATTAATACAATAGGTTAGCTTTATCAGCACCTATTCCCAAGCTGCTTCTCCGTTTCCTTCTTCTGCCACGGAAGCTATAATAAAAGTATCCAAGTTACCTGCCTCTCGGGCCGCTATGGCTGACTATATGACACAATTGTAACCAGGACATGTAGGCAGAAGTCCATGGGGAGGACTTTCACTCATGCAGAAAAGACTAAACCCATGCCAGGAAAAGTCTTTCCCCTTCCTACTTGGGACTACAATTAGTGTCTGAAATCTATAAGCATGAGGACAAGAAACAACACTGGAAACAAAGGCAGAATAAAAAGACAATAGAAGGATGAGACTGGGATGGCATCACTTAGTATCACATAGGCAAGACCTACTCACCTACACACCTGGAATTAAAAAAGAAAATTCAATGTGGCCAAGTTTTCTATTTTCTTTGGTCAAATACATTCTTAAATGACTCAATAACTTGTGTAATGGCTTTATATACATTTATCTAAATTCCTACAGATCAAATCTCTACAGCATTCAGCTAGTAAATATTTGTTTCCTTATAAACAGTTTAGTAAAAATAATTTTTAAAAAACACAAGTATTAAAAACTCAGGTATAATTTATCAAGCATTTAATGATTTTCTTAATTAAATGTGGGACAGCAATTAATGAGTGGCTTCTTTTAAAAGGCTTTCATTTAGAGCTATGTTGGAAGAAATCAGTTCCTCCAATAAGCTGAAACCCACAAAGCACAATGAGGAAGTCAGTCTGCCCAAGGTACAAATGGTTGTAGGACAACACTAACAAATAGGAACACAGCCACATTTTGGGGCTAGATTTTTCACCAATATACATGCTTTAAATAATTTACAAATCTGCAGTAAACAGGAGTTGTTTTCAGTGGATTATTCAAAAATGACAATTTTTTTTTTTCCCGTTAGCCTGATATATCAGCCCACAAACGTTGCTATTGGCAGAGTGTAATAAAATCAGGGAGGCTAAGATAGAGGCACTTTAAAATCAAATGGATTGGAAAGACATGCACATTGGACAAGAATTTGAATACAGCTGTTTCCAGAAAGAGATTAATTAGCCCAGTGGCCTAATGGGCCCCAGAATTCCAAGACCTTCTTTAATGGGAGGCTAGAAGAGATGCTGAATCCCCAGTGGTAGGTGAGGATTCTTATTCATCCTTTTCATGATCCCTGTGTGGCTGTTATCTCATCTGTAGTCTTTTGGTTGCTTTCTGCCAACAGTTCGAATCTTAGGTGGTCACTGACACAATCATCCTTATGCAAGTAGAATCTCTCTGGTTTTCTCCTGTGGTGCTGTGATCCCCTAATCTATAACTTTGACCTAGGGGAGGCTTGCCTGACATTCCTGTCCTCAGGGCATCATGGGCAACCCTCTTGTCTCAGTCCTTCTCCATGCTTGGGAAGTTCACCTACCTACCCTTCCAAGTTAAGATCAACTTCTCCATGAAGCCTTCCTGCTGAAATTTCAGAGGCCCCAGTGATGGCTCCTTTTAAACGTCTGTAGTGCATTTCTATGTATGACTTATCAATTCCATGCTTGCTTCTATGTTACTCATATTCCTATTTAGCTCTCCTGTTCCCTAGCTACACTCTTTGGGGGAAAAGATTATGTGCTTACAACAAGGCAGTGAATCTTAACACTTGGTAAGTACTTCCATTACACTCATTCAGATAGGGTCTGATGTCCTGATATTTCTACTGTATGACATTACATTTTGTTTAAACTCCAGAAATAAGTTTATCTTTCTAAAGGGGTTATCTGAAGCACCATCTTTATTTTCATATTTTATCAACAGCTAAGCATCTGGCCGGCATTCAACTCAAGCCTGCTCACTATGATAACTGTAATAAAGATGGTAATAACCCCATTTATCAGTACAGATTTTCACAAGGATTTATTAATGATATAAGTCAATGTAAAAGGCACTCCTAGAAACTAATCATTATGAAACCCTCCTATTAAAAATCCCTGAAACAATAAAAATTTCTCCAAGGTAGTAGCTGTTTGGTTTGTTTGCTTGCTTTTTATGATTTAACTTTTCCTGGGAAATTTCCTCTATGTGTATGTATTTCTGAGCAGTAAATGAGAAATCTTCATTCTAAAATAAACTAATTATCAGAAGTAGAAATATTTTTCAGATAAAATGATGAGTTCTCAGAATATATCTCAATAAGAAAAATTCTAGTATTGTATGTATGTCCATGTGAACTTTGTTCCTAAAGAGTACAGGTGAAAGAAAAACAATTACTTCAGATAAAACGGACAGTCTACATTTTTATTCTTGCCCTGTGACACAGTGAAAGATACAATTTTCTGTTTCCATTGAAAATGAAACTTTTTGTTTTTATATATCTTTTTCTGTGAACATGCTAAAGACTGGAAGGACTGTAGCAATTTCGGTCTTTGATTTTCTCCTCATAGATCTCTCCCTGAAAGATGGAGTGATTCCTTATCTTCAACAGTAACCATGCCTAGGGAAGAGAATGCTGAAATTGATGGCAGCACTTCTGTATTCTGGTTCTTTACTGTCTGACCTTTGTACCTACCTCTTGTCTCTCTAATTTCCTCACATTGTATAGACCTTCTCTATTCAAACCTGACATCGTAATTTTAAATTGAAAATGAAATGCTATTCTTTGAGCTCATAGGTAGAATATCAATGTAACATTTTGAGAAGGATATGGTATTTGGAATCAAATAAACCAGAGTTTAAAGCAAGACCGTAACAACTCTCTAGCTGTGTGACCTTGGGCAAGTTACTAAACTTCTTTTAGCCTATTCCCTCCTTTATAGCGTAGGGCAAAGGAAACTTCCCACTTAATCCCCCTTGAAGTTCAAGAAGAGAGTGTTAAAGCACTCAGTACAGAGTTTGGTACATAAGTAATAGTCAATCATTGACTATTATAGTAATATGTCAATATGAATCCATTTATGCCTATTACTCTTATTTTATATACTTAGAAATGTTCAAAAGCTTAGGTTACTGTTTGTCATAAATATAATAAAATACTAGACACGTCAAACATTTTCTAGCATAGTCTTACTTGTATAATTTTTTAAAAAGTAGAAATTAATACAGGTAGAACCATACCAAGCTACAGATCAGCATTTGGTCAGGTTGTCTATACTGCATTTTATGCTACAATAAGTTTTTGTTCCAGTTTCAATTTCCTCCACAAGTTACATAATACCTTAAGTGTTAAAATGATGCAGAGACTCATCTAAATTTACTTCAATAGCAATTATAGCATTCAAAAGAAACAAAGGTAATCAGAACAGCTCTACAAAATGATGCCAGCATTTTTACCCACCAATTTTTAAAATAAAAGAAAATCTATTAGATCCAGATGTAGATTGATTTGGCCAAGCCACATTAATTCTATTTTATAGAAAAAAATTTGGAAAATATGAGCTAACAAAAAAATATTTTTCATATTTTCTAATAGCCTAACAACTATATAAGTAGGCTGATAAGAATCATATATCACTGACATAATTCTTTATTAATTTTGCCTAGGAGCTGTGGGGAGCTGGCTGGTAAATTAGAAACCTCATAAACTCATGCACATAAACTGGAATTTAACACTTGTATGGAGAAAGGAAAAGCCAAAAAGGGATTAACTGTCCCACTCCTTTAAAAAATTTTTTTTTCATGTAGTGTTTTCGATCACAAATCTTCTTTTGAACAAAGAATAAGATGAAAGTAGGGGTTCTTTAAAAAATAAAAGCACAGATGTTTTACATAATCAAGAATTCTCCGTATTGTTACTGGTGAACTGTATACAAAACTGATAATTGCTGCCATACAATAAAACTTGAAAAGCAATGAAACACATCTTCCTTTAATTATTCTCAGACATGCTTTATAACTGTCTACCAAGTTTGGTAAAATCAATTTCACTCATTATCAACTGTTTCAAGCAATTATTGAACTTTGGTGTAATTTAAATGAGATTTAATTTTTACAAGCTTTGGATAGTTTAAGGGTGTTTCGTAGGCTGATTTTTAAATCTGTGTACACAGGGTCGTGAATACAGGGTCCTTTGTCCATTTATTAAAAATGTCAAAAGTTTACTAAGAAAAGAATAATCAAAATTTATATGGTGTCAAGAATATCAGAGAAATGTGACTGTATTTGACAGCTAAGAAATCACTTCAAAAATGGATTGAGGCAAAATAAAACTTGATTAAACATTATGATACTATAACACATACATACACAAAAAATTAGGGGATTAAAAGAGAAAATAAAAATGTAGTCAAGATTAAGAAAATTAGAATTTAGTTAAGAAAAAGACAGAATCTTAAAATTTATTTAAATCAGGGCCTTCTAGAACCTCATGATAATATACACATTTATAGAGTTTGTTTCAAGTAATTTTGTTTTATTACAGAAGTATCATAATTATTTAAAAATTATAATTATGCATTTTAATTAATGTACTACCATTCGTTACATGGCCTAGGCCTCAAAAAAACTAATTTATGGTATACTGTTAAGTGCTCTTCAAATGAAACAACAAATCAATTCTAATGGATTTTAAATTAATTTTACAAGTAACCAGGTGTTAGACAATCTAGTGCAGAATTACTGCACTGAATGTATAAATGTTATGGTAACAAATATGTATAATAGCAAGAGTACATCAATTACATGGTTATAACCAATGAAAACAAAACAGTCACAAACACTAGGATAAAATACGTTGTCAGAAGTGCAAATACTGATTAACAAACGTTAATCAATTTGATTATGGTAGGCCCTTCCACAGACTTTCCAAAGTCAGAAGACATTCTGGCTAAAATGTGATTTACCACAACTTTTTAAATCTTTAAGGTTATTTAATGAAAAAAGGAAAACAAGACAAGATGACAGTCAAATATGAGAAATACAGAATTTCAAACTGTAGGGAAATCTCATGAATCTTACTATAAGCAATTACATGGGTAGAAAATCAAGGATGATGGATTTATACACTACATAATTAATCGAAGGTTATCCTGCTCTAAATCTATTTGTAGTAAAAGTACCTACAACACAATTATTTAAGACGCAAAACAGAACTATATACAGTACTCATAAATCCAAAACTCTAGTTTCACAAAAGAAGTCATATATCTTAAGAGACCTGGAACACTAAACTAAAGCCGTTTTGGATAGAAACTTTATAAAATGATTCTATAGTATAAAATAACCTCTAGGTTTGACAAATACTGCTATGTAAATATTCAGTAAGTTGCCTACCTAAAATATCAACTACATTTTCAAGGGAAATAAAAAGAACTTTGGTCCATGGCCAAATAATAATGTGTCATAAAGCTCCATGCTATGTGCTTTAATGACCCAAATTTGTTTTATAATCCTAATTCTTCAGAAAACTCTACAATGACACAATATTTGGCATTCAAGCTCTGGTAAATCACATAAAATACACGGAAGCTGGGTCTGGGGCAATGGCTAATTCCCTAACCACACGGGAGCCTCCAATGCATCCTTCCATGATACAGCCATTAAGAGGTCATCTAATCACGGTGCTCACCTACTCAGAACTCTACAAAGCTCCCCCTTATCTACAGCACTGAGTTTCCATTCACACTGCTCCTTGTAATCACCCAGAAAGATTTTTAACAATACTATGCACAGGCCCAATTCTACACCAATTACATTACCCTGCATGCTTCTAAGAATCACGGATCTACAACATGCAATCTAAACATGTGAACATGATATACAAGGCCTTTCATAATCAGGTTCTACCTACAGCTTTTGAGCTTCCTTTCTCCTGCCTCCAGATATGCTGGAACCAAACACACTATTCTGCATCACACTGTCCTTCCACCTTTGCCTTCCCAGCATCTCGACTCACCTGGCAATGCCCCTAAGCATTACTTCCAGCTTAGAGGAAGCAAAGCACTTTCCTGTTCTCCTCAGGCATTTCTTCTCTTATGCTCCTGCGTATCCTGTACTTTCCTCTATAAAGCAGTCAGTTACAGTAGTGGGCCTGGAAATATTTGTTGAGAATGACTGGATAAAATCAAAGTTACCCGTTTAAGTTTTTAAAAATCCAAAAAGTTAGTGTTTCTGCAATTAATTAAATAGATCACTCTGACAACCTTTTCCTTTAGAGCGTGAATTCAACAAGTCAATGTGAAAGCAATCAAGTCAATGAAAACATTCCACCTGTATTTTAAGAACTCTAGTACTATAGTCAGATACAATAAATAAAACCAGCTATAAAACCTTAAGCCTCGCATAGATAAAATTATACATTTTTTTCTAAGAATATTTTAAAATCCACCTTGATTTTTTTTTTAAAAGAATAATATATGAACCATGAAAATCAGACCATGAGAAAACATACAGTTGTGATTGATGGCTTTATATTCATTGTTTTAAAGTCCAGCGACTAGCTCTTTGGAATAGATGAATAACAGAAAATGACAGAATTGCAGAAGTGCTGATTATACTCCTATTATTCCCCAAAAGGAAAACAAAACAAAAAGCATTTTTTAAGATTTAACTAAAAATAGACTGGATATCTGAATACAGAAAATTAAGAAAATAATTTACACAGTGTCTAAACCCTAGAGCCTCATCAGGGTCACCTGGGAAGTTTTAACACATGCAGGCCTCACCTGTAGGAGATTCTGATATAATGAGTGATGAGTGGGGTCCAGCATCAGAACTTTTTCCAGAGTCCCCCAGGGGATTCCATTGTGCAGTCAGGGGAGAGAGCCACTGAATGAACATCTTCCCTATGATGACTGCAGAGCCCATCTTGCAAAAAGAAATTGCAATTAACCCCTTTCCAGTCAACATTATCCCATTCCCACAAGGAGAAAAAAAGGATATGAACATTGTAAGCTGAAGAATATTAATAATAGTTAACACTTACCCGGGGTTTAGTAGGTGTCAAGCATTATTCTAAGGGCTTCTAATACATTGACCTTTTTATTCTTCACAACAGTTCTGTAAAGCTGGCACTATTTTATGCAATTCTGCTTCTGCAGAAATAGCTAGCAGTTACAGAATGCTTAACACTGCTAGACATTACTCTGATATAAATGCTGCTATATACATTAACTCACTTAATCTTCACAACAGTTCTATGAATTAAGTACTGTTACTCGTCAGATAGACAAGGAAATTAAGGCACAGAAAGGTTAAATAATTTGTCTATGGCCATACAGCCAATAATGAGAAAACTGGGATTTCAAGCCAGGTAGTCTAGCTTCAGACTTAACTAAAAAACAAAATCCTAGTGATTTGTGGTACACAACAGGCACAAAATATATTAATATACAAAAATATACAACAAAACTACTAAAAATGTCTTTATTTTTCTCCTCTTTAAGGGTTAGCAATACCTGTACAAACAAGAGAAGAAGCTAACTTAAGAAAATTGAAATAAGAATAATTTGGTCCTAGTTCTGAGGCAAGTACCACTGTTGAACCCAACTGGATCTTTTGTGACTTAGAATTAAAAAAACAGTTTAGATGGATGCTGGAGATGGGAAACTCAACTCTGTATTAGACTTGAAAGCAAGAGATGGGTTCTAAGCCTGATTCCTCCTCCCTGTGCACTCCATGAGGACAAGAAAGACGTGTGTGCTGTTCACTGCTGATAGAAAATGCTCAATAAATATATTTGAACAAATGAAAGCCACCTATATAAGATGCGAGATGACTGAATTCTAAGGCAGAACATTTCCAATTTATTTTAACACTATATTTTTTCATTTTCTGAGAGACATTCATCATGTACATTGAATAGCCTTATTCATATAAAATGTATTTCTACATAATAGGATATTAGATTATTAAAATGTTTTAATTAAAATGTTAATATTTCTATATTTTAATTTGTGCATGCAAATTTTACCTTAAAATTATTTATGAAAACTGACATTACTAATAATCAGCTCAGTATGTATGTAACCACATTTCTAAATCTAGGCCAAGCACTTCATTATTCTCTTGGACCACTTCTGTGCTCCTCAGGTGAGGTGGCCATTCTGTCCTTGATCTTGTTGGATTCTTCCATCTGTAGCTGGTATCTCTACCCTCCTCTTGATTACCAAAGCATAACCATAGGGTTCTCACTAGAGAATATACATATCTCAAACTTCCTGTTGGCCAACCTAATATAAAACCTTTGTGTGATGGGAGCATAAGAGCCATGAATGGCTCTCTCAACGGTATCCTAAATTTTAAAATACAATCAATCAAGGTACCAAACAATGGTGCACTTGACCATAATCACAGTCTCCAAGTTGAATTTTTTTTTGTAGAATTGCCCTTCTATGTTGTATCCCTGGCTTATATTAAGGGGATTCGTGCAAAATATCTAAGTGAACCATACTATATGGGGGAGATTTCTCTTTGGTCTCAGTATCAGGATAAGCTAGGATTCTCTTTAATGTCAGAAAAACAGGAGCCCTGCATGAGTTTTTATGGTTTTATTGGGTTTTTTTGCACATTTTCTTTTCTCTCTGATTTCTTTGCACTTTAATTTTATTTATTATTACTTATTATATAAATTATTTTTATTAATATGTATATTTCTTCAAACCAACTTGTTGAGATACAGAACTCCATCAATAAATATCTTTACAGTAAAAATGAATGAAATTGAAAGAGATCATAAAAAGTTCAGATGCCACTGACTGTGAAGAATAAAGAATACAGGTTTTGAAATTATGAATGGTGAGTAAAGATTTTTAAATCTCAAAAAAATTAAGAAACCCATTTCATTCATCTGATAGTTCCAGGATAGTGTCTGCTGAATTTTTAAAAAATATATTATTTTAATTCAGTTAATTTTGAAACTTGTTCCCTACTAACTATACTATAAATGCCCACACCCTTCCAAAACAGAATAACCTTAAATGCATTTCATGACTCAAACTGATTTATATGTGGTTAAGTCTCAACTAGAGTATCGTTTAATGGTTAGGACAGTGAGGAACTGCAACCCCTCAATTTTTCAGTTTACTCAGGTTTTCTTATTGTCCAATAATATCAAATAATGACTCAAATGACTCAAGGCACTGATTTTTTTCTGACTTTAATGAAGTTTTTAACTGAAATGTCTCATTAAAAGTTATACCTTTGAGCAAAAATACCATGCTATAATCAAAATAAAATGCAGTACAGTTATATAGTAGAATACATTTCTTTGTATTTTGAGCACTAATTCCCTAGGTAGTCAAGAGACTGAAACAAATGTTTCTCAAAACATAGCTGTTTAGAGACCAAGACAAAGAAAGTGGAAGTAGAAAATTGACTTGGAATTTTTTTCAGGAAATTAAAATATCAGTGATCAATTAAAGAGGAAGTATATTCAAAGTTTGTAAACTAATGAGTATTCATGCCATCATGGAGCTTATT
This sequence comes from Cynocephalus volans, assembly GCF_027409185.1. Taxonomy (NCBI): domain Eukaryota; kingdom Metazoa; phylum Chordata; class Mammalia; order Dermoptera; family Cynocephalidae; genus Cynocephalus; species Cynocephalus volans. Next base: position 114,391,376 of record NC_084461.1, on the reverse strand, counting down.
TCAAATTACCTGAAGGCATCTTCCAAACTTAACACTTTTCACAATTGTTGGAAACCATCTTCTTGGAAAGCATAAGTTGTCACAATTCAGGTGATAGGCATCAATTAGCAATGAAAATGAGCTAGGTGAGACTACAAAATATGTAAAACCATACCATGCTTCTCCATCAACTCAGAATGCAATTTTATTTTGTACAATGAAGAAAACAGTATAGCAGCAAAGAAATTTCATAAGATCAATGCATGATGATTTCATGTGACAAATGAGATGGGGGTGGAAAGAGTAGGTGTAAGAAGCTTACTGCTTTTCGTAAAGTTAAAAACAAAATTGTGACTGAATCAGATCAAGGAAAGATTTTTGAAAGACTGGATTTTAGATCAAACTCCCAGTCTTACACTTTTCCATATACATTATTATACTTTCAGGCTATAAACCATGTTCATGATAGAGCAAAATTAGCATTCATAAAGAGAGAAGTTCCTAAGGAACAGGAAGAAGCTAAGAAGGATGGACAACGGCCCTATAAGAATGATGCAGATATTTTAACTTTAACAAATATGTTAGGAAGAACTTACATATGGTTTAATTTATCATGTCATAGCTGTCTGGTATTACTTACAAGCCTAGGAGTACACTTCCAGAACATATCCTTTTGTGAACTAATGGAATTTTCTAGGCTGTTTGTGGCCTTTAAGTGGCCAAGATTGAACATAAGACATCTTGGTGTGAAATTAACTCTTTAATGAATCTCATAAAAATGGGTTTAATCATAGCAAATGGTTTTTTAAACCCACAGAGAAATATTTTTACCAATATGGAACTCTGTCTTCTTTGAAACATTTAATTTTATTAAATAAAAATATATATTCTTTGGCTCCATTTTGCTGCAAACATTAAGATAATAAATAAAAAGTATTCTTAAGTATTCTTAAGTCCTTTAGATACATGAAATGAAAAACTCACAGAGAAAAGAGCAATCATTGGAATTAAAATTATTTTAATGCTTGAATATACGTGATTTTGCTAAAAACAAAAACAAAAAACAAAATTCCCAATTCTGCTAATATACAAACTGAAAATGAATGTATAAACAATTTTTAACAGTAAGGACTTTCCTGTTATTTACCAAAAACATATCTATAATCAAGAATGTGTAACTATATTTATGATACATAATTCTAATGGCCAAATGTGAAAACTATTCATTCTTCTATAAATTAAAGTATTTAAGACATATGTTTCATTCTCACTGGAAAATTACTTCATTTTCTGGACAATATTTTCATGAAATTTGCAATACGTGGATTATACTGTTCAAAAGATCAAAACTTTTATACCTACCAGGGCCAGGCAGCTAAACTAAATGTGCAAAGAAAGCCTGGTGTACAACAATAGGACATGAAGAGAACTGATGCTAAAGGCATCAAAAAGCAAAAACAAAAATCCTTAAAACACGCCCTATTCCAAACAATGTTTAAGAGCCATATGCAGTTTCTGAGCTGCCAGATTGCAGCTCTAGAAAAACAGTAGCAAAGTTAGAGCTCTACCAAAAATGAGATCTTAGCCAAAGGGAGATGCCAATAAATTCTAACGCTCACAGAGTGAATAGAATAGAATGACTTTTTCATGAACATGCTTCAGTTAGTAATCTTCACTTATAAAATTTGAGATATAAATGAGCATAACTACAGCAATCTATTATTAACATCTGCCATATGGCCTTGAAAACTAGATGCCTCAACCCCAGATGGGGAAGGCAGAATCTCAATTCAGACTCTCCAATGATCTCAGGCACACACAGAACCAGTCAGTATCTCTGAGGCTTACTAGCAGCTAAAGCCCTCCTTATTCAGAAGACGTCAGGCCATTTGGGGGCCCTAACTGTGATCTGGGTGCATATCCTGTGATCTCTTGGGATATCAGGGTTGGCCTGCCATGAGCACCTGATGAAAAGCAGTGCATGTCAAAATTCTTGTGTATTTTATTTTGTATATCATAAAGACAGAAGAAAAAAGAAAAAGCAAGTGGAAAAGACAGAGAAACAGAGCAAGAGTCCAACAGGCAAGACATATGAGAGTACTTCAAAAAGCTCATGGAAAAATAGTTAGATAATATGAATCTTTCCATGAACTTTTGGAAGTATCCTAGTATTTTCCCAGACCACCAGAACCTTATTGTGAGGAAGAACTGAAGCTGCACATTATTGTCTCAAAGCCCTGAGCCAAATTGGGAGGAAGTTACAGCTGCCTGGAGAGACAAGCTCCCACGTGTTCCTGTGAGCTGACTGCAGAATGGGATACTACTGACTTCTGCTGAAGATTCCAGAGAAATTCAGAAAAAGGGGCATTGTTCTAGAAACTGATCTAGAAATCTATACAGTAATTTTTTTCTTGATGTAGATAGAATCTGATCTGTTTGGGATTCTTTAGATATGTATATTAAATAATAACTTGTTAAGTAATATTTTCCACACTATCTCCTTAAGATCATTTATTTAATATGATGTGCACACACTGAAGCAAATATTTGTAATACATTTTTTAAACAGACATCCATGTTTCATTTTGTTTTACTAATATTGGATTCTTCATATTTCTAAAATACTGCAACATATGGTTTATTTTCTTTGCCAAAAAAAACTTTAAACTTGGATTCCCTAACTGACAAGTTTATTTTTATTTGACCCTTTTGATATAGATGAATCACCTATTACTAATAATTATTAAGTAAGTAAAATCCATGAATCCATGTTATATAACTTCGTATATGATCTCTATAGCATTAGGGCAATAATAACTAATACTTATTGATAATTTACCATGTTCCAGACACTATATGAATGGCTTTACATGGATCATTTCACCATTTCACTTAATCTTCACCAAAATGTGCAATCTCCACTTTCAGTTGAATCAAACAAGGCTTAAAGAAGTAACTTGCAGTGGACAGTGAAGCTAGTAAGTGGTAGAATGGTGGCCCAAACTCCAGTTCCAGTTCTGCCTCCCTCTGCACCTGCCTGCTGCTCTTTCTCTTTCACAATATATTCTTAACTGTACATACAACACAGAGAAAGTAAACTTCAATCTAGTAGTAAAGAAGAATACTAGAAGATTCTCAGATTTTATAGAAAATATAATTTATATTCAAGGAAAATGACACAATCTATATATTTTAATCATTTGTCCAATTCTGTTTCCATAAGATCTGCAAGCCTGTTCACCATTTTTAAAAGATAACATTCCATCATGAATGTTTCATCTGTTCAGACTCAAAAATCATGAACATGCTTTCGTAAAAGTGTTCTCAACTCTGCAAGAACTTTTATTAGGGGGAAAAGCCAAATAAAATCCTGAAATCTGTAAAAGGTATAGATAAAGGAAATGTAATATTTTCAGAAAATTCTGTTGCAGATGGCTCTTTTAAAAGGAATATGGAAACAAAATCAATGATCAATTTCATAGGTTTTCTTATGGTCAGATGCGAAATCTCACTTTTACTGAGGATGTCAATACAGAATGGAATAGATCAATCTTTCTACATAATGTGAACAGTACTATATATGGATACTACTTCAACTAATCTAAAACACAAACTAGAACGTGATCTATGGGATTTGTGTATGTCATACCCGAGTTTAGCTGTGCCTCAACTGACCTATTCAGGTGTCTCATGAAATATAGAACACCCTAGTGTTAAAATTCTTAAGTGTAATTTCTTTGTATATTTATCTATACTAAGTATATTAACAGATGATGCTTAACATATCTCTTGGTAATGAAACTGGCCATCACTCCTTTAAATAAGACTTTGAGATTTTTATTAGATTTAAGTCAACCCTCCTTTAAAATAAATACTGTTTAAATAGTTCCTTTAAAGACTGGAATTCCCAAGTAAAGTAAATTCTGTGTCCTATATCATAGATTAGCAAAATATAAAGTCAACATTCTACGACAGTACTCCTCTAGAAAAGATTTTCTAATACTAGGAAAAAAATGTTGATATAATTTGTTTAATACAGATTCTGAAGTCAGTGATGGACAAGTATCAGTGTAAATTCAAATGTATTATGAAAAGTTACTGAAAATGTTGTGTTCACCAAGTTGCAACCTGTAAGAATTAGGGTCTCTTTTGCCCATCTCTTCTTTTATACCAGTTAAAAGGATCTAAGATTCAACTCATTCTAACAGGGAGGATGCACATCCATGATAATATCTCTTCACTTTAACCAGAATAAATACCTATATTACAAATAAAATATTAAATAGATTCTTGAGCTTGTAGGACACTTGAGCATATTTTATTATCTTGGAATGTGAACGGGTAGACTGCTAGGTGAAGACTGGACCTTCATAGTAGAATCGAGGAATACAAAATGTTGGCTAAAACTTTATATGTGATAAAGTATTGTCATAAAGTATCAAATAAAACATAATAACTTCTCATCTTTGTTACTAACTACAGACAAGTTTTCTTTTCTCATCTATACAGAGTGAATGTCTGCAAAACAGTATCTGCAAGTACACAAAAGCAACTGAGTATCTTATAAATTGAATATTTATTTTTGTCTATCAGTTAGTTTTTTATTAAATGAACAAAGGGAAATCCTTTTATTGGGTTTATTCTAAATTACCTATCTTTAAACTTTAATGCTTTTGCATAAATTTTTATTCTAAAGAGTAGTTAGTTGTACGATAGTTTTATAAAAGAAAAAATATTATTTTATTATCAAAAGGAATTAGCTATATAATCATTTTTAATTTGCATAATAACTGGTTATCAATAATTTTCACTTTCTGTAATAAATATACAAAATATTTTCCCCAATACCAAAAAGTATTAAAAAAAAGCAAAATTAACTAAAGCAAGATTACACTTCTAAAAGAAAAATAAATGGAACTGTGCAACTTTGAGGTATGATGACTTCACAGGGAACACATTTTCATAAAATGTTTCTTCTACACTAAGTAACATGGAAATTTGAATAGATAAGCAAATGAGTTAAGATATAACTAACAAAGGTGTGTACTGGGTAGCTAAAATAATATTAAACTCCAACCACTTGAAAACCAAGCTACACTGAAAACTGCAATACACTATTTAAACGTTAAGTCAATTTTTACTAAGATTATCTTTTAGGAAATCTATTTTAAACAAAATCTTATTTCAAAACCAACTTCTGAAGGAAAAAATCCCAGAATATTTCATAAAACTAATTAGTGAAATAAAGTAACCGTTCATAATTCAGATTATTCAAATAATGGTGGTTGTTCAGGAAATGGCCTAAGAGCATACATAAATCCTAGAGATCCAGTCCAAATATTAAGCAGTTAATTAACACGTTCAGAACTTCTGTTTTTTTCCAGAAAACTCATCCCTTTTAGATGCCCAACAAATTATCAAAGTGATCAAAATTTGTTGAATAAATCTATTATAAGTGATACATTATTAGTTAACTTTTATTTTTAAAATAAGCTAAATTTCTACCTGAAAATTTTCAAAGAAACTTCAGATTTTAACTATTTGAAAGCAAGAAGATGCCACTATCTACCTAATCCAAAAAAAAGGCATAGTACCAAATTCTAAAAGCTGTAGCTAAAGAGAATAAAATCAGTTCTCTTGTTAGACACAGGAAATGGATACACTTGAACATAAACAGCAATAAAGCAAATAAAGGGGGAAATAGAATATTCAGAAATGTGACCATTTATAGGCTGCTGCTTAAAGTGTCATGCTAATAACAAAGTCTCAGCTCTTAAATCTAATAAGAAAGGTATCTGCCACAATCACCTTGTATCCATAAAAGGCTGCTCCTATCATTTTGGAGCAGACACAAAAATACTGAGAGAATGAATAGAATCACTGCCCCAGACTGTAAAATGGCATACACCGGTAACAGGTGAACACTTTCATCACAGCTCAAGGCTTACCTCATAAGACCAGACACACTGAGTCCCACCAAAACGGCGAACGCATCTTCCTACTTCCACATCCTCGTGAGTCGTGTACATTTCTCTAAGGCATTCACCAATATGCGGCACCATCCTCCTGAGAACTTCTCGACTGAAGATCATGCCAGGTCCTCCCATACAGAAGTTCTCCCCAGGCTCCAACCCCAGCTTTCCAAGCTCTTCAATATTTCCCAGGCCAGTCTGTCCCAGGTAGAGAGGCTTGCTGCTATTCAGTGATCTAAGAAACTCTTCTAACTTATCACCTACAAAGAAAAAGGCAATGATCACTTTTCTTTATTTCAAAATCATTCATAATGTACAAGGTAAGAAACAAAACTTCCAACATTGTGCTTCAACTCCTCATAAGTCTTTTACAGTTTTAAAAAAGAAACTCCTCTCACAATATTCTTTTATTTAAAAAATACTAATGTATAATTATTAATGGAATTATAATAAAATTTTATCAGTTTCTGGTAAAGGTCACTGAAAAGCCTTAACAGGTCTAACAATCATCAGTTTTTCTGTAAAGATGAAATAATGATAAGAATAAAGACAGGTTTCTTAGTACATTTGAAATAACAAAAAAATCCAAGAAATAGAGAATAATACTAGATATTGATATTTAGTATTGTTTGGGCAGATTATTCGTATCTGATAAATATTTTTATTATTAGAATTGACTTAGTTCAGTGCTTTGTCATTAACTAAATTTAAATTACATACAACCCACAGAGGGTGTTGGAATCAAACTTGTCTTGAAATTTAACTTGGGACCTTTCTGAAAAAAAGTAAGCATTTCTTAAACATTAAATAATGTAATTGGTTTCACTTATAGCTTGTAACTTCATCAGGAAAAACATTTTAAAAATAAAATTCTGTAGCTAAAACAGTTCAAAAGCATTTGGTATTCTACAAAATGATACATTGGAATAAGTACAGTCTACATTCTTCATATTCCCAGTCAGCATCTTTACTATCATTTTTGATGGGCAGGGCATCTGCTGGCATTATCTTGATCCTATACCTGGCCCCTGGATCTCAATGAGTTTCAGTTGACTATTATTGGGTTCTTAATACAGAATGCATTTCATTCTTAATATAAATGGAAAAATATGGCATTTCAATCTTCTGAAGAACAGACTTTCAAAGCATTTAAAATGAATGACAGTAGATGCTGCTAATGCATTTTAAAAATTCTCTGCAAAGCGTAGCAAACTTCTGCCAGGAAACCCTTGTGAGTTTAATGAGACACAGAAGACAAGAGGACTATTAGGTAGTGAAAACTTTTTTCTTTGAATCAGTCCTAAGTAGAATGCATCATAAATACAATCAGAACAGATCTTTCTTTACTTTTTAATTTAATAATCAATATTTCCTATTCCAATCAGCCCTACAGTAATTTCCCTCCTTCCAACCCAAACCCAAGAAATTTCTCGTTATTAATGCTACACTAACTGTGCCAAAAACGGGACAGTTTTGCTGGGTTTTCTTTTTCTTTGCATTATGTGCAAGTACTTCCTGGATCAGGAGAAAGCAATAAGGCTACAAGTAGAGAGGCATAAACGAAGGAAGGGCTGCCCCTCTGACCGAGAAGAAAAGCTCGGATATGTGCAAAGCGCAAACCTCCTTTAGTACAACCAGGCTACTTCCCTTGCGTCCCTCTTCATCTCGACAAATAGCTGGACTGGAAAGATTTACTTCTCTACTCTAAAGAACTTCGATCCGCTTGAGTTCAGAAATGTTCTGGCGAGAGCCACACTCAGGATAACCGACCGCGCCTTTTTTTAAACCGACAAGAAAGTTTTCTCGTGCTGTGGCTGCATGTGGTCTTGGGAAGGTCTTCCAGCCTCTGCTTGTCGCCGCAGCCACCAAGATGCACTGGAAAGGACCCAATACTAGTGTGTGCTAGCACAGCTTGGAGCTCCCGGATCTGGATAATTCGCAGGCGCTTTCTCCCCTTTCTCCGCATCACGAATTCCTGACAATACACCCATCCCCTCGGGGTTTTATTGCGATATGGCAGGGCGGGGCGGGGGGCGGGGACGGCTTGGTGCCGGACTGTAGCGGGTGCAAGGAGCAGCGCGCTGGAGCGGTGGGGGTCCTCAAGGACTCCCAGTGTGAGGCAAGTCGTGCGAAAGAAAAGGAAACGCACAGGGCAGGGTCTGGGACAGCTCCGCTATCCAGTGGAAACAAAAGAGCAGGGGCGTAAAGCAGGAACACGGAATCTCCACACTGGCTCTAGCCAGCATCCTCCGTCTTCCCTTCCTCCACCGAGGACACGCCCCTCTGGACCGATCTGAGGAACTAGCACCACCCGGGGCAGAACGGGAATGGCCTGTGGTCTAGCTCTAAGATGCCTTTCCTCACCTCTCCCACACGGTAAAAAAAAAAAAAAAAAAAAAACCAGGGACAAGCACCAGGCGAAAACGAGAACGGCAACAGTGAGGAAAGCAAATAAAGCCGGGCAGGTGTGAGGAGGGTCCAGACTGCAGGAGAAAAGCAAGAGCGGGCTGGGAACGGTGGGCGGATGTGAGGCGGACCGGGGGCTGCGGGAGCCCGGGTATGTGCTGGCAGAGAAGCAGCGGAGGGGTGGGGCAGGGGCTGGGGGTGGCTGCAGAGGAGGGAGTCGGGGAGGTGGGCAGGAGGGACAGCCGGCGCTGGGAGGTCACCTTTGATGTAGACATCGTCGTCGGCGCGCATGAACCACTCATACTTGTCCAGGTAATGGTCGTGCATGTACTTGAGCATCATGAAGGACTTTTTCTGGGGAGGGTAGGAGTCGTCCACCCCCGGCAGCTCGATGACAGGCAGGGGTGGCGGAGGCTGGCCAAGCGCGGCGTTAGGGGGCTGCTGGCTGGAAAAGAACTCCACGCGGCCGGGGATGAAGCGCGCCCAGGTCCGCTGTGCCGCCAGCGCGCGGCTGCCCAGGTACTTCTGCGCGGTCATCACCCCCACATACAGGAAGTCCCGGGGTCTGGCGCTCGGGGCGGCGGCGGCCCCGTCCCCGCTACCGTTGTGGCTACTCCCCGGCCGGCCGCTTCTCCGCTGTCCAGCCGCGCCCCCGTTCTCCTCCTCGGGTTCCCCCTCGGCCGCTGGAGCGCCAGGAAGCCCGGTCGCGCCCTCGGGCTCACGTTCTCGCCGCCGCTGCTGCAGCAGAGGTGGCTGCTGCCAGGGGCTGCTCCGAAAACTGGTAACCCCGGGCGCTGCGTCGGGCAGCTGCGGCCCCTGGAGGTCCTGGCGCGCGGGGGGCGGCGACTGCTCCTGCCGCGGCCGGGACTGGGGCTCGGGGAGCGGCTGCTGCACGCCCGCGCCGGGGCCAGCGGCCGAGCGGCCGTAGTAGGAGCAGAGGCTGGAGCCCCGTCTCTTTCTCTCGCTCAGCTCGGCCACCCTGGGGGCGATGAGCCAGGACGCGGCGGTGAAGCCCAGCACCAGTCCTAATGCCACGCTCACCCACGGGCGGCGGGAGCGCACGGCCATCGCGGCTGCCCCGGGCGCGGTCGCTCGCTGGGTGGTCGCGGCGCTGCACGCGGGTCCCCCGGCTCACACCCGTCCCTCCTCCTCCGCCTTCGCGCCCTCAGCCCCGGCCGCAGCCCGCCGGCTCGGGGTCGGAGCGCTCCGGGAGCCTAGCCTGTCGCGGGCTGCGGCTGCCGGCCGGGCTCCCCGCTCCTCTCTGGGCCGGGGCTCCGCGCGAGGGTCGGGAGTGAAACTTCTCCCGGCTGCGGCGCTGGCGGCGGCAGCAGCGAGAGGAGCTGCAGGAGGAGGAGCAGCGGCGGCGGCAACGCGTCCGCTCCTAGGCTGCCACCCTGTCACTGGCGCGCCTGGTCCCTCCTCCTCTCTCCTCCCGAGCCCCCGCCCTCGCTCCCCGCCTCTCCCTGCCCCCGCCGCCCGGCTCCGGACTGGCCCGGAGGAGGAGCCGCAAGCACCACCGCGGTATTCCCCCGTCACCCGCCCTCGGACGCCCCCCGTCCGCGCCTCGGTCCAGAGCCGGCCTCCTCTCCGGAAGGAAACGATCCCTGTCGGGCCGCCTCCGGCTTCCAGCGCCGACGCCCCCTCGTCCCTCCTCCCCCGGCTCTAGCTCTCCGGCCCATTTCCCGTCCCGTCCCGCCCCTTCGCCGGCCGCCCCACACCCGCGTCCGGGGGCTCCCCTGCCCTCCTCCCGGCGATTGCGCTCCGCTGACCTCATCCGCGGAGCTCGGGTCCCCGAGCCCCCAGCGAGCGCGCTCATCTGTCTCCGGGCTCGCCTCCCCCGGCCCACGGCCGGCTACGTCCTGGCGTGACCCTTCCCCACTCTGCCCCGCCCCAGGGCCGCCGGTGCGCCGCTCGTCGCGTTGTTCGTCCCTTTCGCGTTGCACTGGCCGCTGCCACTCCGCGCCTTCTCTCGCCACTCCTGATCCCGCTCACCACTCAAGAAACCATCTGTCCCATCCCAGAACCTCTCCTCCCAGCCAAACTCTCCTGTCCCTACCTGCATCCTTCACCGCCCCCTCCCTGGTCGTACACAGAAGCACCATGGTCACTTGGTGCCCCTCCTAAGAACATCTCAGAGAATTGGAAATACCTGTCCTGAAACGCTGGGGGAGACATGGCGAGTGGGGGCTCAATCCCCAAAGAACGTGAAAATCTCATGTTCTCCACCTGTTGAGTTGGGACATGTGGGGCTGCCTAATGGTCTCTTCTTTCGCTCCCCTGCTGGGTCTCTTGTCTAGAAATTAGAACCAGGAACTATTTTTAGTCTTGGTAGAAGACTGGCTCAGTAGGACAGGCACATGATGGAGAAATGTGAACAAATTCACAAATACCCTGAAGATCCAAACGAAAAGAAATTCCTATCTCCCTGCCTCCCCGATATAAGTGAACTTAATCAAAAAATATAATAAATATATTTTTTTATTCCAAAAGAAAGTGTTTATTTAAAAAATAACAGCAGCAGTAAAAATAGGAAGGAAGAGGAATAGAATGGATGTTTAATATTTTTGAGTGTTTTCTATGTGCCAGATATTGTACTAAATATTTTGTGTGCATAATTCTAATTAAGTCTCCACAACAATCCCAAGGATATATCCTATTATATATCTTTATATAGAGAAACTCAGAAAAGTGAAATAACTTGTCCAAGGACACATAAGTAGGAAATGGCAGAGGCAAGCTTGGAAGCCTGATACCAAGAGAAAACCAAAGTCTAGAATCCTAAGCGCTCCACTATACCACACCCACTAAAAATGAAGATATAACTTTTATTCCAGCTTATAAACCTTTTTATTTTCTAAGGCAATGACAGGAAATTTTTTACCTCTCCAATGAGGGAGGAAAAATCTCCAACAGAATCTCAAAAAATGTAAATTGTATTGGCCAAAATAACTGTAAAATCGTTACATTATTAAGAAATTACCTAAAGATGTGTGACATTTTGAAGAAGGGGACATTTGCAAAATTCTTTCTAACAGTTGTGCATCTACCTATAGTCTGGGGTGCATTTGGCATCTCAAACCCTTTCCTCCTCTTCAAATTTCAGTCTTCTGTTTTATACATCAGACGCGAAGGGATGGTATTGAATGGCATTAGACATAATGACTCGATCCAACAAGGTGCTGGCAGCGTCCCTGGAACAGGAGGCCTGCCTGGAGCCCCAGGAGGGGAGGTTCTTTCCACACTAGTTACTGGCGGCGCATGAGCACGTCTGACTGTTTCATCTGCTGGACAATGAAGCTTCTTTTCCATGTCTAGGTCTTGCCCAGAGACACTTGGGAATACAGGTTATTGGACTCTTTCTCAAAGTTAAATTTTAGTTAGAATGCAAAAGTAGTCAAACAGACAGGCCCTTTTTGATTTAAAAATGTTATCTTCCCAAGGACATTTTAAACTTCCTAGAACAGTACTATTCAATAGGACTTTCCCTAAATGGAAATATTCTTTATCTATGCTGTCTAATAAGGCAGCAACTAGCCACGTATGATTATTAAGTACTTGAAATGTGGCTAGTGTGATGGAGGAAATAAGTTTTCAAGTGTACATAATTTTAATTGATTTTGGTTTAAATAGCCTGTGTATTTAAGGGCTACTATGTTGGACAGCACATTTTCAGAGGATTTTCCATATGATCAATAGTCAGAAACAAACAGTTGTGTACACAACAACATACTCTGCCCTGCAGTATTCAGCTGGGCTTCATTCTAATGGGTGACATTCTTATAGTTCATCTGCTAAATCATTAATTCTCATTGGGCACAAATAACCCATTCGTCAACTGTTTAGAATATTGAGGGAGAGAGGTAACTTTATTCATTTATTTGTCAAGTACTTGTATGTGTTAGAGATTAAACATTAGACAAGGTGGAAGGCTCTGGGCATGGAGATGTCAACAAGCTATTCACTGCTTCCTATCATGAGGCCTATCGCACAGTGGAGAAGACAGCATTAAACATCACACTACAAAATGAGTGACAATGGTGACAAATGATATGAAGGGAAAATGCAGAGTCTCTGAGAGAGTACTCACAAGAGCATCTAATTTAGTCTGGGAATAAGGGAAGGCACTAGGAAGCATTGAAATAAAATGAAAGGTATTGAATTGATGTCCCATACTAGCTAAGTGACCTTGGAAAAGTTATTTAAATTCTCTGAGCTTTAGATTTTTCACCTATGAATACATTTCTGTGTGGATTTATTAGGATAGTATATGTAAGTGTTTAGCAGACTATCTAGTATGTGTTAGTTCTTCTCATTTTCCAATCCCTTTCTTCATGATAAAATTTCTGAAATGTCATCTTACTTGTTTTTATGCTACTTCATTCTTTTATTTATTTAACCAGTATTTATTTAGTATGTACTGTAAGCCAGGCACTATTATTAAGAAACAGCAGTAAACAAAATAGACAAGGCCCCCGACTTCATGGGGTTTATATTCCACTAAGGGGAAATTTTATACGTGTGTGTGTGTGTGTGTGTGTGTGTGTGTGTGTGTGTAATGTATTTATATAAATAAATACATATAATAGGTGATAAGTGTTTTGAAAGAATAGAGGCGGCTAGTGCATGCATGCATGTGATGGGTGAGGCCATTTAAAATTGGTCAGAGAAGTTCTGTCTGTTAATTTTAGCAGAGAAGAGAAGAAAGTGAGGAAACTAACCATGAGGATATCTGAAGGAAGATGTTCCAGGAAGACAAAATAGACAACAAAAGTTTTTGAGACACACATGGCATATTGAGGAACAGCAGAGGCCAACATAGTTTGGAAATGAGAGGGAGCTGGGGACTTGCTAAAAATTTAGGCCAGTGCTGTCCAATAGAATTGTAAGGCAAGCCATAAATGCAAGATATATAATTTAAATTTATTTTCAGCAGTCACATTTTAATAATATTTTTATTCAACTTAATATATCCAAAATATCGTTCTATCAGATACTATAAAATTATTAGTGAGATATTTTACATTCTTTTTATTGGTACTAATTTTTAAAAACCATTGTGTATTTTACACTTACAGCACATCTCAATTCAGGATAGCCTTATTTCAAATGTTCGGTACACACTTGTGGCTAGTGGCTACTAAATTGGACAATGTATATGTAGAGCCCTGCAGACATTTATAAAGATTTTGGCTTTTATTCTGAGTGAAGATGTTGCATAGAGTGGTGATGTGGCTTTTATTTATATTTTACATGGACCACTCTAGCTCCTATGGGGAGTAAAAAACTAGAGGGGACAAGGGTAGAATGAGGGAAAGCTTTAAAAACATTATTGAAGAGACTTCATCACTTTGGAATAGAAGAAAAAAACAACAGAGAGTCTGCATCTCTTCCTCATTTGTAATAAGTAGAAGTTTGGGGCAAGTTTTGGGTTTTTTTATATGAATTTAATTTCATACATATTGAGATTCCTGTAGTTATTTATTTGATATTTTCCAAACTCAATGAAGTAATTTTCTCATAGTCACTTTAATTTTGAAGATACATGACTCTGAGTAAATAATTTTCTGGGAAACCTATACCAAGGACTAAGTATTTTATTAAAAAAAATAATAAAGTAGTAAGCTCTAGGAAGAATTTAAGGAAAAAAAATTCATTTGGGTAAAAGGAGTGTTGAGGGACAAATTTGTATGGAAATTCTGTCATTGAAGAAGAGAAAATATAGTAGCATACCAAAAATAGCGAGATCTGTTTATATTAAAAGAGAGAATACACAAATGTAGGTAATTCTAATATCTCTGGCTAAAAATGTGTAATATATTGCTGTTCTTACCTATACAAGGATGTGTCAATAAGTATATTTGTGAACAATCTTTGAGGAGCATCTCGATAACAGATTTTGAGAAAAGCAGTAACAACAAAAACCTCCTAAAATGATAATAGTTTACAGAGAAAATTGGAAAACTGATTCCCTGTATTTCCTAAATCCTTTAACAATTTCAAGCATGTGCATATTTGACTATTGTAATATATGAATCATTTGCCACCTTTTCTGAACTGAAGCTATTGAAACGTAAAGCATCATTTGGATTCATGTTGAAGCAAGAGTTCTTGTAGGGGATATGTTCCCAGCTTTGGAAGGACATGACTGTCAAATACCCTGAGACCAAGTCTGACACACTTAGGAAAGAGCCAGTGGGATGACTTTTCTCAGGGTATCACACTGAATATTTGAAGTAACCAGAAAGAGTAACCAGAAAATAACCTTTAAAATCAGAGAAAAAGGTACAAATAAGTTTAAAGGTGTGGGAGATATAAGAGTTTAATCACTGGGCCGACCCCGTGGTGCACTCAGGAGAGTGCGGTGCTGGGAGTGCAGCAGTGCTCCCGCCCCGGGTTCGGATCCTATATAAGGATGGCCAGTGCACTCACTGGCTGAGCATGGTGCGGCCGGTCACAAAAATGACAAAAAAAAAAAAAAAAGAGTTTAATTACTTATGAAAGTTAAAGGTATATATTTAAATGAAATGTTCAGCATATGTGTCCATTACAAGGTATAATCAAGTTTACGCTGGTACTGATACTTTGATTCAGGATTTTACTGTACTATTTTGAATATTATCATTTTTTTCTTGACAGATCTAGGTTTAGTTGATTTCATTTATGTGAAGCAACTGTGGCATCTAGTGGCTAATAATCATAATTGTAATTTACTTTGTTTCTAAGGGATAAATTGTGTTGCAAGATATTTTTTTATATTGCTAAGGAATGTTATAATTAAATAATAGGATAACCGTTTGATTATATTTTTATTTCCTCAGAAACCACACATGAAGGGATGACCAAAATTCACACACTGAAATATGAAAAGGCAATTATTTTGAGCAGATTATGAAATTATGTAAGTTCCAGGGCCTAATATGAATTTACATTTAGTTAATCACCATGAAAATGTTGCAGTTAATTTTTTTAATGCCGCCTGGATATTTGATGCTACTAAGTGTTTATTAATTATTACTTTTTTAGGTATGGTAATAGTATTGTGGCTATATTTTTTAAAGTGCTTTTCTTCAGAAATACATACTGAAATTTTTATTGATGAACTAATATAATGTCTGAGATTCAAACAATATGGGACTGAGGGTAGCCCTATGTGGTGGTCGATGTGGTGGGGTCTGATTGACCAGATATTGATTACTATTAGGGTGGGTGATTACCTTTGGATAAATTTGGAATTCTCCATAATAAAAAGTTTAAAGAAAAGACTTCATTTGTTTAAGATTGGCACACATTTAATGTTTATTTTCTATAGATTTAGATGACTAAGAGATGATCCATTTGTCCAAGTGATCAATTGAGAAGCAGAGAATGAGACTCCTGCTGTCACTTAGGAAAGGGTCAAGAGACAACCATATTGAAATGAAAACTTAGTTCTTCCCTTTCCTTTTGGCCTCAGTGACAGTCTCTCAGACATAAGCAAGATACAACCAAGCTTTTACAAAGAAAGAGATACTACTTACTATGTGAGAATATTTTTTAAGTAGTAGTAGTCTGATTAGGCAGTGTGCTGCAAAATCTTCAGAGAGATTCTAATCATCAATCATAATTTATTCTAAAAAGGGTTTTTATTTTTTAATTTTCTTTGTTCACTATTCTCCTAAAATATTAATAAGCTCTGAGTTAATATTTTCTACCTTAGAAAACTTAAAATAAAATGCATGTGCCACTTTCCTTCTGTGTCTTTAGTTTTCAACCCTTGCCAATTACTTGGTTTCCTTTCCTGTTCTATAGATCAGTGCTGCTCAGCAGAAATACAATATTATCCACATATGTAATTAAAAGTTTTCTAGTAGCCACATTTTAAAACATAATCTTAATAATATACTTTATTTCATTTTACTAAATATATCCAGTACTGAGGATAAAGCCTAAAAACACACTTTTTAATTGACAAAGAAGCGATCGGATTTCAGAACATTTACAGGATTCATTGTGCTTCTTTCTTATGTATCAATGTATGAATATATTGTATGTGAGTACATATAAATATGATATATGTGTGTGTGCATATATATATATATATATACATAGAGAAACAGTACATGTATGTGTGTGTGTATATTCTAGATCTATAATTCTTCATAGCCACACTATCATTACAAAATAAACATAAGAGGAGAGATTAGGGTTCTTTCCTTTCTGTAATGACTATTCTTGTTAAATTTTAGGATATCTTACTAGGATGTAGAGAGGTTAGGTATCACATCTCTCAACTCATTGTCAAAGAAACTTGGCTTAAGCTTAGCAAATTGAGTATTCTAGCCAAGATTTTGTATCTTGAGTGAGTGAGGCAGGCATAGTACATAATTCATTTTAAGGGTGCCGCATTTAGCAATGGACTTTTTAAAGTTCATAGCATACTGATAATGACACAAGTCTTTTAATGGTCTTAAGTCATGTTTCTTGGCTTTCGAGAGAATATTTGCACTGGGAGGGAGAAATTTTTTTCTGCCATTCTTCACAAATTTTTTCTTTGGTTTTGGAAAATATACTTATTTTCATAAAATATTTTATTCATGTTAACATGTTATAGGTTTGTTATTTTTATATGAATTACTAAATTGATATTTAATTCTCATTTTTAATTTGTCATACAATAAATATTTGAGATCCTCTTAATTTTGAAGACTGTAAAGAAATTTCAAGAACAAAATGTTTGAGAACATTAGTCTAAGGAAATTTCTTCATTTATCTTTTTTTTTTCCTCCTGGAAGTACCATGAAAAATTCTCTAGGAAGAATAATCAAGAGGCAGAAATGCCTTGCTCCTGATGGAACATTACTCTAATATTCTGGAATGACATGAGAGTAACTGTCCTTTAATTTTCATCTTTGAAGCTTTGAAATGTTTTTAAGTACGTTGTTGTCTCCACCTTTCTAGACTCCCACCTATTGCACTCTAGTAGCTTAACCTTTTCTTTTCTTTCTTTCCTTTTTTTTTTTTTTTTTTTTTTTTTTTTGCATATATGGCTATTGAAAGAAAATGGCAGGAAGGAATTTTCTGAGACAAATTTAAATCATTCCAGACATTTCTGAGTCTAATGTATATCCAGTAACAAATTAGTATCTTTAACAAATTTGGAGATAAACTTCTCATTTTTACAAAAATAAACTGCGGGACAATGCATCATCCTAAATTTCCAGCCATTTTGTATTGTTGCACCAAAGAAAAAATGTCTCAATAAGTTAGTTCTAGAATTGGAGAGTAATAAAATTTAGTGAGCAAAGATTACATTGTCATATCGATAAAATTGAAGGAACAATTATTTGCCTTTTGATGCCTATTGGAGCTGTAGGAATAAAGGGAATGCCAAATCCAAATAAAATTGTATGAACTAATTGAAAAAGGTAAATTGGTTCTCACAATTGAAATTCCACAGGAGTTGACAAGTGGTCATCATTTGGAAATTGCTATGAGAATATTGTGCAGGATGTAAAATATGGGGTAGGAAGGGCAACAATACTTTCTGTCATTGGGCCCTGGTGGCCTTTTCTCTGAATCTTCATTGGGCAGCAAGAGGACAAGAATAGCTTCAAGGGAGGAGTAAGAGCAAATATTAGCCTCATGGCTATGTGATTTCTCAGCAGTGCTTTCTGCTTTCATGCTTTCATCTCCCAACTGGGCACAAAGGGATTCAAAAGGAGGCCTGGCCAAGGCACACCCAAGAAATAAATGAGGGTGGAGAACTACATTCTCAAGACCTCTGCTAGAGTTCTTCTGCTCACCACACCCTCTGTCCTACATCACACTTTTTTTTTTTTTTTTCCAGACTGCACTTCCCATGTCTACCTTTGGCAGAAAAGCAGACAGGAATAGTAACAGTGCCATCTGAATCAGATTAAAATTAAATTTAAGTTTTGGTATTAGCAGCACAGAATTGGGACTCCTGGACATGTTACAGTTGTCAGAGTCAGCTCAAACCTTCTTGTAGGCATAAAGAACCCAACTGGCCATGACAGCTTATGAGTAATGAAAATGCTGGCCCCTGGATGAGTGTTTCTCAAAGTGGTATCCTCCAAACACCTACGTAAGTATTTGTTATGCTTTATTCTGACCTAACGATTAATAGTAAATATGGATTCCTGTTGAATCAGAGACTCTGAGGATGGGGGCTAGGAATCCACATTTATAACAAGAAACCTAAGTGATTCTTAAGCATACTAAAGTCTGTGCATTAATGTTTAAATATTCCTTGGTAACTAGGATAATTCAAAGTCCTAACAGCACACATTAAGCAAAACCATTATACCCTCCTACTGACATTTACCAGTCTCAAAAAACATGGATAGATGGCTAAAATTCTAGGTTCTCCATTCCAAAACTATAGAACCTTTGTTTACTTCCTTTTTCAAATTGAATGTATGTACACTTCCCTATGTCTTTGGGTTCCCCAGGAAGTAGAACTTGAGACAAGAATTTTAGATTGGAAAGTAATTCTAGGGCATACTGGTAAAAGAGTGGGGAGGTGCAAAAGGAAAAATAAGGGAAGAAAAGTAACCAATATAAGGTGATTTCTGAAGCCATTCCCACTGTAGATAACCAGAGCTTAATTCCACTTGGTAAATTCGGCAGTCAAGGCCATGAATTTTCTAAGGCCATGATTCTTAGACTTATCCCACTGGAGAAGAAAAGAAGTTGAGGTATTTATACACAAACTTCTGTTGGTCATTGATTAAGTGCTGCTCCCAAGGAACACTAATTTTTCAGCACTTCCAACCTGCCCCTTGCATAAAATGCTCTCCAGCTGCCAGAAAAAGCCCTTCAGTAAAGAGTTAAAAAGGCCAGTTGTTGGAAGACAGACCACTGGCAAACACTACTGTTAAGGGCAAGAAGATGTGGGTGAGACACTGGCAGCCTCTGCTCTAACCCCCAAGTTGAAAGTGATATTCACTCTTAAAGTCAAACTTTTGGAATTTCTATACTACTAAAGATGCGAGCCAGATAAGTCATTTTTTTTTAAATTAATTTATTTTGTACAAATAAATTAATTTATTTGTACGTATTTTGTGGAATCAGTGTGTTGTTTCAATGCACGCATATACTGCACAATGACTCACTTAGGGTAGATAGCATAGTTTTGTACCCATTAATCCACCACTTTTCTTCCCCCCCTGCCCCCCCACCTCTGGTAACCATTATTCTACTCTCTACTTCTATAAGAACCACTTTTTAAAAAAAATCTTCCACATAAGAGTGATATCATGTGGTATTTGTCTTTTTGTGCCTAACTTATTTACTTAACATGATGGTTTCCAGTTCCATCCGTGTTGCTGCAAATGATATATCATATTTTATAGCTGAATAGTATTCCATTATGTATGTATACCACAATTTTTTTATCTATTCATCCGTTGATGGGCATTTAGGTTGATTCCATCTCTTAGGTGTTGTGAATAGTGCTGTAATGAACATGGGAGTACAGATGTCTCTTTGATATGCTGATTTCATTTCCTTTGAGTATATATATACACACACACACACACACACACACACACACACACACACACACACACACACACACACACACACACACCCAGTAATGAGATAGCTGAGACATAAGGTAGATGTATTTGTAGTTCTCTGAGGAATCTCCCTACTGTTTTCCACAGTGGCCATACGAATTTACACTCCCACCAGCAATGTAGGAGAGTTCCTTTTTCTCTTCATACTCTCCAGCATTTGTTATATTTTTGTCTTGTTGATAAGATCCATTCTAACTGGAGTGAGATGATATCTCATTGTGGTTTTAATTTGCATTTTCCTGGTGATTAGTGATGTTGAGCATTTCTTCATGTGCTTATTGGCCATTTCTATGTCTTCTTTTGAAAAATGTATGTTCAGATCCATTGCCTGTTTTTAATTGTGGTGTTTTTTTGTTGTTGTTGTTGTTTTTTGCTGTTGAGTCATATAAGTACCTTATATATTCTGAATATTAGCCCCTTGTCTGATGTGTAGCTGGCAAACACTTTCTCCCATTCTATAAGTTGACTCTTCACTTTGCTGACAGTGTCCTTTATCTGTGCAGAAGCTTTTTAGTTTGATGTAGTTCCATTCATGTATTTTTGATTTAGTTCCCTGTGCCTTTGTAGTCTCACTTGAAAAAGCACTGCTCTCTCCCATTTTGTGTAGAGTTTCCCCAATGTTTTCTTTTAGTAGTTTCATACTTTCAGGTCTTAAATTTAGGTCTTTGATATAATTTGAGTTGATTTTTGTGTATGGTGAGAGATAGGGGTCTAGTTTCTTTTTTTAACTTATTTTTTATTGTAACAAAGTTGATTATACATATCTGTGGGATATGGAGTTGAGTATCAATATCTGTGTACAATATATGAGGCTCAGATCAGAATGAGTAGTATATTTAACATTATACAGTGTCATTGTTTTTCATGTCCCTTTATCAGTTCCTCCCTTACTCCCATCCCATTCCCTCTTTCCCACCTCTGGTAACCTCCATTCTGTTCTCTCTTTCAGAAAGTTCAGCATATTGTTGTGATCATTGTATCTATCTCTCTCTTTTTTAATTTACTTGTTTATTTTTTAGCTCCCATTTATGAGTGAGGACATGTGGTATTTCTCTTTCTGTGCCTGGCTTATTTCGCTTAACGTGATTTTCTCTAAGTTTATCCATGTTGTTGCGAATGGCAGTATTTCATTCTCTTTTTATGGCAGAGTGGTGTTTCAATGTGTATATATACCACATTTTCCTTATCCAGTCATCCAATGATGGACATTTAGGTTGGTTCCAACTCTTAGCTATTGTAAATCTAGCTGCAATAAACATGGGGGTGCAGGTATCCCTTCGACATGATTTCCATTCCTTTGGGTATGTACCCAGCAGTAGAACTGCTGGATCATATGGCAGCTCTATCTGTATTTGTTTGAGGAAACTACATACTGGTTTCCATAATGGCTGCACCATCTTACAGTCCCACTAACAATGTAGGAGGGTTCCCTTTCTTTGCATCCTCTCCAGCATTTGTTATTCTCTGTCGTTTTTTATAATAGCCAGTCTAATTAGCATGAGATGCTATCTCAGTGTGGTTTTGATTTGCATTTCCCTGATGCTGAGTGATGTTGAGCATTTTTTCATGTTTCTTGATCACTTGTATATCTTCCTTTGAGAAATGCCAATTCAGCTCCTTTGCCCAATTTTTAACTGGGTTATTTAGGTTTTTATACTGTTAAGTAGTTTGAGTTCCTTGTATATTCTAGATATTAATCCTTTGTCAGATACATGATTTGAAAATATTTTCTCCCACTCTGTAGGTTGTCTTTTACCTCTTATAATTGTTTCTTTTGCTGTATAGAAGCTTTTTAGTTTGATATAATCTCATTTGTTTATTTTACCTTTTATTTTGTGTGCTTTTGGGATCATATTCAATTTTCTTTACCAATTCCTACTTCCTGAGGTGTATAAGTTTGAGCTATGAGTTTTATAGTTTCGGGTCTTATATTTAAGTCCTTAATTCATTTTGATTTGATTTTGATATATGGTGAGGGGTATGGGACTAGTTTCATTCTTCTACACAGGGATGTCTGGTTTTCCCAGCACTATTTATTGAAGAAGCAGTTTTTTTCTCTGATGTATGTTCTTGGTGCTCCTGTCAAAGATCAACTGGCTGTAAGTGTGAGTTGATTTCTGGATTCTCTATTCTATTCCATTGGTCTGAGTGTCTGTTTTTATGCCAATATCATGCTCTTTTGGCCACTATAACTTTGTACTATAATTTGAAGTGAGGTAGTGTTATGACACCAGCTTTATTTTTTTTTTGCTCAGGATTTCTTTGGCTATTCAGGGTCTTTTGTTGCTCCATATGAATGTTAGGATTGTTTTTTTCTATTTCTGTGAAGAATGTCATTGGTATTTCAATGGGGATTGCATTGAATCTGTAGATCATTTTGGGTAAGTACAGACATTTTCACAATGTTAATTCTTCCAATCTAAGAGCATGGCATGTTTTCCCATCTTTTTGTGTCCTCTTTAATTTCTTTAGCTCTCATTGTAGAGATCTTTTATCTTCTTGGTTGAATTGATTTCTAGGTATTTTATTTTTTTGGTAACTATGTAAATGGGCTGGCTTTCTTAATTTCTTTTTCTGCTAGTTCATTATTGGAGTATTAAGGCACTACTGATTTTTTGTGTGTGTTGCTTTTGTATCCTGCAACTTTACTGAAATCATTTATCAACTATAAGATTTTTTTGGAGAGTCTTTAACCTTTCTACATACAGGATCATGTCATCCACAGGCAGGAACAATTTGAATTCATCTTTTCCAATCTGGTTGCACTTTATTTATTTCTCTTACCTGACTGCTCTGGCTAGTACTTCTAGTACCACAAATAGGAATGTTGGGAGTGGGTACCCTTCTCTTGTTTCTGTTCTTAATGAAAAGCTTTCATCTTTTGCCCATTCAGGATAATGGATTGGTATGGGTTCGTCATATATGGTTTTATTGTGTTAAGATACTTTCCTTCTATGCCTAATTGCTGAGAGTCTTTTTCATGAAGGGATGTTGAATTTTGTAAAATGCTTTTTCTGCACCTATTGAGATAATCATATGGTTTTTGCCCTTGAATTTGTTGATGTGGTGTATCACATTTGTTGACTTGCATATGATGATACATCCTTTCATCCCTGGGATGAATCCCACTTGATCAAGTTGTATAAATTTTTGATGCATTGCTCTTTTCTATTTGCTAATATTTTATTATTTTTCATTTATGTTTAACAAATATATTGGCCTGTAGTTTTCTTCTCTTGTTATATCTTTGCCTGGTTTTGGTGTCATGGTGATGCTGGCTTCCACAGAATGTGTTTGGGAGAATGCCCTCTGTTTCCATTTTTTGGAATAGTCTGAAGAGTACTGGTATAAGTTCCTCTTTAAATGTTCAGTAGAATTCAGCAGAAAAGCCATCCAGTCCTGGGTTTTTGTTTGTTGGTAGACTGCTGATTACTACTTCAATCTCATTGCTTGTTATTGGTCTGTTCAGGTTTTCTAATTCTTGGTTCAGTCTTGGTAGTTTGTTTATGTCCAGAAATTTATTCATTTCTTCCAGGTTTTCAAATTTTCTGGTGTATAGTTGTTTATAATAGTCTTTAATGATTCCTTGTATTTCTGTAGTATCAGTTGTAATGTCTCCCTGTTCACTACTAATTTTTGTTATTTGGGTCTTCTCTCTCTTCTTTTTTTAGCAAGCCAAGCTAATGGTTTGTCTATTTCATTTATCTTCCTGAAAAAACAACTTATTGTTTTATTGATCTTTTGTATCATTCTTTGGGTTTCTATTTCATTTAGTTCTTCTCTGATCTTAATTATTTCTTTCCATCTACTAATTTTGAGATTGGATTGTTCTTGTTTTTCTAAATCTTTGAGGTGTAGCTTTAGCTAGTTTATTTGAATATAAACTAGCTTTAGCTAGTTTATCCGAATATAAACTAGCTTTAGCTAGTTTATCCCTTTATCAGTTTCAAGAAATCTTTTAATTTCCTGTTTAATTTTTTCTTTGACGTTTTTTTCTTTGACAGATATGTCATTCAGAAGCATGTTGTTTAATTTCCATTTATTTGTATGATTTCTGGAGTTTTGCCTGATATTGATTCCTAGTTTTAATTCATTGTGGTCTGTGAAGATATTTGAAATGATTTCATTTTTTAAAATTTGTTGAGGCTTGATTTGTGACCTAACATTTGATCTATCCTGGAAAATGTTCCATGTGCAGATGAGAAGTAGTATATTCTGTGGTTGTTAGATGAAATGTTCTGTAGATACTTTCCAAGTTTAATAGGTTTAATGTGTGGTTTATACCCTGTTTCTCTGTTGATTTGTTGCCTAGATGATCTGTCAAATGTTGAGAGAGGGGCATTCAGGTCCCCAGCCATTATCGTATTTGGGTTTATCTTTTTCCTTAGGTCTAATAGTGTTTGCTTTATATATCTGGGTGTTCCAACATTGGGTGCATATATATTTATGATTGTTATTTCTTCTTGCTGTATAGATCCCTTTATTTTTATATAATGGCCTTCTTTGTCTCTTTTTATAGTTTTTGGTTTAAAGCCCATTTTATCTGATATAAGTAAAGATACTTCTGCTCATTTTTGATTTTCATTTACATGGTTTATCTTTTTCCATCGCTTCATTCTCAATCTGTGCATGTCTTTACAGTGAGATGAGTCTTGTATAGGTAGCATATTGTTGGGTTTAGATTTTTAATCCAGTCAGCCAGTCTGCATCTTTTGAGTTGGGAATTTAATCCATTTACATTTAAGGTTGTTACTGAAAGGTATTGTCTTATTCTGGCATTTTATTGACTTTCACTTGGATGTTTTAAATACCTTTTGTTTCTTTCTTTTCCTTTTATTATTTGTCTTCATTGTTCGTTGGGTTTTGGAGGTGGTAAGACACACTTTCTTTCTCTTACACATTTACATTTTTGTTCTACCAGTTGTTTTTGTTCTTTCTTAGGTATTCATGGTAGCAATTAACATTTTTTGGGTTCCAGATGCAGGACTCCTTTGAGGATTTCTTGTAGGGCTGGTGATGTGCCTGTGAACTCTTGTAGTTTTTGTTTGTCTGGGAAATACACTATTTCTCCTTCATTTCTGAGGGATAGTCTTGATGGATATAATATTTTTGGCTGGCAGGTTTGTTTGTTTTCAGTATTTTGAATATATTATCCCTTTCTCTTTTGGCCTGTAGTATTTCAGTTCAGAAGTCTGCTGTTAGTCTGATGGCGACTCCCTTATATGTGACTTGACACTTTTCTCTTGCTATTTTTAGGATTCTCTCTTTGACCTTTGAGTTTTGCTATAATATGCTATGGAGAGGATCTTTTTGGATTGAATCTGTTTGGAGATCTTTGAGCCTCCTAAATCTGTAGGTCTCTAAAGTCTGCAGTGTCTTTGTTGACAGCAGGGTTACTTTGTGGTGGTGCTGCGGCAGCAGTACTGGTGGCTGCAACTGCCTCCCTTGCATCTGCAGTGTCCTTGGCAGCAGTGGGGTTAACTTCCAGCAGCTGTGGCAAAGGCAACTGTGGTTGCAGCCACCTCCCTCACATATTTGGAGTCCATGGCTGCAGTGACACATCACCCATAGGATTGCTGTTGTTCAGGAGCTGCTCTGCAATTAGTGATGGTTCTGGACCAGACAGTGGCTCCAGCAACTGCAGTGGTGGTGGCAGTGGGCCCATTTCAATCTTCTTTTTGGGGTCTAGTTTTCAATATTCTGCCTGTGTATACAATACAATCCCTATGAAAATACCAATGACATTCTTCACAGAAGTAGAAAAAAACACTCTTAAAATTTGTATGGATCCACAAAAGACCCTGTATAGTGAAAACAATCTTGCACAAAAAGAACAAAGTTGGAAGCATCACACTTCCTGACTTCAAAATATATTATAAATCTATAGTAATTCAAACAGCATGGCACTGGCATACAAACAGACAAATTGACCAATGGAATTGAAAAAATAGCCCCCAAATAAACCCACACACTTACAGCCAACTGATCTTCAAAAAAGGTCCCAAAAATATACAATGGGGAAAGGACAGCCCCTTCAACAAATAGTGGTGGGAAAACATGTAAGTAATCCTCAATACATCAAATAATGTTTTTAAAAAATTTGTCTTGCAAATTCAGATTTATTTTCATTGTATCTCATATAAACAGTCTTTCTTAAGGATCTGTTGGGGTTGTTGATGTTTCCTGTTGCCATCCCCTTTTGAGCTACCAGAATTCTTGGTAGGAGATCACTGTGGCCACTTAGGGTATCTTGGTTTTGGAAATTCTCTTTGGCTATTTTTTTAAAAAAAACATTTTATTGTGGAAAATTTCAAACACGTTCAAAGAACATGGACTGAATAGAACTCTCTATTCCCATCATCTAGCTTCAACTCTTCTCAACTCCTGACCAATCTTTTTAAATCTATATCACCACGCACTTAACTGCTACTGAATTATTTTAAAGCAAATCACAAACGTGCTATCATTTACCCATAAATATTTCAGTATGTATCTCTAAAAGGTAAGGACTTAAAAATAACCAAAATTTTGTTGCATTATAAAAAATTCAACAACCATTCCTTAATATTATCAAATATCCAATAATTATTGAAATTTCCAATGGTCTTTTCAATTCCATATATTTTTAGTAGTCTCTTCAATTCCATATAATCAATATTGTTTTCTATGTACATCAAGCTTCTCTAATAGGTTCTACCTCCATCTCTTATTTTCCTTGTATTATATTTGGTTAAAAAAGAAAAAAAAACTAGGTCATTTGCCCTAGGGGATTTCCCACAACCTGAGATTTTGCAGATTCCATCCCTGCAGTGTAATTTAACATGCTTTTCTATGCTCTGTATGCCCTGTGAATTGGTAAATTGGTAGTAGGATCTAGGGAACTGCCAGTACTGGATCACTTTTCTTTTTGAACAGAAGTACTTCATAGATGGCATCATATTCTTTTAGTAGGAGATATATAATAGTTGTCTCCCTGTTTCTGATGTAATCAGCTATTGATAATGAACTCCTAGATTCATTAATTCATTAGAAATTGAAAATGGCAGTGTTCTAATTCTACCATTGTTCTTTCTTTATTAACTGGAATACTACTATAGAAATAAAACTTACTATTAAGTTATCTAGTGGTATATTCTGTACAAAGATAGGATGAATGATTCTTTTCTTTTACCTTTAATATTTGATAATCTGGAGATTTAAAAAGATGGTTAAACAGTATCTGGTTGAACTGTCTATACTCAGTTCCTTAGAAGCCCTCGCTAAGTAAAACTAATTGAACTAATCCCAAAAATGGAAGTTTGTTCCTGCTGGAAGCAGTCTCATTTTCTGCTATGTAATCCTTAATCACATTGCTAATAATTCAGCCTATGCATCAGAAGATAGAGGTATGGCTGTGAGAAGAAACAGAAGCTATACTTTTCTATTTTTACTTTTTTATTTATTAAGTTGCATTTACTAAACTTCTAAAATTTTAAAACAAATAGGCTGCGAATGTAAGTTAGGAAGTTGGACTTATATATTGGAGTTATATAGAAGTCTCTCTCTATATATATGGGGTATATATATATAGGATACGTATATGTAGGATACATATATAGGATAGCTATATCTCCTAGCTATCTGGAATTTCTGGGATATTACATATGAATTATTTATGAAGTATAGGAAATTTTGCTTTGCATTCAAAAGGGTTCAATGGGGTTGGATTTGGGAAAGAAAAAACCTGCAAAATATGGTTCTTTTACACAGTAGGTATTTATGGGGTCTTTTTTGTGAGTGTGTGGTCTTAGCTTCAGCTATAGGTATGCGTCTTTTGCTGTTTATAGCTATGCCTCTTTTCTTCTTAGGTTATTCATTAATGGTCCAGCAATGGCAGATATCAACAGCCCTAACTGCAGTCCATGCAGAAGACTCTCAGGGCTGTATAGTATCTGTGAACCATTGACAGGAAATCCAACTCTGCTAAGCATTTCTTCACCTGTAAAGAGAGAGGTACTTGCCTAGAGCAGAGGTTCGCAAACTACAGCCCATAGGCCAAAATCCAGGCCACCATCTGCTTTTGTATGGCCTACAAATTAAGAATGACTTATACATTTTTAAATGGTTTTACATTTTTAAACTGTTACATTTTAAATGTTATATAAGTATCTACATAATCTCAATTTTGCCTCTTGGCCTGCAAAGCCTACAGTATTGAATATTTAGCCCTTTTAGAAAAAATTTATCAACCCCTAGGCTATAGCAGTGACCTTCAAATTATTTCATTAGCAAACATTTTTTAAAAGAAAGAAAAATCTTGTTTTAAACCCCTCTACTTAAAACAAAGAGATATGTGTCTGTTTAAAGTAATATACAATTTTTAATAAGTGCTCAGGAAAAATGAAGCTGCTCTGATGAACATGATAGACAAAAGGAAGGAACAACAATTTTGACATTGGGCATTGTAGATGACAAATACAGTCTCAGAGAAGGTTCGGCTTATGATTTACTCCTGTGGATTGTTTTTGTTGGAGTAGTTCAAAAATAAAATCCTGTTTCGAGCAGATATGTGATTATAAATAGTAGCAATTTTTTTAACAGCTCACCTTGCAATCTCAGGGCACTCTGAAATTAAACTTATCTAAATTCTTAAAAGAGAAATAGAAAATTTCAAATTTACTTGCAACTTCAAAAATAGCTCTCATAATCAAAATATAGCAATCAGACAAGAAGCACCAGAAATTTGGAATAATAGATAAAGCTGTCTATATTTTAACACCTTCAATGTTTCCTTGTCATTGCACCACTGACAGCTATGCTGTGAGGTGCAGGCACAGAACAGATGAGTCTGCTGCTGCAATTTATGTGAATAGACATACGAAAGCTTGAATTGGAAAGAAAGTGGGGAAAAACAACCACCTTTTTGTTCAAGGGTTCCTTAACAAAATGTTCAAATATGTGCACAAATATGACAATGGGAGCTTTATTCTGAAGTCTAAGCAGAAACAAAAGTTGAAATCAAAACTGGGTTAAATTTCATATAAATTGGAGTTACATTTTACAAGAGATTAGATTAGAAAACAAGCTGAAAATTGGACTGAGTAAAAGTTACCCTTGAAAATTTTCCCATAAAGTAGATTATACATGTCTGGATATACATCCATCTATGATATAGTTTATGCCAGTTAAATGTGAGGACTGCTGAGGTAGACTAAGAGAAAGAATATACTCTGGTGTGTGGACATTCTGCCTTTCAAATAACTTATGAAACTCTTACAGTGACTAGAGAGTGGGTGGAGAATTCTAAAATATTATTTGCTTTCAGGGTTTAACTTCTTGAAAAATCTTAATAGCTTTGCAGGTGATTGTGTGGATTAAGTGAGTTAAACAAGATGAACACCCCCAGAAATGCTTGATAAATATTTCCTATACTTGAATATGACTCAAATACACACGTGCGCACACACACACACAAATTCATATAGAAAAACCTGAACTCTTGCTCTGGTGACATTTGTTCTTTGACTCCACTTATCATCTAGTCCCCTATCCATCTATTCAGCAAAGATTTACTAAGCATCACCTGTGCAGGGCTGTTCTAGGTGCAAGGAATTCATTAAATAAAGCAGACCAAATTCCCTTGCCCTTGTCTCAGGAAGCTTGCACACTAGTTGAGAGTGACAGACAATGAAATGAAACACATCAATAAGTTGTACTTGTGTAGTATGTAAAATGGTGAGAAAATCTATGAAAACATAGAGAGGGAAGATAAGTGGGAAGATAGAGAGGGAAGGGGGTTAGGGACTTAGGGATAGGAAGGCAATTTTTAAATATGGTGGTCAGGAAGGTCTCATTCAGAAGATGACATATGAGCAAATCCTTGAGGGAGGTAAATTCTCGAAAGAGGTAAGGAGGCAAAAAGAAAGTAAAATTCAGCTATGCCTGTGGAAAGAGTATTCCAGGCAGATAGGAGCATGTGTGATATGTTCTTGGAGAAGCAAGGGGGCCAGGATAGCTGAAAGGGTGTAAGCAAGGAGACTGTGGCTTACCATGAGGTTAGCAAGGCAAGGACCTGCCCTGTAGTACCTGTGAGCCAATGTAAGGCTTTCACCTGGAGTGGGACAGGAAGCCATTGCATAGATTCAGCAGAGGAGGGCTGTAATTTCGCTTAAATTTTAGCACACGTTCCTCCCGAATGGAACTCATGGAGTCACATCTTATGTGAAACTTAGTTTCTCAAATTAAGTTTTAAGTTACACAGACATTTGGTATCCTTTGACAATATAAAACTTTTAGGTTTACTTGCTGTTTTTTATTACAGTATTCAAAATAGTTAAAACCACCCTTTTAAAATGGAATTCCAATCCAACATTCCAGAATCCCTAATGTCCCTGCATGGACCCACAGAACACAGGCTGTTGTCTCCTGAGTGAGATAAGCTTAAAGATTTTTCTGGTTCCAACATTCTGTGTACCACTCAGTTTCAGGATGTAAGAATAAGTTGGCCTGACTTTTATTTTCTAGCTATAGGTATTTTATACCTGACCTCTTTAATTTGTTCTCTAGTGGTTTTTAAGTATATGTTCTGCTTTTCTTGCTAATGGTATCTTTTATTCCTTCATCTAGCTGCTGCTCAGAGATCCTGCTGGCATCCATTTGGTGCATTATCTCCAACTCAGTGGAGCTGAGATCTATTTGATTAGCTGTACTCTAAGAAGGCTAGAGTTGATGAGATTTTCTTGTCACTTGCTGTATTATTTCACAGGTAACATTGATGAAACTGTGGATAATTCAAGCTGGAGATTGTGGTTATGTATGTGTGACAGGACAGTTGGGTTTTTTTGAGATAATAGCCTGTGCTTATCTTCAGTTTTTCTTCCTCTTCCTTCTGTTTCAAGCTGGTAGCCAGGCCGTCTGTGTTTACTTGCTTTTTTGCAGAGCTAGAAGCAGCATCCTCTTGAGGTCAACAGCATTCCTATCTTTTGTAAAAGTGTCAGCTCATGGATGAGATCATATGGGCTGTCCCGGCAGGGGAGGAGAGAGGGGAGAAGTGAGTAAGACATTTCTGGTCCCTATGTAGGGGACCGAGATTTGTGGATCCCACAATCAATGGTGACTTGAATCCCCCTAGGTGTCAGCCTCCAGGGAGTGATGGTCTCAGCCTCAACAAAATCCCATGACATCCAATAAAGAGGAGCAGACAGCCACAGACCAGAAGGTACTATGTAGAGGAATGATGGATGTATCAGCAGAAACCACTGCGGACCCATAACTTCAGAAACATCCCGATGCTTGATGCTGCACATAACCCTAAGATTTTCAACAGCCCTGGCAGAGAAGTGAACCCCAGAGAAGTCTTAGATTTCATTTCTAACTGTCTCCTCTAAATAGGGGTCTGAAGATGGACTTAAGATGACTTAAAAAAAAAAGAAAGAAATGTGACATGGCATGTATATTGAATATGTAAACCAAGATTTGTATCATTCATAAGCCCCCCTCCCTCAGGCAATAATGATCTAAATTTTTTTTAAAAATTCTTTTTCCAAATGACATTTCCATTTTATATAAAATATTAATAAAGTGCTTGATGTTGCTTCAACTTCTTGTAGCTCCTGAACTTATTTCATTAAACATAGTTCTTAGCAATCACACTTATTCAACTAAAAAATGCATACAAAGCTGACATTTATCCAATAGAGATTTTTCACTCTTTGATTTGATTCCCTCAGGAAATTGCAAGGAAGAGTTAGGATGCAGAGAATATTAGATTATTTTTAAAAGATTATCACCAAATACTAAACTACTAAATCAGACTAACATCTAATATCATCCATTTAAATATATTTAATCCTTAAAAATTTGATACTTAGATTTGATGCCATCGCATTTAGGTGTCGGTGTAAACATGTGAATTTTATACATTATTTCTCTAAGAGCAGTGCAGTTGGAGACATAATTTACTTTTAAAAGATAGGATGACTTACACATAATGTGAACTTGGGCAAGTTGCATTGGTCTTTGTTTCTGTTAGCTGAATAAATGAATGGATAAGTGAAGATAAAATTTACCTCATGGTGTTTTTGTAAAGTTTTACATAGTATTTCTGTGCTTTGGATATGTTTAGCAATTCACAAGGTCCAATGTCATTGTATACTAATGGAAATTTAATGTTGCTTTTTGGTTTGGGTTTTTTTGTTTTGTTTTGTTTTGTTTTTTGCCTGCCCAGAATCCTTCTTTTGTGAATCATCTGACCTCTCTTCTACAGTAATTCTGTTCAGTGTTGGTGGCTTAGGTGGGGCTGACTGTTGCACACAGCTTTCTCTTAGCTCTGACCATAATTCAGCTTGGGATAATTGCCAGAGATAGTAGAAAACACTTCATTTCTCTGTGACTTCTGGTTGCAAAGTCCTTGTGAACTTAGAGCTGCTGGGGGCAGCATTTTAGTCATGCGGAGGCAGTCTGACAATGAAGAGAATGAAGCCACACCATGACAAGAGGAAGACTCTATTGTTATTTAATCATCTGAATCCAGCAATGTTTGGAAACCCATGCCTAGATTTTTTAGTTATGCAAGGCAATTTATGTCATATTTCATAAGCTGTTGATGATGGACTTCTGCAACTCAAACAATTACAGCAATAGAATTTTCATTAAAACACCATTAAATGTGTTTTGAAGTCAGATGACCTGTAATCAGATCTCAGTTCTTTCACTTGCCAGCTGTGTGACCTTGAACAGATTACTTTAACCCTTTGTGCCTTGGCTTCCTCCTCTGTAAAGGCATAATAACAATACCAAGCTCACTTCTTGGGCAGTATTAATTGAGATTTTGTGTACATGTGTATTATAGTACCATGGCTTGTCCATGATAAGTGCTCAATGAATGCAAACTGTGATTATTACACTAAATGTGCACACTAAAAAATTACCTGGTGAAGAACAGATACATTTAATATAATAAGTAATAGACCAAAAATTAAGAAAAACAATACTTAAGCAAAAAAGAGGCAGAGAAAATATAGGACATTGAAAGGTAAATGGGGCTCAAAGAAAGGTGAAGTAATTCTTAGTAAAAAAAAAAAAAATAGGAACATTAAAAGAAGTGAAGACATAAATTCTTATATTTGATGACACCAGCAAAGCAAAATCCATGAATCAAAAGTTGCCAACCAGTGGCCCAGACATTCTATTTATTTTATTTTTTAAATGGAATCTTTGATTCTGGCACTAAAACAAAAACTCTATGGACAGCACCAAACTAGCAGATATTCTAAACTGGCAGAATTTTTGTTAGTTATTTTGGTACCTTAGTCATAAATTTTCCTTAATTTTTTTCCTAAGAGTGGTGTTAACAGAATAATATGAAACTTGAATATTAAGTTTCCAGTTTTCTGGGAATTTTATACACATAGAGCAGACATTTCTACAGACATGTTGTAACAGGTATTTAACGGAATGCAGTTCCAGTCTGGGGCTTTTAATTAGTGTATGAAGCAAGTAAAATGATAGTACATTAAAATCAAATTATCTATATTAAAATAGAAAATGAAATTTTATGGCAGCAATTATATTGAAATGATAATTTGTATTAAAATTATTGTTTTTTATGAAATATAGCTAGTCAATATCTAGGCTTAAGTCAAAATGTAAGAATTTAAACTGGATGAAAAATAATACAATGTAAAAGATATAGAATAAATCATCAAACTTTCTCACTATGACACAGATTTTTGTATTGCTAATAACTTGTAAAGCCATCCACTTATTCTATAAATATTGGTCATTTTTAAATCTTAAGGTATTTTTATCACCTTTTCTCTAAAATGAATTCAGTAGGTATGCTTTGGAATGGAAGAATAGTAAAATATCATAAAAGACTGCAAATTGTACAATTTTACAATAAATGAATGTGAATAAAATAAATGAGTGAACCTGTTTGAATATTATTGTAATTAATCATTTCTTACTATATAACATCAGCATAAACAAATCCTTTAAAGAAATGTTTAAACAGTATAATTCCTACATTTCTCTGTTTGGAGTACTAGGTCTCTAAAATGCCAGACTTAGATAATATATAATTATGTTCATACAGCCACCATCACCAAGCTCTTTTCAATCACTAGAAAATTATTGTAGTATTGAATTTGCACATACACTACACAGATGTCCAAAGAACCTATTTTCTGTAGGTTTTCTAAGCTCCCCATGAGGAGAAACAGTCACTGGGATTGGAAGGGAATTTTAACAATAGATCATTATCTTTTGTTTTAAATAGTATCTTTCAATTAAAAAAAAAACCTCTAATGCATTAATATTCCCTTAATCCAAAATTAAAATGCCTACAGGGCTCTTTCTGCCTTTTACTTTCCTCCTTAAACTGGTATTGATACTGCAGCAGGAGTTTCTAGGGAGGCCCGATAGCCAGCCTCAGCCTACTCTATCCTCTTACTAGGTTCTTGATTCTGCCACAGGAAAGAATTCAGGAGCAGAGTGACAGTAGGAAGTGAAAACAGGTTTAATACAGAGAATAATAAGGACAAACTTTGCAAGGACAGTGTGGCCTGGCTCCAGATAGTGAGTGGGGCCTGCACTAAGTTTAATACAAAAGTCAGAAACATACACTTAAAGTTTAGTACAAAGTGCAGGCTGGCTCAAAAGAGTGAGTAGCTGCCTGCTAAAAGCAAGTTTAATACAAAAATAAAGCATATACATCTCACTGGTAAAGTGCTGGTTGGTCCCATGGAAAGCAAGCAACCAACCCCGCCTTCTACCAGGATTCCACTTTCATAGTATTGCTATCTAATACGTATTCATGATATCTAATACGTATTCATGATATCTAATGAACATTCAAGCAAGGGAATGAATCCCAGTTATGTAACCTAGTATTGCACATGTTCAGTTGGTCTGTTTTTAGAATGTGCACGTTAGTCAGATTGCACCACATGCACTGAATACATTCACGAATATTTGGTGCTCTGTAGTGCCTCTAGTGGAAGGTCACTCAAAGGATAAATTCTACTTTACTGAACATTCTCGGCCATTAGGATTACATAAATCTGGATCAACTCCTCTCTACTGAGCATGCTCAGCCACTCTATTTACATTCATCTGCCCCCTGTACTCTCAATCTCCCCATGGTACTGAAAATAGGTACAATAAGCAACAATGACTCTCCTCTAGGGGAGGGCTTAGAGGAAGGGCCTGAGACCTTGGGGAGTGGTTTGAAACTCAGAAGTGTGTCCTGAAACCTGAACCCATGGAAACTCAGCACCTCCTATCTCAGTATCAGGTTACTAGGAGAATTTTTATAGTTCTTAAAATACAAGGCAAGAGTTTCCCCGGTCTTATGTGGTCCTTTTATCAGCCTTTTTGTTCAGGGAACTAGTTAACGTGTCTTAGATCTTTTTACTCACCTCTCCACCAATGTGTTACCCCCCATCATGGTGAAGAGTGGTTAGCCTGTGTATGAGTTTCCCAGGGCTCTGAATAGAGTAGAAAGCTAAAGCTATTGTGTTTTCTCCTTTCTCCCCAACATGTCTAATATAATCCCTATGATGCCCAGGCACTAGCCTGGAGAAGGGAAGTCAGGGAACAGGTATTTAACCTCTACTCCATCACCTCTGTTGTCTTCTTTTTCTCTCCATCCAAGGTCAATAAGGGCAAGCAGGCTTTCTCTTTCTTGTCTGTAGGACAATGACAGTCCCTGCATTATTCCAATTTGGTACTATTCCTGGCATTTTATAAAATTCTATGATCTTGTTAGTGATCCTGTCCCCAGATATGTTAATGAAATCCTCTTCTCAACAAAGTATGACTTTTAAGCCTATTTTCATGTTATTAACTCAAAAATCCCATTCTGAACATGAAATGCTAAATGTTGACTCCTTCTTTCTCTTGGCATCTTTCCTGTGTCAGACTCTGTCCTGAAGAAAAATAATGCCTGTGGAAGAATGGAGAGAGAAGAGCCACAAAAAAGGAAATTTAAAAAAGTAAAAACATACTAATGCATTTCAAAATCCATTATTCACATTTCAATTAGAACAAGTCGATGCTTCATTTATGCAGTAGTAAAAGGCCACACACGCATTGTTATGATCAATTACAGCATCAAGTTAAATGCATTTAGCCATCAGGAAGGCTAATCAATGGGTAAGAAAAATAATATAGAGTGTAATAAAAGTTTAACCATAAGAAAATAGAAAGGGAGGGGGTGAATATATTTAGAGAATATATGTATGAGAGAGGTTATAACAATCTGAAGATTTTGGAAATGTAATGATCTCCTTATACTCTAGAAAATATTAGACAAAGTATACTAATTTATAGACCATTTTTAAAAATATTAAATTTAGCATATGTAACAATTAGATTCACGAATGAACGATGGATTGAACATAATACAATTTTTATTCTGCAAACAAGTACAAGGTAGACATTCAATGTGGTATATGTGGCCTGAAAAATTGAAAAAGTCCATCAAGCATTAAGACTGTTTTGTAATACGTGGTACAAGATGGAGCAACTTGCCGTCCTCCGTCAAGGGGATTCTTTCCATGCACTGTCCCCTCCTTCCCTTTAGTACTCGTATTTTATAAAAATGTTGTGTGAGAGCTGTCTTTAAGTAACACAATAATTACCTGGAACCATGACTGAATTTAAAGAGTAGTTAACACAGCACAGAAATGGAGTGTGTAACTATCTTCCATAGATAGATACAATTTGCTTCTACTTATTTTGGGGGGAAAGGAGAACATTTCCCCTCATTTGTATGAAAAATAGTTGCACTGTGTTGGGTAGAAACATGGAATTTCAAGTATTTGTATAAAGCTTTAGATAGGTGCTGCATAGTCAAGGTTGGATTTGCTAGTTGTGATGCCATTCTCTGTCACCCTCCAACCCATCCTTCCATATTCACTTTGAGATGTTGCAGCTGAAACTGCAAATCATATTTCTGCTTTGGGCTGACTCCCTTGTTGGCTCAGCTGATATTTGGCAGAAGAGAGAGACTCAAAGCTGCAGGAGGGAAAATGAACTTGTTCTATCCTGTTTGTCTTGTGTTTGCTTCCTGTTTGCTTTCTACTCCTGTGAGCATCGTCTTATCACTTTTTAAAAATATTTCCAACAGGGCCGGCCCCGTGGCTCACTCGGGAGAATGCGGCGCTACTAGCACCGAGGCCACGGGTTCGGATCCTGTACAGGGATGGTGGGTGCGCTCACTGGCTGAGCATGGTGCAGACCACACCGTGCGGAGGGTTGCAATCCCTTACCAGTCACAAAACAAACAAACAAACAAACAAAAAAAAACATATTTCCAACAAGGAAAGCTACAGTGCTTTTTTTTTTAACAGTACTTGAATCCATTTTAAATTCTTTCCGACACTTTTAGAATCAGCTCATTATACTTCCCTCAAAGGCCCACCAGCCAACCATAGCCTTCCTTGGAGATGTGGTTTCAGTTCCATGGGGCCTCTCCAATGACCTTCTAATTTTTAAGTTCCCTTTGTTTTCCCAAAGCTAGGAGTGATAGTTGCTTCCTGAATTTAATATCTTTGTGATACCTTAGTGTTCTTTTTTGCCTTTTCAGTTAACTAGATAATTTGTTAACTGACAATCTGTTAAATTGTCTCTTTTAAAATATAAATACTTTCTTTTAAAATACCAGACTGATACAAATGGTAAATTTTTGTGCACGTTCTATGTGTGCTGAAAAATAAAATATATGGTACATTTTGGGGGAATGATGTTCTATATAACAATAACAATATGTTTCAGACATTTTCTAAAAATGTTCCATATATTAGTTAATTTAACTTAAAAAAAATAAGAAAGTAAAACCTGGGTGGTAGGTAGGTGAAATTATAAACCCCATTTTATAGGCAGGAAAACTAAGGCACAGAAAAAATAAGTAACTCATCCAAGATCACAAGGCCATTAAGTGTTGGAACTGGAACTCCAGTCTTGAAATCTGTCAGTATATTACTCTTAGCTGCCACAGGCAATATATGTTTACTGGTTCAATGTCATTGCAATCAGGGTGTAGTTCAAGACATGGAAACTCGCCTACATGTTTCAAGCAGCAAGGGATCTACTAGGGAGAATTAGGTTCTTACA
This sequence comes from Cynocephalus volans, assembly GCF_027409185.1. Taxonomy (NCBI): domain Eukaryota; kingdom Metazoa; phylum Chordata; class Mammalia; order Dermoptera; family Cynocephalidae; genus Cynocephalus; species Cynocephalus volans. The sequence goes on along the minus strand of NC_084461.1, from coordinate 114,353,344 downwards.
GACTCATTGGATGAATGAGAGGAGCAGAGGTGTCACTGAAATTTTGACTTAACAGTCATGCTCGACACTGTAATCCAGGATTCAGGAAATTATTGCCACCATTCATAATTCTGGAAACTACTGCTGTCACTCCATCACTATTGTTGACACAGCTACCCTGAAGCAGATACTTTACAATGGGATGCCAATTCTCTTCATGTACCACTCTTTCCAATTTTTCATTGCCTCTAGACTCACAACTAACATCAAATCCCTGTATGCTGCAGGTATGGTAGGCTAAATAATGTCCCCCTCCCCCAAGATATCACAACCTAATTCCCTGGACCTGTGAGTATGTTACCTTACATGGAGAAAGGAGCTTTGCAGGTGTGATTAAATTAAAGGTCTTGAGATAGGTAGATTGTTCTGGATTATCTGGGTGAACTCAATGTGATCACAAGGGTCTTTACAAGAGGGTGGCAGGTAGGTAGGATTCAGAAAGAGATACTCAGAGATGCTGCACTGCTGGCTTTAAAGGGCCATGAGGCAAGGAATGCAGGAGACCTCTAGAAGCTAGAAAAGGCAAGGAAATGGGTTCTCCCCCTAGTGTCTGAGGAAGGAGCACAGTGTTGCTGACTATTTTAGGACTTCTGATATCCAGGAGTCTATGAGAATAAATTTATATTGTTTGAAGCACTAAGTCTGTGGTGATTTGTTACAACAGCAACAGGAGACTAATATACCAGGGAAAAACTACAAAGCCCCAGGAGGAGACAACTTACATTCAAAAAGAATTGCAAGATTTTGCTAAATAATGTAGAGAAATCTAGGGAATGTGTATGGGATAACCCAACTAAGCCATGTTCCTTCTCCAATCTAGTACTTTTTAAATCCACCCTCACACACTTACCTCAGAGGAGGCTGTTAGTGGGTCTTTATGCAAAGCTGAGGCAAACTCATCAGAAAGGAGAGGAGAGGTGGCCTCTGCTGACAAGGGAGGTTCTATAAGATTTGTGAGTTCAGGGTTCTCAGATTCATTCCATGCCAGCCTAACCCCTACATTCCTATTTCCAGAGTGCCACCAATTCTCAATCAACCCCATACTTTCACATAAAAGTCTTAGCAAGTCTGGATAATTTTGCGACTGCAGGATCAGACTCTGTCCGACTTGGTACTATGCAGGCACATTCTCAGTTGCCACTGGAGGGTATCTCCACTTGTCCCCAAGCATGTTGTGCTTTCCCACCCATCACATTGTTACTCAGGTGTGTCCAGCTCCCTCCTGCCCATCATGTGGACTCTATTCTCTGCTTAACAAAATTTCACCCGCCTTTTAAGATACAGTTCATATCTCATTTCCTTTTTGACTTCTTTCCTCTGTGAAGCAGGTTCACCATGCACAGGTAGGCAGCAAGGGACAACAGAAGCCCAGAATTCACAGCAAGCCAGCACCCCCCAAGGCTCAGGAAAGCTGCCCAGGGTGGATGGAGTCTCCTCCATGCATGCCCCATGTCACAACACAGCTGAGAGACTCCAAAAGCATTCTTTTTGAGTTTTTATACCCCCAGGGAACTGGAATCACTGAACTGAAGTGTTGCAGGATATCCTGCTCTCAGAGAAACAAGGACAAAGACCAAGCTGTTCCAGACAGTTCCTTCTTATCTCAGATGCTGCATTCACAGAACATTCTACAGCTGTCCTGGGAACTATAAGCAGGAGGTGGGGAGAGCTGGGTCAACTAAGGCCAACTGGGCACCTGTACTCCTACTCCTCAATTTATCTTTAGAACAATCTATACTTGTATTATAACTAACATCCGTTATACTTAATGTCCCTTAAATGATTTTAGTGTTTGATTATATAGAAACTTATTGTCTACAGTCACAGCACCCTGATCTCTTCTGATCTCGGAAGCTATATAGAAACTTACTGCTACTTACTCTCCCTTTTTAAGTAAACTTAGTTATTCAATTGTGCCTATCAGTGCTCACGAAGGGTAGAAACTCAATAACTCATGGTTGAATGAATAAAGGTAATATAATAAATAGAGGTAGGCAGTTTCTGCCAATTCCTAAATGAAAGAAAGGTTTACAGAGTTTTTTTCTAAATTTTCAAAGTAGGATTGGCTGAGATTGTAAGCTTTTGGCTCACCAAGGCGTTTCAATTTTCTGTACAAATTATATTGCTTTACATGAAGCTTTAAATTTCCCAGAGAAACAATTTATTTACAAAAAGCATTAGGGAGCAATTAAGAATCTGCTGAAAATTGTATAGGTGAGGTGGGGGAAATCAAACTCATTAACAAATTGGGTAAGTTCTCATTAGCTATGTCTGGTCTCATGAAAGTCTCTTTAGCCGTGCTAGTGCAACACCCAGAATCCCTCCTCTTCCCTCTCCTCACATTTTATTTTGGAGAGTTGCTTCCTCTTTCAAACAGGAACATGGGAATGAAATTGAGATGCTTTTGCTCTTAAGCTTATGAAAATATCTTACTCAGCAAAACTGCTTTCTCTACAATTGAATTATTGCTCTAGTTGCTAAGAAAATAAATATACATTAAAGCTGTTAAAGAACCATAGATGGCTTTATCTAGGTTTATATGCATAGATGGTTATGGCTATATATTGGCTGATGTTTCTCGCTTATACAATTTTCTTTACCTTTAACAGTCACACCTAAGTTGCCTTTTGAGACATTAATTCTTCTCTTGCTTTACTATGTCTCAGTTCTCTTTAATATTTACCATAATCCTTTTTCTTCATTTTAATCAGCTCTTTCCATACCCCTGATTCTCTTCCTTCTGCACTGAAACAAATCTATTTCCATTAATTCTTCTGGATTTTTAATTACTTTGTGGTTTTATACACAGGTCTAGATATTTTATGAATTTGCATGAAGGGTATTGGGAAATGATTCAATAAGGAGCAGTTATTTCTGTAATCCGTGGGGTGAATCTTCCTTCATCTCCTGCATGTTCATATTTCCTCCACTTCATTCACTTGGTGTGCCACATCAACTTTGGTTCCTATGAGCTTCTATTTTCTCCTTCAGTTAATGACAAAGAGCAGTGAGTGGTAAAATGCTGGGTAAACACACCAAGGGGCCCCGCATTCTGCACTCACCACCCACCTCCAGCACAGCAATGAGAAGGAAGAGAGTGTGGACTGAGCGAATCATGCCAATGTGGAAAACCAAAAAGGTACTGAAGGAAGACAGATTGGTGATCCATAGAAGCTGCATGTTTCTATAGCAAAGAAAAGGAAAAGCAAGTGGCTAGGAGAATACAAATGATGAATGCAAAAAATCACAAGGATTTATATTTTTCCCTTAAATGACTCTTACAGCAACAATTATTTTAAAATAAAATTTCCGGGCCGAGCCCGTGGCGCACTCGGGAGAGTGCGGCGCTGGGAGCGCCCGCAGGTTCGGATCCTATATAGGACTGGCCGGGGCGCTCACTGGCTGAGTGCTGGTCACAAAAAGGACGAAAAAAAATAAAATAAAATAAAATTTCCTAATTTTTTATGCCATATTTGCATCAAGTAAAGTCATGGCTGTGAGTATTATGATTTTCAAATTTGATCTATTACACTCTACCTCCCTTTGGTAAATTTATGTATCTAACACGTCTCTCAAAGAAAATATAAATTAACCCCAATTATCTACTACTTTGTCATTTATTCAGTCAGTTCTTTCCCTTGGATTTTAACATAGAAATTACAATGGTCAAGTATGATGACTTTGCCTTCCTTACAAAATTTAGTTGAAATAAAACACTAAACATCAAGTTTAATTTATAGATGCCCTGGAACGCAGAAAGGGCTGACACAGCAAGACCAGAAAAGTGGGGAATCCCTGAAAGACATAAAGCAGACAGGAAAAAAATTAATCTCAGAATTTATAAGATTTGAAAACTCTGAAATTCCAAAAATTTGATATAGGTGACCTCAAGAAAAGAAAAAAGCCAGTTTTTGAGCAGAACCTTAAAATAACCACAAGATTAGAGAGCGTAGCAGGGACTGAATGAAATACAGGCAATAAAAGTAGCAGAAGAAGTGAGGCAGTCTGAGTCACTGACTGGTATTACCCTTGGGCCCTTCTCCAACCCCCTCCCATACCACCTATGAATGGTTGTTTTTCACCCAGAAACAGTCACCTGACACATGTCCCCACTGCCCACTCCCATTCCTGTACAATCAATGGAGGTGGGGTTTCCAAATCAGAATTTCTATTTAATGCTTGGTAAACGTATTATTTAGGGATATTATTACTATTTAAATTTGTTAACACGGATGGAGAAATAGAGAATTAAAAAATAATGCTTAAAAATAAGAAGTTAACTATTAGCAAAATAGAACTCGGTAATGGTACTTTCAAGTTACCAGCAGAAGACAAAAAGAGTTAAAAAAAAAAAATCTGAATCCAGCAAATGAGTGGAAAAGGAAAAAAGAAGAAACACACTATAAAAAAATACAATCTTTTTTTTTAAAATAGAAAGAATAAGGTCAGATGTTCTTCCTCTCCTCCCACCCAAATCCCGCATTGCACTGCTGTCAATAACTTCCTTCCCCTGCATATGTGGGGATGAAGTTCTTAAGATACCTCAGGACACTGAGTCCAGAAGTCCAACCACTTGAGTCCCACAAGCCAGTTCTTAGGGTAGTGCTTATCAGAATAAGAACAGAGGCTGAATTTGGGTAATAAAAATTAAACTTATATGAACTACAGTGGGCAGCTGTAATTAGAATATCAGCAAATACAAACGCCCAAGTCTTAATTGCCCTTTTTCTCCCTATGGCACCCAAGGGTGACTTAGCGCCTCCTCGTCCTTGCCCTTCGTTTCTTGTAATGCTTCTCAGGCCTATTGCTTCCACTTTTGTATTTAGCTGTGTTCATTACACAGGAAATGACTTCATTGCCGTCTTCTTCCTTCGCTTTGGGGATGCTGGAGCAAAATTTCACCCAGCTTTCTGCATCATTAAGTTTTGCCTATTTGGGCTACCAGGAAACAGTAGTTGAGTTGAAGCTAATCTTGGACATCGCATCTGTAAAGGCATGGTTAATCCTACGTAGACATTTCTTATGTGTGCATATTACTAGCGAAGCAGTATTGGAGTTTAGCAGAGATGAGCATGGAACAGAATTGATTGGGCCTCTGTTCCTTACTCATGGTAGGCCTGAGTCTCTGGGTCCACAACAGCACTCTGAGCAGCCTTCAGGCTCCAAAACCAGGCTGCTTGACATAGGGCACAGGGGAGGAATAAGGTTCCCTTCTCCCAGGCAGTGGTTCCTTTTCTGCTTGTTTTGTTGGTGAGCAGAACAGGCAAGCAATGTGGGTATGTTAACCACGAGATTTGTACTTACTCCTGCTTGACCAGAGTCTATGGGAGAAGCAATCAGTAGGAGCAATCACAAGCCTTCCAGATGTGCAGAGATAAGACCCTTTAACAAGGGTCACATTCCTTACCTTTGCCCTGATTTTTAGTCTGCATTATGAACCCAGTTCCTCTCTAGACCATCCCCCAAATGCAAACTAGACAGACAGGCAGGTAAAACAAGTCTTGTACTGTCTTTGAGTTACTATGTACTTCATTTGCATATGCTTGTTTACTCATCATCACACCCTTAATATAAAGTACGGTTTCTGTGATTTAGGGCATCCTGAAAATTTTCATTGAGGTATAATTTAATTTTTTACAGCTTTACTGAAGTATAATTGACATGAAATAAGCTGCACATATTTAAAGTACAATTTGGTAAGTTTCGACATGCATACACTCATGAAACTATAATCTAAATTGTGATTACGAAAATGTCCATAATCCCCAAAAGTTTCCTTGTGCCCCATTGTCCTTCCCTCCCACATTCCATCTTCAATCAACCACCCATCTGCTTTCTGTCACAATAGATTGCTTTGCATTTTCCAGAATTTCATACAAATGGAATCATATAGTATGTACTCTTTTTGTCTGACATCTCTCACTTGTCAAGATTATGTTGAAATTCACTTAAGTTGGTGCATGTATCAGTACTTCATTCTTCTTTTATTGCTGGATAGTAATCCATTGTATAAATTTACCACAATTCTTTTTTTGTTTTTCACTCACTTATTGATGGACAAGTGAATGTTATTTCCAGACTTTGGCTATTACAAATAAGCTGTTCTGGACATTTGTGTACAAGTCTTTGTATGGGAATGTGCTTTTATCTATCTTGAGTGAATACTTAGAAATAGAATGGCTGGGCCATAGGGTAGGTATGTATTTAACTTTGAGAAGTTGTCAATTTTCCAAAAATGTTATACCATTTTCCATTCCTACCAGCAGTATAAAAGGGTTTCAGTTCATCTATATCCTTGTGAACAGTAGGTATAGTCAGTCTTTTTAATTTTAACCATGTAACATTATCTGAATGTGGTTTTAATTTGAATTTCCAAAATCACTAATGATATCAAACATCTTTCCGTGTGCATCTTTTCCATCCAATATCGTTTTTGGTGAAGAGTATATTCAAATCTTTTGTCCATGTTTTATCAGGTTGTTTTCTTATTATTAAATAGTAAGAGTTTATATATTCTAGACATAGTTTATATAATCTAGTCATATATATACAGAAAATATACTCTCCTGATCTTTGGTTTACCTTATCATTTTTGTGCTATGTCCTTTGAAGAGCAAAAGTTTTCAGTTTTGAAGAAGTTCAATTTATTGGATTTTCTTTATAGTTCATACTTTTGTAACTTAGTTAAGAAATATTTGTCAAGTCCAAGTCATTAAGACTTTTTCCTACGTTTTCTTGTAGAGGATTTATGGTTTTATCTTACATTTAGGGCATTGATCCATGTTAATTTTTGTATATGGGTAAATTTAAGTCTCTGTTTTTTCTTTCCCTCCCTCCTCCCTTCCTCCCTCCCTGTCTCCCTCATTCCCTCTTTCCCTCTCTCTTATTCTCTCTCTCTTTCTTTGTATATGGCTATCCAGTTGTTTCTGCACCATTCATTGAAAAGATTACCTTTTCTCCATGGAATTGCCCTGGCATCTTTGTCAAAAATCAATTGATTATATATGTGGTCAAAAGTTTCAGCATTTTAGCTCTAATTGTAAACTCCCTATGGTATCAGTGGCTCCCCTCTCTCTGCTTATTAAAAGAATATAAATCATTTTTTACTCCTTTTTCTATTCTTTTTTTTACCATTTCTCTGCCATATTTAGCAAACTGTCAATATTAAGCCAAATAAATGAATTTTTATATAAATGGAGTCACAAAATATATCACTCAAAGTACATTTCCGAAAGCTATTTCAGAGATGTACCAAACCCGTACAGCGAATTGCATCCTAAAAAGTGATAGAACATAATGAACCAGGTTGGGCAGAAAAATCAATTAAATCTACAATGGAATTGCATCTTATGGGCTATTTAGAGTCTTTGGTCAGTCTATAAAGTAAATATTGTGTATCATCAATATTACTCTTTAAATCTCTTTAAATTGCTAAAAAATGAAGTGTTTATAATTTTCTCTAAATCTGTAAGCATTATCTCTTAATAATTTCATAAAATCTAGCTTTCCTCCATTATTAGAACTATCTATATTTAAGAGTTAATTGGCTTGTTTACAGATGCCATGAAATATTTAAAAAGCATACATATGTCTATGGGTGTGTACATACAATGAAATTTGTAAAAGTTACTAAGTACAAATAGTTATTAAAAAAATTTAGATTACATAAAAAATGTTAATAATTACATAGAAATGAAATTAGAGGTATTATAAGAAAACACAAGACATAGTAGTGATATTTCTCGTGAAAATATGCTTTAGGTTCTCCATAGAGAAAGCATATTGGTTAATTCTCACTGGCATTTATAAAAAATGTTTCAAAAATATAAACGTAACTATTAGAAAATAGTAAAAGTTTCACTTCCTAAACTTTATCAGTACCGCACTCTCCCGAGTGAGCCACGGGCCGGTCCTCACTTCCTAAACTTTAGAGGATAATAAAGCCCTCTATCAGTTCACTAAGAGACTAAGAGAATTGAAAGAAAGATACAAAATAAAGGGTAAAAAAAAGTACAGAATAAATATCACTATTAATATCAGTTACCAAAACAAAAATAAATGCATTGAATTCAAGTAAAAAACCAGAAATTTTAGATTGAGTATATATATATATATATATATATATAATCTAGCTAGATGCTATTTATAAAAAGTCAACGTAATTAAATGATCAAGAAAGTTTAGAATTTGAAAAGACAGAAAAAATATTTCAAGCAAATAGAACAAAAGGAGAACTAAAGTTGCAGTAAAATTTACATCAGCTAAAAGGATTCGAAGGCAAAAGCATTAAAAAGGAAAAGAAAAAGTATTTGCTAATCACCAAGAAGATATATAGGGTTAAATTTTATGTATCTAAAATATTGCATAAAACCATATAAGATAAAGAGCTTAGAAACAAAAGAAGTTGAGAAATCCATAATCTTAAGAGAAGATTTAAAAATACTACTCATAAATTTCAAATAGTAGTTCAAATAGACAAAAAGTAAATAGAGACAGATGATATAAGTAAATAAAATAATAAAGTACATACTTATAGATCTACTATAAATATGTAATTTAATGAAGAACATAAACATTAAATACCTGGAAGCATATTATTTCCTTGGACAGGAAATTCTGTTGAAATTTTGTTTATATGTAAGCATATATATACACAGACAAAATTATAAATGCAGATTAAAATTTATATATGTTGTATTTTATATTAAACCCTGTCTACATCTTCCCAGATTTCTTCTCTTTAGCATCTATTGTCCTCATGAGTTTTTTGCCCACCCTCCCTCATTTCCCCTGAACTTCTTTGGTCTTAAATTTGTCCTCCTTACTTATCTTTCTGAATTATTTTTCTTCTAACAATTTTTTTTTCCATTTTTTAATTTTACATGCTAGTCTCTCAAAATTCTTTTTTAAGTGTTTTTTAGTAATACCAGATGTTGTCTGTAGGGAAAAATACATATCCCCTTAATGGCATAAGGGATAAAAACTCTGAAACTGGTTAGTGAGGGAAATTCTGGGTAGAAATTTGTTCCTCATGACTTGAATCTCATTGTATGGATTACTGGCTACTCTCACTAATGCATAATACCAGTTCAAATCATTGACAAATGTGAGCGAGCACACATTCACACACTTTCCTAGGGGTCAAATAGCAGCCCATTTTATGTGTGGCAGGGTTTTTCTCCCTTTCCCTCATTATCCTTCCTAAACCATACAAATACCAAGGCTAGCTTCCCAGAAGAGGAGATTCAGTAATGAGAACTGAAGCAAAGGAGCAGAGATTCTAGCATCACAGACTTCACAGTTCGTCATATTGACCCACAGGGTCGGAAGTACTTTTCCCAGTTCCATAGATTTTCCCCTTCGCACCTCACTACTCCAGGCCTCACCCAGAGTGGAATTAGCTGGGCCTGGATGACTAATTCTGGATTGAATGCTGATATACTTTAGGTATGTTTGCCCCTTCAAAACTCATGTTGAAATTAGATCCCCAATGTGGCAGTGTTGGGAGGTGGGACCTAGCGGGAGGTATTTGGGTCTTGGGGGTGGATCCCTCATGAACAGATTAATGACCTCCCTGGGATGGGTGGAGATGAGTGAGTTCTCCTGCTATTAGTTCCCTGGAGAGCTGGTTATTAAAAGGAGCCTGGCACCCCCCTCTCCCTCTCTTGCTTCTCTCTCGCCACATGATCTCTCACACACGCCAGCTCGCTTTGGCTGTCCACCATGAGTGGAAGCAGCCTGAGGCTTGCTCCAGATGCAGCTGTTCCAGAATCAGGAGCCAAATAAGCCTCTTTTTAAATAAATTACCCGGTCTCTGGTATTCTGTTATAGCAACACAGAAGCAGACTAATATGGATGCCAAGAAGAAGAGACCAAACCCTGGGAGTTAAAGTGGTTAGAAGAGTCACAGGGCGGGAGGAACGGCTGTCAGATGAAAAAGGAGCCCAAGAGGATGGGTGCTCTCTTTCAGTAGTGGGGCCAGCCAGAGGCAGGCCCCAAAACGTGAGCAAGCAACACTTTGCAAAGCTGGGACAAGTTAAAAAGAGTGGACAAGCCGCCCATGAATACTCACCCACCCATGAATACTCACCCACCTGTGAGCTCTGTGTAAAATGAAACCTAAGACTCGAATCCAAAGTACTTGGGTTTCTTCTTAATGGGGAACAGTAAGGTTTTATGGATGATTCTACCCTCCTTCCCCCTAGGATAGATTTATAAGTTAGATAAATAAATATTATATTCATATTATATAAATCTTATCATACCATACAGATCATTTAACTATCTTTTATTTGACTTCCTACTCTGAAAGTGTAATGGACATCTTTCTGTCTGTATTTTTTATTCATTCAAGTCATTATCAATTTGGGGAGGACCTGAGTTAAAACTTTGGTTCTACCAATCATTAGCTGGAAAGCCTTAGAAAAACTGAGTCTCTACACTCTTGTTTCAGTTTCCTCATCAATAGAATGAAGATATTAACACAAGTCTTAGAGAGCATCTGCTGCAGTTAACCTCTTACTTATATCACTCAAATCTACTCAAGACTCTCATTAAGTTTATTCCATTCTGCCACTTAATCTTCAAGGTGGTGGCCAGTCATAATTTTTAAAGAAAATACTTATAAGATGTGGATTAGTAGGACTAGTTACATTCTTTCCTGCAGCAGTTAGTACCAAGGCCACAAATAATACTCATCATTTCTTTCTTCTACCACCCATTGTAGATGCCTCTCACTTTAGCTATCACCTCTGCTAGCCTAGGTTGCTTGACTCTTAGGTAACCCAGATCTTCATCCTTGAGTGGCCTGAACTCTTGTTTGTGCTCGTGTCAGGTTGCTATAATGTCTTGCGTGAGCATCACCAGGCATGGAAGAAATAAGTGGCTCCTCAGTGAACCCTCTGAATTCCCAAAGTACTCTGAGTTATCCCAATTATGCAGCAGCAACTTTTATCTCCTTGTGATAAGCAGGGTCAATTATTCTTACTGATGTACTGAATTTCTTTTTTGTCTGCTGGTCTATTGATATGATACTTGTACATCCAAAATGACTAAGCTGAAGTCACCGATTTAGGTTTAATGGAACTGTACTCATATGATAGATGTAATCTGATAGATGTAATCCCATGTCTTCAGGAACCGGGACCTCTACAGTCGAGAGTACCTCAAAGTAGCAGAGACAGAAAGCACGAAGTCCTCCAATGGGTCGTTGGGGCTGATGGCGAGGAAGGTTACTCCTGCTTTCACACCTTGGTTCCTGGATGCATTTACTTTTTGTAGTGGGAATGCTGAGCAATATAATGGCTGTTGGTTCAAAGTATATACTGCGTCTTGAAGAACAACACTCTAACCCCTTGAGAGTATCATTCCTATGATGGTGCTTTAGTTATGCCTTTAAGAGGCCATTCTAATGTTCTATCAGGTTGACAACTTACGAATAATGATGTATGTATTAGGAACAGTGGACATGTGCCCAATGTCACATCTGCTTTAGCCAAAGTGATGTTATTTGAGATTCCATGACAATAAATCAGGAACTTTGAGCCCTCAGATAGTAGTGGTAGCCAAGGTGCTATGGGCAAGGTTGGGAAAAATATACATAAATATGTATCAATACCAATAAACCCAAATTGTTATTCCCTCCAGGCTGAAAGAGGTCCTATTTATTCAACTTGCCTAGTAGTTGTTTGGTTTCTTGAGGAATGATTTCATATTGAGAGTACAGCACTAAGCTTTTCTATTGATAGGTTGACATTCAGCACTGGTAGTAACTATGTCAGCCTTGGCAAGAGAAAGCACATACACAATCTTCATTTCTGACTCCCTGGCTACTTCATTTAAAGGCCAATTTTTCAATCACTGTGCTGCCATGGACAGTGTCTGGGTGCCTTTCACTATACAACAAATTTACCTACCCTTCTATATATCCAGTGCCTCCTCTGCAGTGTGCAAACGTTGATGTGAGATATAAAGATCTGCACATTTTGTTTTACTCCAATGGGTCTTTCCACCTGTCTTCAATATTTCAGTCTCGCTTTTTCCAGGTAATTGACCAATTGACCAAGCCATTTTTTATGCCTAGAAGTCTATGCACATCTTTATTTCAAATCACTTCCCTTCCACACCTACTTGATGGCCAGGTATACCACCCAAAGCTCTTCCACAGGAGGATTTCATTTTACTGCTGTGTTTTTTAGGGCCAACATTGACTAGGGTTATAATATAGCAGCAATATACTTTTGAATTATACCAACATGATAACCTGAACCCATCACATTCTGACAGCTGGTTATGAGGAGCCCCTCACAAGGCCATAGGCATGAGCTGTGGATCAGCATTATTGCAATAGAGAAAGATGGCATGGAGAGGGAATCTGGGCCACCTTTAAGTTTCTAATACCCTCTTCCCCTCGTTGGCCTGATCTTGAATGTATCATTTCCATCCTATGCATCACCCCTCAATCTTATTACTCGGTGGTTCTGACAATACACAAATGATGAGGGCGTCTCCACCATATCATTACTTGATGTTCCATAGTCAAATGTCAAGGTCTTGTTGGGACCCTGTAGCATGCTAGGAGCTACTTTTCAAATGATGAATAGTTCTCTGTTCCAGATGGCATGGTCTTGCTCCAAAACTGTAGCGCATCTGTGCTATGACCCTTCTCCTGGGGCTTGCAGAAACTGCACATGGCATCTTTATCTACCACAGAAACCTCTAGCACCATATCATCTGCCATGACATATGGGCCAAACAGCAGCAGTGCTCGTAATGCAGCCTGAATCTACCAAAGACCTCCACTCAGGGCTGGCAGCTCTCCATGTTACCCAGTAAATGGGTTCACATCGTCTGCCATAACTCATCTCTCTTTTGCAGAGACCAGACTGGTAGGTTAAATGCAGATATAATGGGAAATTTATCCTTCAGCATTTTTGAGAGTGGCACTAATCCCTGCTGTTCCACATGCGATGGTGTACTGCTTCTGATCTGTTATCTTGGCTGGGCTTAGCAAGTTCAGGAGCTTCCACTTGGCCTTTCTTCCCCTTCTGGCTCTTACTCCACAAGCCAGGGAACTAACATGAGGGTACTGCCAGCTACCAAGTGTACCCAACCCAATTATGCACTCAGGGCCGGGGAGATGACATATTGGCCCCATTGTGAGACAAACTTTCAGCCAAGGCCCTGTTCATCATCAACCTCTGCATTCTTACAGGGAAGCCATGGGGGTGTTTTTGTTTCCTGTATTGGAATCAGCTCAGACAGTATATCCAACAACCCCTGAGATTTGAATATCCCCTTTTTCCCAGTCATGCACATTGCCTGAAGAAATGGTCACAAGTCCCTAAGTCCCTTGGAAGAAGGACTGAGGAAATCACTATTTTAAACATTGCATAGACATTTCAAGGTCCTTCGTCAGGGGGATTCAGTCTTTTCTTAGATCTATGGGCTTCAGATCCAAGAATAGGTTCAGGTCTGGAAACTGCACAATGGATCATGACTTTTTTCCCCCTCTCTGGCTGGCATAAGCCTCTGCTCCTGTACTCTTGATCTTTTTTTATTATAGATATTAAGCAATACTCTTGTTGGCTTCCCATACATATTGATTCTAGGATAACCGTTGTCTATAAGTCATTACCATTGGTTCTTAGGTTAGGGATTCCTGGTTGTTTCTGACAGAGCTGCTCATTGCAGAAATCGCGTCCATCTTGACTCTGGTAATTTGGTACTGCCACCTGGCCTTGGCCAGTCTGGAATCAATCCTATCATCTCCAGGGAGCCCAGTTTTGTAAGGGTATGAAACTTACTCTCAGTCCCACCTAAAGAGGACAGTACCACTGAGCTTCTCAACAGCTTTGGTTCCCCTTTACTAGCATATTCCTAAGGTAGAGTGAAGTGCAGTTTCCTGTCAGACCTTCAGGGGAACACAGTCACTTATTCTCTGGTGTCATGTAATAAATCCATTCTTAAATGATTTGTTTTCTGAGCCTTTTCTCAGTACTCAATTATGGAGTTTTATCTCATCAAGTGATCATTTTTTCCAACTTCAAGGAGCTATATCAGCAGCCTATTAGGAATGAATGTAGGTCTCATTGCTCAGGCATTAAACCTTAAACCACAGGATAGCCTCATTGCTTCATAGCATGCTCTTTTGGTCCCTGCCAATATACACTAGCCAGATCCTGAAGTGTTTTATATGAAAATCCATTTCTTCAAAGCAGGAATAGTACTTTCCATGCTGAGGCTGAATCTAGTTAGTGGTCTAGAAGCAATGATGGAGCTGGGGCATGTCTTGAAGAAGGGCAGCATCCTCTAACATGGCATAGTCCTCACATGAGGGCTTTACATCTTGGAGATCTCCAAGCAAGGAGAAGATGTTACAGAACAGAGACACTTCTGCTGGCTTAGATGGTTCAGGGTCAACGTGGGAATCTACATCTCAAGGACAGCAATCCACATATCCTCATTCTGTATATCAGGGTCTCACTCCTCCTTTAGCATGGCTCTGACGTTAGCCTAAAAGACTTGCTAGGGCTGTTAATTCAGCCACCTTGTAAATCTGCCCATCTTAAAATCAGGTCCTAGGACTGAACTTTAAAATAGTCTGCCTGCTGACATCAGAGATGAGGACCCCCTTAAATGCCACCCTGGAGGGCTTCTAGCACTCACAGATGGACCTGAGTTGACAGTTAACCCACGAAAGACTGTGCATATATAGCACAGCTTCACAGTACTTATAATTGCCACTGCCCCTAGCTTGCTGAAATGCTGGAGACACTGTATAAGCCAGTGCATTGCCCCCACCTATAACTCTAATTCGATTTCATTGCAGGTGAGGGTCTCACTCATACATTCCTTAGGACTTCACCAGTCCCATCTCACTCCACTAGCAATGAGGCACTTATTGCCATCTGGCCAGTATATGATCCAAATGAAGAGTCCGGAGTTTCAAGATGGTGGCGGCTGCGGCGGCTGGCGCGGAGTAGCTGAGGTGGAAAAGGTGGCCACTGGGCCTCGGGCAGCCGGGAAACTTGTGGACCTTCCTCTGGCCATCTCTTAAGGGAGGACTGCTGCTGCTGGCCGGTCGTGGGGGCTCAATGCCACTTTGCCCCCGGCAGGAGAGGCTGCCTCATTTACAGGCAACAGCTTTGAAGTGTGGAGCAGGAAAAGAACTGATTCTTAGCTGCAAAAGTGAGTCTTGAAACAGGGAACACGGCGCCAGGGCTGCTGTGGATGCAGCCAGGATCCCGGAGGCTGGGGCCGCACTGAAGGCGGCCAGCTGCCCTATCCAGGATTCGAGGTTTCAGGCCGGCATTAAAGAAGACTCCTGGGAGCGTCCGAGCGGCGCCGCGACTGAACAGCCCGAGGCGGCAGCGCCGAGAACACGGAAGGCAACAAACCAGAGACAGAGCGAGCGCCCGACCTGGCACAGCACTGTGAGTGATCCCTGGCACAGCTCTGTTCGGGGGATGGATGCCCACGCGGCTCCCCGCCTGCACCACCAGGCCACTCACTGCCCCGGTGCTGCCTCCATTTTCCCAGGTGCGGGCAGCTCCACCCTGCTCGGCCATCACTGAGCCCATTTGCTTGGCCTGGCGCGGGGCTTTCCGGACCCTGCGGGCCGGCCTCCTCTCCCACTCCCTCCACGGTTCTCTGGCAGGGCTGGGGGTGTGGGGCGTCCCGACCAGTTTTGGGAGGGCTAGGAAGTACGGGCGGGCCGACTGTCACTCCACCACACCCTGGACTCCGGCCCGGTAAACTTCCTGTTACTGGGAGGCAGATACCATCTCTGCGACCACCAGTTTGGAAAAAAGCCTAACGAATTTCTGGTTGGGAATAGTGTGGTAGGAGAGTTCCCAGGTCCGCTTGAACCTGCCGGAGAGCAGGCTGCAGGCGGGCACTAGACTCGGTTTATACCGGGGGGATACAAAGGTGAACAAGACCCGAGAAAGATCTACACAGTGCTACAAAGGCACCCAGAGAGACCGGTCGTCTGTGCCTAGCAGAAACCTGGTAGACTTCCTGGGCGAGGCGGTGCTGAGCAGGGTCTTGAAGGCCCAGCTGATAGACGAGGGGTGCAGAAGACACGCCCCAACCCAGCATAGTGTGCACAGAGGGGGGAGACGTGCGGCCAGGGAGGCGGAGACTCGACAGAAACCACACACCCGGTGGGGTCGCCACTGCACGATCTAACAGCCTGGGCCAGAGCACACGGAACGGGGAGAAGTCCTGTACAGAAAGTGAAAGCTCAACAGAGATCACACACCCTGTGGTACGTGATCCACCAGCCCAGCAGAGTACAAGCTGACCAGAAAGGTGGATCCCCGGAGAAGCCCAAGACCCGAGGCAACCACACACACAAGACACTAGAGGCCAACTGAGCAGTCACGGCGGGAGCCATACCAAATTGGCAACCACAGCAATATCCTAGTTAGTCATTAGTCTTAAACCGGTGGACTGTGAAACCCCCTGCCACAATGAATAAACACCAAAAAAAAGACACCAGAAATACAAAAAATCAAGAAAGTACACCACCAAAAGTTAATAAATCTCATACTCTAGATCCTATAGAACAAGAAGCCCTTGAAATAACTGACAAGGAATTTCGAGTGATAATTCTAAGGAAACTGAATGAGATACAAGAAAACTCAGCTAGACATCATGATGAAATGAGGAAAAGTATACAGGATCTGAAAGAGGAAATATACAAGGAAATCAATGTCCTGAAAAAAAATGTAGCAGAACTTGCTGAACTGAAGAAGTTATTCAGCGAAATAAAAAACACAACGGAGAGTTTAACCAGCAGGCTTGTCGAAGTTGAAGAGAGAACCTCTGAACTTGAAGATGGGCTGTTTGAAATAACACAAGCAGACAAAAAGAAAGAAAAAAGAATCAAGGACATGGAAGAAAATCTGAGAGAGATATCAGACAACGTCAAGCGCTCAAATATCCGAGTCATGGGTATTCCAGAAGGGGAGGAAAATGGAGATTCCATTGAAAACAGATTCAAAAAAATAGTGGCAGAAAACTTCCCAGGTATAGGAAAAATCACAGATCTTCAGATCCAGGAAGCTCAACGATCTCCAAACGTATTCAACCCAAAAAGGCCTTCTCCAAGACATGTCATAGTCAAATTGGCAAAACTCAGAGACAAAGAGAGAATCTTAAAAGCTGCAAGAGAGAAGCGTCAAATCACCTATAAGGGAGCCCCCATCAGGTTAACATCAGACTTTTCATCACAAACCCTAAAAGCTAGAAAGGAATGGGATGATATTTTCAAAATACTAAAAGACAAAGATTGCCAGCCAAGAATACTCTACCCTGCAAGGCTATCCTTCCGAAATGAGGGGCAAATAGTATATTTCTCAGACAAACAAAAACTGCGGGAGTTCACTACCACAAGACCACCCTTACAAGAAATCCTCAAGGGAGTACTGGGTTTGGTTCCTGAAAAATAACTACCACTGCCATAAAAACCTAAGAAAAATCTAAACCCGCTAGTACAATAAAAATGGCATTCATGAAGAGAAAACAAGCTAACAAAAACACTATCTACAACCTAAGGAACCAACAAACAAAGAAACCAAACAGTAAATCAGAAAGCAAGGAACAAAAGACACCTAAGACAACCAAACAACCAATAAAATGCTAAGAATAAATCAACACCTTTCAATAACAACTCTTAATGTTAAAGGCTAAAATTCCCCAATTAAAAGACACAGACTGGCTGACTGGATCAAAAAGCAGGACCCAACTATATGCTGCCTACAAGAGACCCACCTCACCCATAAAGATTCACACAGACTAAGAGTGAAAGGATGGAAAAAGATTTACCATGCAAACAGAAAAGAAAAACGAGCTGGAGTAGCTATTCTTATATCTGACAAAATAGACTTTAAACTAAAAACCATAAAAAGAGACAATGAGGGACACTACTTAATGATAAAAGGACTGATCCATCAAGAAGACATAACAATCATAAATATGTACGCACCCAATGTTGGAGCAGCCAGATTTATAAAACAAACTCTATTAGACCTAAAGAAGGAAATAGACACTAATACCATAATAGCAGGGGACCTGAACACTCCACTGTCAATACTAGACAGATCATCTAGGCAAAGAATCAGTAGAGAAACACAAGATCTAAACAAGACTCTAGACCAATTGGAATTGGCAGATATCTACAGAACATTCACCCAACAACCTCAGAATATTCATTCTTCTCATCAGCACATGGATCATTCTCCAAGATAGATCACATATTAGGTCACAAATCAAGTCTCAATAAATTCAAAAAAATTGGAATTATCCCATGTATCTTCTCAGACCACAATGGATTAAAACTAGAAATTAATAACAAACAAAACTCTGGAAACTATACAAACACATGGAAATTAAACAGCATTCTACTTAATGACATATGGGTCCAAGAAGAAATCAAGCAGGAAATCAAAAAGTTTATTGAAACTAATGAAAACAATGATACATCATACCAAAACCTGTGGGATACTGCAAAAGCAGTATTGAGGGGAAAATTTATTGCATTAAATGCTCACTTCAGAAGAATGGAAAGATGGCAAGTGAACAACCTAACACTTCACCTTAAAGAACTAGAAAAACAAGAACAATCCAATCCTAAAGTTAGCAGACGGAAAGAAATCATTAAGATCAGAGCAGAACTGAATGAAATTGAAAACCAAAAAACAATTCAAAAGATCAACGAATCAAAAAGTTGGTTTTTTGAAAAGATAAATAAAATTGACAAACCATTACCATGGCTAACAAAAAAAAGAAGAGAGAAGACTCAAATAACAAAAATTAGAAATGAAAAAGGCGATATTACAACTGATTCATCTGAAATACAAGGAATCATTCGAGACTATTATAAACAACTATACGCCAACAAATTTGAAAATCTGGAGGAAATGGATAAATTTCTGGACACACACAAGCTCCCAAAACTGAACCGTGAAGACGTAGAAAATTTGAACAGACCAATAACAATAAAGGAGATTGAAGCTGTTATCAGAAGGCTCCCAACAAAGAAAAGCCCAGGACCAGATGGATTCACAGCAGAATTTTACCAAACATTCAAACAGGAATTGACACCGATTCTTTACAAACTATTCCAAAAGATGGAAATGGACACAAATCTCCCAAACTCATTCTATGAAGCAAACATCATCCTGATACCAAAACCAGGTAAAGATATAACCAAAAAAGAAAACTACAGGCTGATATCCTTGATGAATATAGATGCAAAAATCCTCACTAAAATACTAGCAAACAGAATACAGCAACACATACGAAAAATTATTCATCACGATCAAGTGGGATTCATCCCAGGGATGCAAGGTTGGTTCAACATACGCAAATCAATAAATGTGATACACCATATTAATAAACTCAAACACAAGGACCATATGATCATCTCTATAGATGCTGAAAAAGCATTTGATAAAGTTCAGCACTCATTCATGACAAAGACCCTCTATAAGTTAGGTATAGAGGGAAAGTATCTCAACATAATTAAAGCCATATATGACAAACCCACTGCCAATATCATCCTGAATGGGGAAAAGCTGAAAGCTTTTCCTTTAAGAACAGGCACCAGACAAGGATGCCCACTCTCACCACTCCTATTCAACATAGTGTTGGAAGTACTAGCCAGAGCAATCAGAGAAGAGAAGGAAATAAAGGGCATCCAGATTGGAAAAGATGAAGTCAAACTGTCCCTGTTTGCAGATGACATGATCCTATATATCGAACAGCCTAAAACCTCTACAAAAAAACTCTTGGAATTGATAAATGATTTCAGCACAGTAGCAGGATACAAAATCAACACACAAAAATCAGTAGCATTTCTTTTCTCCAATAGTGAACATGCAGAAGGAGAAATCAAGAAAGCCTGCCCATTTACAATAGCCACCAAAAAAATAAAATACTTAGGAATTGAGTTAACCAAGGAGGTGAAAAATCTCTATAATGAGAACTACAAACCACTGCTGAGAGAAATTAGAGAGGATACAAGAAGATGGAAAGATATTCCATGCTCTTGGATTGGAAGAATCAACATAGTGAAAATGTCCATACTACCCAAAGTGATATACATATTCAATGCAATCCCCATCAAAATTCCAAAGACATTTTTCTCAGAAATGGAAAAAACTATTCAGACATTTATATGGAACAATAAAAGACCACGCATAGCCAAAGCAATGCTGAGCAAAAAAAATAAAGCTGGAGGCATAACACTACCTGACTTTAAGCTATACTACAAAGCTATAATAACCAAAACAGTATGGTACTGGCATAAAAACAGACACACTGACCAATGGAATAGAATAGAGAATCCAGAAATCAACCCACACACTTACTGCCATCTGATCTTTGACAAAGGCACCAAGCCTATTCACTGGGGAAGGGACTGCCTCTTCAGCAAGTGGTGCTGGGATAACTGGATATCGATATGCAGGAGAATGAAACTAGATCCATACCTCTCACCGTATACTAAAATCAACTCAAAATGGATTAAGGATTTAAATATACACCCTGAGACAATAAAACTTCTTAAAGAAAACATAGGGGAAACACTTCAGGAAATAGGACTGGGCACAGACTTCATGAATACGACCCCAAAAGCACGGGCAACCAAAGGAAAAATAAACAAATGGGATTATATCAAACTAAAAAGCTTCTGCACAGCAAAAGAAACAATTAAAAGAGTTAAAAGACAACCAACAGAGTGGGAGAAAATATTTGCAAAATATACATCTGACAAAGGATTAATATCCAGAATATATAAGGAACTCAAACAACTTTACAAGAAGAAAACAAGCAACCCAATTAAAAAATGGGCAAAAGAGCTAAGTAGGCATTTCTCTAAGGAAGATATCCAAATGGCCAACAGACATATGAAAAAATGCTCAACATCACTCAGCATCCGGGAAATGCAAATCAAAACCACTTGAGATACCATCTAACCCCAGTTAGGATGGCTAAAATCCAAAAGACTATGAACGATAAATGCTGGCGAGGCTGCGGAGAAAAAGGAACTCTCATACATTGTTGGTGGGACTGCAAAATGGTGCAGCCTCTATGGAAAATGGTATGGAGGTTCCTTAAACAATTGCAGATAGATCTACCATATGACCCAGCTATCCCACTGCTGGGAATATACCCAGAGGAATGGAAATCATCAAGTCGAAGGTATACCTGTTCCCCAATGTTCATCGCAGCACTCTTTACAATAGCCAAGAGTTGGAACCAGCCCAAATGCCCATCATCGGATGAGTGGATACGGAAAATGTGGTACATCTACACAATGGAATACTACTCAGCTATAAAAACGAATGAAATACTGCCATTTGCAACAACATGGATGGACCTCGAGAGAATTATATTAAGTGAAACAAGTCAGGCACAGAAAGAGAAATACCACATGTTCTCACTTATTGGTGGGAGCTAAAAATTAATATATAAATTCACACACACACACACACACACACACACAGACACACACATACACACACACACACACACAAATCGGGGGGGGGAGGGAAGAAGATATAACAACCACAATTATTTGAAGTTGATACAACAAACAAACAGAAAGGACATGGTTGGGGGGGAGGGGGGGAGGGAGAAGGGAGGGAGGTTTTGGTGATGGGGAGCATTAATCAGCTACAATGTATATCGACAAAATAAAATTTAAAAAAAAAAAAAAAAAAAAAAAACAAATGAAGAGTCCCATTTCAAGATTCTACATCTGCATCCTAGGACCATTTCTGGTACCAATTATCTTAGTTTGGGTTCCTTCTGAAGCCAACTTTGAGGCAAGAATTCAAGTGTAAGTCATTTATTTGGGAGATGATCCAGGAAATACTGTTAGGCAAGGGGGGAGTAAGAAAGAGAAGTAAAAACAGCCAGTAAAGGGTAAGTGTTATCAAGCAAGTTACCACTGTAAATAACTAGGGCTGGATCCTGCTGGGAGCCAGTGTAAGAAACATGGCCTCAAGTCTCCCATGTAAGGAGTAAAGGAGCTGGGGTGTTTATACACCCAACCCCATAAGTACTTGCTTGGAGTCTCCTCCAGGAAGTTTTAACTCTCTGGCACTTCAGTGCTTGCGAGCAGAACAGGCTCAAACATCCAGAAGAATTTCAGGCAAAGGGGTACTTATGCTAAAACCTGGGAAGCAGCCGACTTACAGTACAACGGTAATGTCTCAGGGAAGATGTTTGGGCACAACAGTGTCTACGGCAATTCACCTGTTCACCTGCATCATAGGGTCATGAGATTTACATAAGTTGATAAATATCAAGCATTTGTAAATATACCTGGCATATAATAAATGCTTAACATATGGTTGTTTATAATCATCATCGTCATTCTCATCGACAGGCATGTCATTCTGACAGTCATCTGAAGGATACTTTCATGTGAGTACATACATGATGTTGAAGGGTCATGTGGAAGAAAAGTCAAACATCTAATTGAAATTTTTAGCACAGGAAATGAAAAGCAAAAATAGTCCATAGTTTGCTCTGGAACAAACCATTTACATGCAGCAATTCACATTGTCCTTCTAGGAAGAAATATAAATTCCTCATAAAATGTGTAAGCGATTTTCTGAGGAACTTGGATGAGATTAGGAGCTTCAGGTAGGCAGCTCTCGGCCAGGTGACTATCAGGCATTTTTTTTTTCCCTTATATCTTCTCTTATCTATTCATTCTCTTTTCCTGTGAAATGTCCCTGCCAAAAAAGATTCTGTGATTGACTTGTTCAGAACCCATTCCCTCATGGAAGGCCTGGCATGAAACTTTGGCATATGTCCATAACGAATTTCTTTAAAATGGGCTCTGTTCTGGTTTCTATTTTTTAATCCTGTGGTGTTGGAATTGAAGAGGGTCAATGTAAACACTTCTTTCTTCCTTGTCCAACTTATGAACAACTGAGACACAAACGCCCTTGTTACCTGTAATGCTAACAGGACAGCATGTTTGGCAGGCCTGCTGCTCAGGTGGGCTTCCTCATATGCCCCTGAACTGAATTTACTCCTCTCTCTAAAATACACTGCCTGAGCACTCTGGCTCTACTTTCCCAATCCCGCGAGACACGTTAAGCTGATAAGGTTACTGAATGACAGAAAGCAGATGAGATTGCAAAATACCCACAGGCAAGAAAAGCCCTTTTGGAACAAGGGGAAGCTGAGAATGCATCTTCCTGCCAGTAACCAGCTGAGAGAGAGAGAGAGAGAGAGAGAGAGAGAGAGAGAGAGAGAGAGAGAGAGAGAGAGAGAGAGAGAGAGAAGGTTGACCTGAATGAGCTCCCAAACTTTCCAATCAGATATAAATCCTCTTCCTTTTCTTAGTGAGAGAAGGGCAGAGAAAAGGTCACCTCTGATGAAGAATTCTGGAATGTAGCAAGCATGAGAAGGTGGAGGGAGGTGACGGGGAACTGTTCCCCACTAATATAAGGATAAACTTGTTTTTCTTTAAAGAAACATCTTCAAATAGTATAAGTTTTGAGAATCCATTGTTAATAAACAAACCATAGTATAATGACTCACTAGGTATCTACACATTTGAAGGACTAAAGTGTGCTGCTTTTCTGTGATAATAGCTCACTGAGTGCAGTGTGCCTGGGAATGAATGAAGCGCTGCTGGAATACACAGGAATACCTTCAGGATACTAGGATATGACTTAGAAAAGGTATAGTTGTTATCCTACACAAGCACTGGGGAAACTGGCTTCAATAGAGTTTTAAAACCCAATAGGAAATCAAGACTATGCTATTGATTGAGTCACAACAATATTTCTAGCATACATTATGCATGATGGAATTTTTTCTACCTGCTGAGCTCATTCTCACTTTTTGTAGGGTTTGGTGGTTTGGCCAGACAGTTGATTTTCTAAGACACATATGGTTATGTCATTAACGGTCATTCCTGAATGTTTTGGCTATTGCCAAAGAAGTCTGCTGGCTTAAAAAAAAATCAGAATGCCATCTTGGGAAATATTACTCTTGCAGACTGTTGTTTATAGTCCAACTCAGTTATTCAGACAAAACTATTTTTAACATCGTGCACAAAATCTTTTGGGAGAAAATGCCGTGAAGAGTTTATGCCTATTTATATTTAAGGCTAGTCACTGCAAAGTCCATTACCTGTCTTGAGAGCATTGTCTTTTATTTATTTTCTTCCATATTTACAATACACTGATAAGAGGTATCAAAATGCTTTTAAGTGTAGTTGTTCTTCCATCATATTTCCATCTTTGCATAAATGGAAAACATACACTGAGAGCGTCTCCCTTAAAATTCTTAACAGAAAAAGGGACATGAGTAGAAACCCTAGTTCATTTCATTTCCCCCCTTTCTTCATTTTACCTTTTTGCTGAGCTTAGATTTTTCGGGTGGTCAAGTTAGAGAAAGTATTTTTGGTACATGACTCATCTCCAGGTAGCTGATAGAAAATGTTGAAACACTGTACTTTTAGTCCCATTCTAAATATATAACCTTCTTACTGGTGACAATTTTATTGTGCTCAAGGTACTTAATAAACAACTACACACTGATCTTTCCGTAATAAAAAGCTAGTATTTTTAACATTGTCTGTATGCCAGAAACTCTTCTAAACACATATATTAATTCATATCATCATCCCAACAACTCTGTGAAGTGGATTTGGTTTGTGTCTTCATTTCACAGACATAGAAGTGAGGCACAGAGAGGTTATGCAACTTGCCTGAGTAAGTGATGGAGCTGCGGTGGGTATCAGGCAGGTTTTGGTCAGACCCTGTATTCATATTCATTAAATGGTACTGCGTCTGTGCACACTTTTCTTGTCCATATCTGAGAGGAAGCTAGATAAGCACCCTGACAGCACAGGGAAGAAAGACATGTTTCGTTCATAGCCACCTTTTCTCATTTTCTTCTTTAGCACCTGCGTAAAGGTCCCATGACTGGTGTGCCGTCAGCAGCTATGCAGTGGTCATTCTCATTTCCCACAGTGACAAAGGATTTTTTTTTTTTTTAAAGATGACTGGTAAGGGGATCTTAACCCTTGACTGGGTGTTGTCAGCACCACGCTCTCCCAAGTGAGCCATGGGCCAGCCCTGACAAAAGATTTTTAATGTGTGCAATTGCAGCTTAGAGAACTATCCCTGACAACTGTCTGAGAAAATAAAGAAACAAACACAACAAAAACAAAAATCTTTGGTTTTAGTTCAATCAATGGTACTTCTAGTTACCTCATTAAACCACAGAAGAATAAAGAGAGAAAATAAAATCAAGAAAATGAAATCAAGAGAGAACATATTACCAACAAATTAGCCATCATGTCTATTGCCACCAGCTGCACTCACTTGAATCATTGTGATATTCTCTAACTTGCTTTTACTCTTGCTCTTTCTCCAATAATATCAGTCCCTGTCTTAACCCTGGCTTCCCACTGCAGCCTGAGAACCCCAAATCGCTTCAAGACACTTCGAGTTCAGCTTCTGGTTACTCTTCCAGTCTCATTTCCTCCTGTTAACTATTTGTCAGCCTCACTGAACTTCTTGCAGTTTTTAAACACCATTACTACATTCCTGAGCATCTTTGCACCTCCTGTTTTCCTTTCCTTCAACTACAGGTAAGACTAAATCCTATACTCCTCTATTTCTTGAATGTTACTTTCTTAAAGAGGCCGTCCCTTACTTCCCACTCTCAATGAAATATTTTTTATATGTTCTCTCTTTATCACTTTTTCTAGTCTTCCTTGAAATTATCACAGTTTGTTATAATATACTTATTTGTATCATTGTTTAAATGTCTTTTCACTAGACTCTAATCAACCAAAGCCCATCACAGTATCTGTCTCACAGCAACTACCACCAGATGGCGCCAAAGCACAGCAGGGATGAGGGTAGATGTGGCTCACAAGACAGAACTTTCAACTCCAGCTCATCACAGCTATTTAATTGACAATATTCTACCTGCATTTTAAAGATTCAGACTTTGAGGGCCATCTTTGTTTTAAATATTAGAATTTTTTGGACCCAAAATGTTATATAGTGAGCTTTTATAGTATCGTGTTCTGTTCTGATCCTACACTCTAAAAAGAAGTTGGGAGATGAGAGAATTAGAACAGGTTTTTGATGAACTAGACATATCTTAGTTCTGATGGTCAGAACTCAGAAGACACAGAGATACACAATTTATTTAAAAATAAATGACTATTCTAATAATGACAGTTACACTGAACCCTATTTTGGATGTAACGATTGAGTTCCCTATCGCTTGAAATGTTCAGTAAGAGACGATCTGGTTGCACAGATATTGTGAAAGAGACTCAAACTGCCAGAAGGGGGTTGAATGAGATGAACCCAGAGACTTTCAGTCCTGAGAATCTATGCGTCTAGGATACAGTTTAAATATTTTAAAATATGTAAAAGAGTTTCACTAATACTCATTTAGGAGCAACTTGTATTACTCTTCAGGGGAAATGGTAACTCTCAGTTATGGACGTAGCATAATCAAAAGTGCTTGGATACTGGAATCAGGCTGATCTACATTAAAACCCAAATTCTGCCAATTTCTAGCGAAGTGTCCTAAGAAAAGCTTTCCACCTTAGTTTTCTCTTCTTTGAAATGGGATAATGGTCTCATGCAAAAAAAAGTTAGTAACATTTAGTTTTCAAAAAATATTCTATTCTACTAGAGGGTATATAATGATTAAAAACTGACAAATGGTCTATTACCAACAACATTATCAACAAAAACCCAGAATTTCTCTTTTGCCTATTCTAGAAGTAAAGATTGTTTCTGGGTCACTTTTAAATGGCAAATAATGTAGGGAGATTGAAGTATAAAAGATTTTCTACTTATTAAATCTATTTTAAAAATAGAATTAGTTTGGAAACTATTTTCTCCTGTTCCAGTATGGGCTGGGCCCAAATGCTCTTTTTTTTTTTTTTTTCGTTTTAGTTTCTCATCTCCTCTGGATAATTAGGAAACAAGAGGACTTAGTGCAAAAGAACATAGAAAAAAATGTTTCCGCATCAAGAGGAGTGCTAGAAAGGCAAAAAGACCTTCACTTTTATTAGCTTCAGCAGCTTAGTGGAATCAAAAAGATCACCCATCGCTCTTACACTGAGAAGTAATATAAGCAGCTGAGAGACAATTTGTGGAGGCTTTGACCAGAAACAAGCCTAAAGCCAGAGCTACCTATGCTCACGCCCAGAAAATGACTGTGACACTCATCTATGATTCAGGGTGGTTTATTCCAATATTCTGGTCAATATCTGTATATAAAGTAGGAGAATAATATAAAATGGATTCCTTTAACTTTTTGGCTAAAACTAATCTACAAATGCAGTGGGAAACTGTGCTCAGAAGCCAGGCAGTGGGATTATCATCCTGACCTAGTTTTTGACTCGTGCTGTGAGAGTCACTAAGTCTCACTACAAGTCACTAAAACCTAGACTTTATCTGTGGAATTAGAAGGTTGAAGCAAATAATCTTGCATCTCTCAAGTTTCACTCAGCCCTTAAATTCTCTGATTACATGTGTTAAAGTTTATTTAGTTAGTAAGTCATTCAGTAATTCATCAAAAAATTCGTTGATGGTCTATATGTCAGACACATGGATACAATTTACTCAATGAAAAATATTGAATGAGCTCTGACTGTGCGCCAGACCCTGTTCTTAGTTCTGGGGATATAGCAGTGTAAATAGAGACCAAAATTCCTGCTGTTCTATGGCTTATATTCTAAAGGGGAAACAGCTGTGAAAAGGGCAAATAAATAAAATATATAGAGTTAGAGAGTGATAAGTGTCATGGAGAAGGCTAGTAGGAAATGTCAGAAGTTGAAAATTTGGGTCTCACTGAGAAGGTGACTTTAAAGACAGGGAGTAGATGAGAAAAGAAGCCACGTGGGTATCCGGGGGAAGAATGTTTCTGGGAGAGAGCACAGAGCAAAGCTGTGGCTCACGGGCTCAAGGACCAGCACGGAGGCCAGTATGGAAGAAGCAGAATGAGTCAGGGGCACAGTGACAGGAGGTAACATGTGGCCATTCAGGACCCGGAAAGATAAGTTGACAGTGCCATAGGTGAATTGAGAATTTGATGAAGGGGGTATTTTTACAGGTGAGGAGAGTTAAGGGAAACAAACAAAAGATGAAGCCTTCAGGGAGATATAGGATTTAAAGGGAATGGGTGGAAAGGGCAACCCAAGCATGGGGTGAATTGTCAGTGTGGGTGCAGAAGCGGGTGGAGGAGAAAGTCTCCACTAGGGCCTGAGGGTCTTATACCAAAGCACAGCTCCTCCCGATGTGAGACCAGGTGAGGAGCGAACTAGGGGAATAGAACCCCCACCTTTCTTTCCTCCTACTCTCTGTCTGTGGGCAGTGCTCACCACTGTCTGAACCTATAGGAAGCCAGGGGGTAGGGAACCTGGTGATGGGGTCCACAGGTCGGCTTCCTCAGCCACTGATCAGGGAGGAGGACAAGGTGGAGGGTGGATCAAAACAGCAGAAATATACAGCACGTGAGGCCAGAGAGGTAAGAGGATCCAGATCATGCAAAGCCTAATCAATCATAGTAAGGGAGTAAGGACTATTTTTTAATAATGTCAATCCCACAGAAAAGTTGCAGAGATGGTATAAAAACTTCTGCATCCCCTCCAGTTTAACATTTCCACATTTGTTTCAACACCTCCCGCTCACTACCTACTAGATGGATACAGATACAGATATGAGGGGACCTCAAAAAGCTCGTGGGAAAATAGAATTAAAAGATAAAATGAATCTTTCCATGAACTTTTTGAAGACCCCTCATATATAATATATACATAGATGTATGTATACACACACCTTCCTGGAGAATAGTCCTCATTTTTAGTGACTCTCAGAGAGTACAGAAAATAGTGATATACAGTGTCACCTGGGCACCTAGATGGATGAACCATCAAACTGTCCCCTTTCCCATCTCTGAGTTCCCTGTGAGCAGAGGGAATGCTAGCATCCAAGCCTGAGAGCACTCTCTATTTCTCCATGGTTAATTGGTGATGCCATGTACTGTAATGTCTCCAAATACGTGGGGAAAAAGTGAAGATCTAAGTCCCCTGTGCTGAACCTATTGAGAAAGACCCAACAGCGGGTTAGAGATATGGGCTCCAGAAGTAAATCTCTTGCTTATCTTCATGCTGTTACAAGTGTGACTAGGGAAAATATGCTGAATTAGTAGTAGTGACGTTTTCCCCCACCACCCTGAACCTTCTTAAAAGAGTAAATCCTGAAATTCTTTTTGTTGAGCAAGACGATGTTGAACATGCAAAACTGGATCCCAGAGATGCCAACACAAGAGTGGGAAAGGGAGACGTTGAGGGGGAGATGCAGAGTTCAGAGAAGAGGGAAATACAGGTAAAAGGGGCTGGACAAGAGCTGAGAGAGGAGGCAAAGGAGAGAGATACTGAGAGAAAACCAGTGAGATATCTAACAGTGGTCTTTGAGAGAAAAATTATGAAATAGTCAAAATAGTTAAGGAATTGTTGAGACCTTCATTCTGGGCTATGGGATGCTGTTTAGCCTCCTCTGTCTGCCTTAACAAATTCCAATAAAACTCTACCTTGGATTTGTTATTTTGTCGTTATTGCTGTGACTACTATTACTAATAGATATGATGATGTGAAAGACTGGATTCCAGCTGGGTATCACATGAAAGCTGGCATGTCTGAAGGAGTCTCAGATACAATCCTTTCTCCCTTATTTTTATGGTGGTTCCACATTCTTTGGAAGCAAACCACAGCTAATTTACGTATCTGGTAAACACATCTGTCTAGTATAAGAGCATTACTGTGATAGTATTACAGTGTGCACATGTGAGTTTTCTGCTATATGAATTTTAAAACCGAAAAGATAAAATAAAATAAAATAAAATAAAATAAAATAGGAACCACAGATTTTCCTACCTAGGCACAAGCAGTTCATTGCTGTACAGATGAAACCTCAGTCCTCTGTCTCTCTCTTCCCAGCATCACAAAATTCAGCACAGTGAGGAAACTCGAGGCTCCTGGCATTGGACTGCTCAGTTTGAAAACAGGCTTTATCTCAAGCAACCATGGGTCGTTAGGTTAGAATGGCAATGTTCAGATTCTCTGTCTGTAAAAATTGGGTCAATTATAGGTACCTGTCAAAGTACATAAATCTCTTATCAAAGCACCTGACACAAATCCCTTACTAAACATTAGGTAGTATTAAAGTGCAATAATTCCTGACTTTGGAACATTCAAATCCCTATTTCCCATTAAGACAAAATCTAAATTAATTTTGTAACATATGTTTACTTTTCAGAATCCAAAGACACTTTTAAACAAACATGTGGCAAACGAATACATGTGGATGGCTAAAGACCTTTATGGCTCTGTGTTTGCTAGTCTGGTTGGTTTGTTTCCCAAAAAGAAAATCAACATCCATTTAAGAGAGTGCCCCCCTCCCCAGGGCCTCGGCCATGCCCCCTCCCACTGTCCAGTCCAACCCAGGCAAGGAGCCAGCCCTGGGCCAGCCCTTCCCCTCTCCCCTCCCCCTCCTCCTTCTCCTTTCCCCCTCCTACATGTTAGAATGTAAAAAATAATAATAATAAATAGCTTAATTAATTCATTCGTTTTTTAAAAATCCATTTAAAACCACTTTTTCCTGAAGGTGGATCTTTAAAGGATGTATGCAACAGAAAATTTTGACTAATATAAGTAAATTCTGTTTTCTTTTACTCTCTTTCTTCTCCCAACAACTATTCTACACTCCCATTATCCTACTTCCCTCTACCCCCATTTTCACTATTTAATTCCTTTTTAAATGTATGTATTATATTATTCTCACAATAGAACTTTTAAAGAAACTGATTGTCCTTTTTGGTGGGAAGGGAGGCTGGTATCAATTGCAAATATCTTACCTATTGCTCCACTGATGAAGTATTCTTTCATTGTTGGTTGGCAAGTAACATGGTTCATAATATGCCTAGAAAAATATATAGGTATTCAGAAAAACTTTATAGTTAATAATAAAATTAGGTATTTTTTTTAATGGGTTTAACTTTTCTCTTTTATGTTTTGTGTTACAATGTCTACGGTTTATTTTTTTTTAATCTTTATGTTTGCTGTGCTACGCTCCTGCAACTTAGTTAATGCTTGTTAGTCTTTCACACCTGATGTTATTTCATTTTTCACTTCCACTGTTCTTTCTTTTTAATATTCTCTGTCATCATTGTATGATGACATTTTCATCTCATATAAATTTATTCTCCCCTCAAATATTTCTTAATTTTTCCCAGCTGGTTTTAGTTATTATGCATCTGTTTGCAATTTTTGCCCTTCTTAAAATTTTTCTAATTTTGATAAATTGATAAAACTTACAAATAAATTTCTTGACAAATAGCTATTACTTAGTGTCTGTTGGTGTTAGCTTGTATGGACTAAGGGGTTGGTTTCCACTTTATCACTTTGTGTTTGTGCACTTGTCATTAGGAATGATATACAAAAACCTCTTCTAGCAGAAGGTGGAGGAGGAGGAGGAGTCAAAGTTTTTATTGTACCATCAATTAATCAATCAATAAAGAAGCAGAAAGGCAGATAGATATGTGGATGAATGGATAGACAGACAGGTATATGGCAGCATTTTGAACACTGCTCTATGGTTTGGATTACCAGAATCTCAATTAAACCTTTCTGGGCAAAATGTTCCAATTCTACATCTTAAAAAATTTTTTTTTTTTATTTTACCTTCTCTATATACAATGTAGTTGATTTTTGTGTCTCTTTACACGTTCCTCTTCCCCCTCTCCCTCTCCCCCTTATCCCCCATCTACATCTTATCTGTTCTCTTGTCTTAACAAGTTCAAGGAATTGTGATTCTTGTGTCTTCTTCCCCCTCCTTTATTTGTTTGTTTGTTTGTTTTTAACTCCCACAAATAAGCGAGAACATGTGGTATTTCTCTTTCTGTGCCTGACGTTTCACTTAATATAATTTTCTCTAAGTCCATCCATGTTGTTGCAAATAGTAGTATTTCATTCTTCTTTATAGCAGAGTAGTATTCCATTGTGTAGATATACCGCAGTTTCCTTATCCACTCATCCGATTATGGACATTTGGGCTGGTTCCAACTCTCGGCTATTGTAAATAGTGCTGCAATAAACATGAGAATACAGGTATCTTCAGCATGATGATTTCCATTCCTCTGGGTCTATTCCCAGCAGTGGAATAGCTGGATCATATAACAGACCTATCTTAAATTGTTTGAGGAACCTCCCTACCATTTTCCATAAAGATGCCCCATTTTGAAGTCCCATTAACAGTGTATGAGAGTTCCTTTTTCTCCACAACCTCCCCAGAATTTATCATTCTCAGTTTTTTGGATATTAGCCATTCCGGCTGGAGTGAGATGGTATCTCAAAGTGGTTTTGATTTGCATTTCCCCGAATGCTGAGAGATGTTGAGCATTTTTTCATGTGTCTGTTGGCCATTTGTATATTTTCCTTTGAGAAATGCCAATTCAGCTCCTTTACCCATTTTATAGTTAGGTTATTTGGTTTTTTTGCTGTAAAGTTGTTTGAGTTCCTTATATATTCTGGATATTAATCCTTTGTTAGCTATTTTGCAAATATTTTCTCCCACTCTGTTGGTTGTCTTTTCTCTCCTTTGATTGTTTCTTTTGCTGTGCAGAAGCTGTTTAGTTTGATATAATCCCATTTATCTATTTTTTCCTTTGGTTGCCTGTGCTTTTTGGGTCATATTCATGAAGTCTGTATCCAATCCTACTTCCTGGAGTGCTTCCCCTATGTTTTCTTTAAGGAGTTTTAGCATTTCCATATGTATATTTAATTCTTTAATCCATTTTGAGTTGATTTTGGTAAATGGTGAGTTGTATGGGTCTAGTTCCATTCTCCTGCTTATGAATACCCAGTTTTCCCAGCACCATTTGCTGAAGAGGCAGTCTCTTCCCCAGTGTGTAGACTTGGTGCCTTTGTCAAAGATCAGATGGCTGTAGGAGTATGGGTTGATTTCTAGATTCTCTATTCTATTCCATTGATCCATGTGTCTGTTTTTAATGCCAGACCATGCTGTTTTGGTTATTATAGCTTTGCAGTATAGTTTAAAGGCAGGTAGTGTTATGCCTCCAGCTTTATATTTTTACTCAGTATTGCTTTGGCTATTCATGGTCTTTTGTTATTCCATAAAAATGTCTGGATAGTTTTTTCCATTT
This sequence comes from Cynocephalus volans, assembly GCF_027409185.1. Taxonomy (NCBI): domain Eukaryota; kingdom Metazoa; phylum Chordata; class Mammalia; order Dermoptera; family Cynocephalidae; genus Cynocephalus; species Cynocephalus volans. The sequence continues at coordinate 114,320,065 of NC_084461.1, read as the reverse complement.
CTGAGAAAAATGTCATTGGATTTTTGATGGCAATTGCACTGAATCTGTACATCACTTTGGGTAATACAGACATTTTCACAATGTCAATTTTTCTGATCCAAGAGCATAGAATATCTTTCCATCTTCTTGTGGCCTCTTTAATTTCTCTCAACAGTGGTTTGTAGTTCTCATTGTAGAGATTTTTCACATCCTTGGTTAACTTTATTCCTAAATATTTTATTTTTTGGTGGCTATTGTAAATGGGCTAGCTTTCTTGATTTCTTTTTCTACATGTTCACCATTGGAGTATAGAAATGCTACTGATTTTTGTGTATTGACTTTGTATCCTGCAAATTTGCTGAAATCATTTATCAAATCTAAGAGGTTTTTTTTTGTAGAGGCTTTAGGCTGTTCAATATACTGATTATATCATCTGCAAACAGGGGCAGTTTGACTTCATCTTTTCCAGTCTGGATGCCTTTTATTTCCTTCTGTTCTCGGGTTTCTGTGGTTGGTATTTCCAACACTGTGTTGAATAGGAGTGGTGAGAGTGGGCATCCTTGTCTAGTCCCTCTTCTTAAGGGACTAAAGATGATATTGGCAGTGAGCTAATGACATGTGAATTTAATCATGTAGAGATACTTTCCATCTATACCTAACTTGGAGAGAGTCTTTATCATGAATAAATGTTGAATTTTGTCAAATGCTTTTTCAGCATCTATCAAGATGATCACATGGTTTTTGTCTTTGATTTTATTCATGTGGTGTATCACATTTATTGGTTTGCATATGTTGAACCAACCTTTTATCCCTGGGATGAATCCCACTTGATCATGGTGTATAATTTTGTGTATGTGTTGCTGTATTCTGTTAGCTATTATTTTATTGAAGATTTTTGCATCTATATTCATCAAGGATATTGGCCTGTAATTTTCTTTTTCATTGTATCTTTGTCTGGATTTGGTATCAGGGTGATTTTTACCTGAATGAGTTTGGGAAAATGGCCTCTGTTCCAATCTTTTGTAATAGTTTGTAGAGAATTGGCATCAATTCCTCTTTGAAGGCTTGGTAGAATTCTGCAGTGAATCTGTCTGGTCCTGGACTTTTCTTTGTTGGGAGACTTCCGATAACAGCTTCAATTTCTTTTATTGTTATTTGTCTATTCAGATTTACTGTATCTTCTTGGTTCAGTTTTGGTAGTTTGTAGGTATCCAGAAATTTATCCTTTTCCTCCAGACTTTCAAATTTGTTGGCATATAGTTGTTTATAGTAGTCTCTAATGATTCCTTCTATTTCTGAGGTATCAGTTATAATATCATTTTTTCATTTCTAATTTTTGTTATTTGGGTCCTCTCTCTTCTTTTCTTAGTTAGCCTTGCTAAAGATTTGGCAATTTTGTTTATCTTTTCAAAGAACCAACTTTTTGTTTCATTGATCTTCTATATCATTTTTCAGGTTTCTATTTCATTTAGTTCTGCTCTGATCTTAATTATTTCTTTCTATCTACTAACTTTGGGTTTGGATTATTCTTGTTTTTCTAGTTCTTTAAGGTAAAGTGTTAGGTTGTTCATTTGTGCTCTTTCCATTCTGAAGTAAGCATTTAATGTGATAAATTTCCCCCTTAGTACTGCTTTTACAGTATCCCATGGGTTTTGGTATGATTTGTCAGTATTTTCATTAGTTTCAAGAATTTTTTTGATTTCCTGTTTAATTTTTTCTTGGACCCATATGTCATTAAGTAGAATGTTGTTTAATTTCTGTGTGTTTGTATAGTTTCCAGAGTTTCATTTGTTATTGATTTCTAATTTTAATCCATTGTGATCTTAAAAAATACATGGAATAATTCCAATTTTTTTGAATTTGTTGAGACTTGATTTGTGACCTAAACTGTGATCTATCCTGGAGAATGTTCCATGTGCTGATGAGAAAAATGAATATTCTAACGTTGTTGGATGGAATGTTCTGTAGATATCTGCCAAGTCCAATTGGTCTAAAGTATTGTTTAGATCTTGTGTTTCTCTATTGATTTTTTGCCTAGATGATCTGTCCAATGTTGAGAGTGGGGTGTTCAGGTCCCCTGCTATTATTGTATTAGTGTCTATGTCATTCTTTAGGTCTAACAGTGTTTGCTTTATAAATATGGCTGCTCTGACATTGAGTGCATATATATTTATGATTGTTGTGTTTTCTTTATGGATAGATACTTTTATGATTGTATAGTGGCCTTCTTTATCTCTTTTTATGGCTTTTGGTTTAAAGTCTATTTTATAAGAATAGCTACTCCAGCTCATTTTTCATTTCTATTTGCATGGTATATCATTTTCCATCCTTTCACTTTTAGTCTATGAGTGTCTTTACAGGTGAAGTGAGTCTCTTGAAGGCAGCATATTGTTGGGTCCATCTTTTTAATCCAGTCAGTCAGGCTGTGTGTTTTGAGTGTGGAATTTAATCCTTTTACATTTAGAGTTATTACTGAAAGGTATTGATTTACTCCTAGCATTTTATTGATTTTTGTTTAGATGTCTTATGTATCTTTTGTTCCTTTCTTTCTGATTTTCTGTTTGTCTTCTGTGTTTGTTGGTTTCTTGGGGTGGTAGATAAACTATTTTTTCTCTTTATTGTTAGCATTTTTTGTTTTACTGGTGGGTTTTGTTCTTTCTTGAGTATTCATGGCAGTCATGGTTTTTCTTCTGGTACTAAACCCAGTACTCCCTTGAGAATTTCTTGTAAGGCTGGTCTTAGGATAGTGAACTCCTGCGGTATTTGTTTTTATGGGAAATATACTATTTGTCCTTCATTTCAGAAGGATAGCCTCGCTGGGTAAAATATTCCTGGCTGGCAATTTTTTTCCTTCAGTATTTTGAATATATCATCCAATTCCTTTCTGGCTTTTAGGGTTTCTGATGAAGAAAGTCTGATGTTTTTCTGATTGATGCTCCCTTATAGGTGACTTGCCACTTATCTCTTGCAGCTTTTAAGATTCTCTCTTTGACTTTGAGTTTTGCCAGTTTGACTATAACACATCTTTGAGAGGACCTTTTGGGTTGAATATGTTTGGGAATCTTTGGGCCTCCTGAATCTGAAAATCTGTGACTTTCCCTATACCTGGGAAGTTTTCTGCTATGATTTCATTTAACATGTTTTCAATGCCATTTGCTTTTTCCTCACCTTCTGGAATACTCATGATTCGGATATTTGAGTGCTTTAGGTTGTCTGTTATCTCTCTTAGATTTTCTTCAACTTTTTGAATTCTTTTTTCTTTTCTTTTCTTTTTTTTTTTTTTTTTTTGGTCTGCCTGTTTTAATTCAAACAGCCCATCTTCAAGGTCAGAATTTCTTTCTTCTGCTGTTCTAGCCTGCTGGTTAAACTCTCTGTTGTGTTTTTTATTTCATTGAGTGAATCCTTCAGCTCCACAAGCTCTGCTACCTTCTTTTTCAGGGCATTGATTTCTTTGTACATTTCTTCTTTCAGGTCCTGTATATTTTTTCTCATTTCAGTGTGTTGTCTAACTGAGTTTTCTTTTATCTCATTTATTTTCTTTAGAATTGTTGCTCAAAATTCCTTGTCAGTCATTTCAAGGACTTCTTGTTGTATAGGATCTAGAGCTTGAGAGTTATTATTTTCTTTTGATGGTGTCATACTTTTTTGATTTTTCATATTTCTATTATCTTTCCCTTGGTGTTTAGTCATTGTGGCAGGGATATATGGTCCACTCATTCCACCTTGATGTCTGGCCTGGATCCCACAGAGACTGCCAATTCTGGGCTGTGGGGACTGGCCTGGGCTGAGGGTTCTGTGGTGCCTGCCTGTTCCAGCATGGCTGACCCTGGGCATGTGGACCCAGTGGCTCTCGGGTCTCTCTGGGTGGTGGGGACTGGCCTGGGCTGGGCTGGGGGTCCCATAAGTGCCTGCCTGTTCCATTGTGGCTAACTTGGGGCATGTGGGCCTAGCCTAAGTATACATATTTAATGTCAAAACAAATGCACCTTGCTACAGTCTATTAATTCACTGCAACTCTCTCACTGGTTGATATAGATGACTGTTCAGCTTCTCTGGTTTCTGTAATAATCTTTCATACGAAAAAGGTTGAATTGATCTTAACTAGTTTACCTCTCTTGATGGTCCACCATGATCAAATAATTTACAACCAAAAAGGTAAGCAAATGAGCACTCTCACTCACACTATTAATTAAAGTAGGATTAAGTTTCACTAACAAGTAAGCCCAAATTCAGAATAGCTCAGCTTAATAGACATTTATTTATTGCTAATTTTAACAGTCCCAGCTGGGTCAGTGAAAGTGTGTGCTTGTTCATGAACCGAAAAAGGTGGAGATTGTCATTTCTACATTAGTCTGTCATGGTCACCTCTCCAATGACTTTGTTTTATGGCAGTGAGATGAACAGAGAAAGACTTGAAAAGAGAGTTAGTCATTTTTAGACTAACAGGAATGATAAATGGTTAGAAAGTCTGTTCTGAGATTCAATTTTTAACCTTGGGAAAGCATTTTAGAGAGTTCTCTAATTGCTTTGGGATACTATTTTATAAGTTCTTACATCAAACTGTCTCATATTATTTTCCATTTATTTTTCTAAATGACATTTCTGGCACTAAGACACAATTTAAGTAAGTGGTCTACTCTCTAAAATAGGCTGTATTTCTTTCAATAATCTAAAGTGGTTGCAAAAAACAACAAAATAGAAGAAGCATAAAAATGCCATGATTATAGCATGAGTATCCCCAAGCTATAAAAGAAATATAATTGACCCAATTTGCTTCTGAAAATTGAGTTGGGGCTGGTTGGGCATGCAACTATGCGATCTATGGACATTTATTCTGCAGAGATAATTTTAATGATATACCAGATTAAGCAGGGTCCATATATCTCCCAGCAGTCACAGTTTTGTCTTAGGCTTGGTGCATGTGTTCTTCCCTTCTAATTGTGTTCTTTATGCTATGCAACCCCATCTACATGCCTGTGCCTTCAAACCCTTACTTACACCCTTTGATGAAGATCAAATTAGTTCAGCCCAGACCTCTTCTGAATGCCAGACCTGAAATTCCATGTACCTATGTGGTATGTCCCCTTAGACATCACAAAATCACTCTGGACTCATCGTGCTCAAACTGAACTCATGGTCTTTTCCTCAAATCTGGTACACAGTGAATGGGACCACCATCCATCAAAATACATGAGTCAGGATCCTACAAAACACCTATTAAGCCTTCACTGCTGTCACCTGTATACATCTAACCCATAGAAAATCCTACTGATTTGACCTCCTGGATAACTTTTCAATATGTCTACTTCTTTCATACTTCACTGCCATCACTCCTGTCAGCCCGAAAACATGGTTATTACGTTCTGCCTCAAAACATCACGTTCGTTCACAAGACTACAATCCTCAATGTGGCCTGCACAGACTTGTGTAGACTGCATCTGATGCTGTCTCCATCTAGCTCACTCTGCTTGCTTCTTTGTTCTAGGCTCACTGAGCTTCTTTCAGCAACTCCCATACACAGGTCCCTTTGATTTTAGGGGCGTTTGTGCATTCTCCCCTGTTAGAAAACTCTTTCTCCCTCTCTTTGTCTGGTTTGCCTCTCTTCCTCATTTAGTTCTTATGTCAAATGTCCTTTTCTTGAGAATTACCTGATCAGATCCTGTCCCCCATCTCATGGCTGCCTACAATTTCCTTCATAGAGCTTGTCAAATCATAATTTGTAAACTTGAGGAATTGTATCATCTCTGCTTTATCTACCACTGTATCCGCAGTGCCAAGGAGACTGTCTAGTACCCAGTAGGCACTTAATGTTTATTTAATAAATGAAAGTGTCAACATCCCTGGCAAGTGCCATGCACTTCAGTCTTCTTGTCCTCCTCTTGGTCATCTGGCACAGCACCTGGGAAGCCTCAGTCTAAAGGAGAGGAAGGCTGTCAATCTAAATAATAATAAATCATATGTAAATAATTAAGGTGCAATTTTATATACAAGGAGATAAGAACAGTGACAATCTGGAAATTTGAGATTTGCTAAGAATTGCAAAGTCAGAAATTGTGGAACTAGCTGTAGAAATCAGACCTTTGGCTGTTCCTACCAGGTTATTTCTACTGTCGTATGCTGTTTTGTAAGTCAGCTTCTTAACAATGCAGAGACCAGCAGTTGACTCCTTCTCTCACCTCCTTTCCAGGCAGGCAGCGTTGATAGTCTCCACTACCCACCCTCTACCTCCCCTCTTATTCCACTTCCTGCCTCCGCCACCTCCAGAGAAACTATCCCTGTTCTTAATACCAACTCATATTTAGGAATATTTTAGGCAAACTCTTCTTTCCTGTTCTTAAAAGTTTAGCTGATTCTCCTTCCACTCATCACCAAATTCAATTGCATATACCTAAGAGATATGCAATCAATTTGTTTCAGCAAACATACTTTAGGAGTTACTTACAGCACAGTCTCTCCTGAGATGAATGACCAGTAAATGCCACTGGGAGATGTAGAAGATTTTAATATCCTTGCTCAGGGTGTAATGAAAGCAGGTTTTGAAGGAAATGGAAAATAATAATAATAACTACCATTATTTAAGTCCTCTTATGCATAGCCATATTATGAATACACATTAATTGTATTATATTTAGTAATCCTATGAACTAAATACTAGATTTTACAGATGAGGAAACATTTGGAAGAGTGAAATGACTACGATTACCAAATTAGAAAGTTTTAGATCCAAGATTCAAAGTCTGTTTTCTTCCACACCCATTATTTGAAGGAATATCTAATACCAGAAATCAGACAAAGCCAGGCAAATGCCAGTAATAAGAATTCATTTAATATGAAACAATTGGAACAAAAGATAGTAATAGAAAGTGAAAACAAATGGCAAAAATAATGGTATGAGAGAAGACCCCCAATGAAAAGGAATTTAAAAATTAGTAGTTTTGCTGGGGGATTTTTTGTTTGTTTGTTTCAATAATAATACTGGATTGTTGTAGATAATTTATAAATTACAGATAATAACAAACATATAAAAATACCACAGTCTCACAATTCAGAGATGAAATTACACTGTTGGCAAGTTAGTATATTGTTCCAATTTATTACAATCTATTACACACTCTTCACATTCATTTTCAGATATTTTAACATTGTTAGTAATTTCTCTTTCCTTGGCTTAAAATTTAACTGTACACTTTGACCTACAAGACATTTTGGGAACTGGTGCCCTGTTTTGGAGCAAAGTTTCTGAGAATACTGGATTGTTACCCGTCGGCCAGTATAAAATGCTGCCCCTCCAGGAAGGTCATCCAGCAGATTGTGGAGTTTGCTACTTGGGACTCGATTTGATGCAGAAGATTTTGAGGAGGTTTTGGCATCTTCTGTCTTCAATTACTCTGTTATTTTGATCAGATGTGAACTATCTCAACATTTTTTGCCTTCCTTGGGTAAACATGATCAGGAGCCACAGATGGCTTTCTCAAGCTCTTTTCCCTACCAGGCTTTAGGCCAGCATTCTTGATTCTGAACAATCCATCACAGTTCTCAACATTGCTCTCTTTGGTAATGGTAATAGTGCAGATGAAGTTTTCCCTCAGGGTGACAGGATTGGCCTAGGATGCCTCCAGAGTTAGAGGGGCAAAGCAGCTGGTTATCAAGGTTATCCAATTAGCAATCTGTCTACCACTGGGATTCAGACTCATCTTTGTCCTTCTCTAGTGTTTTGTCTTCTGGTCTTTAAATACAGCTCATTTGCCTGATGTTTCTGTTACCCTGATACACAGGATGGATCTCAGGACAAGCTGCTCCCAATGTGCTTTCTGCAGAGAGATGGAAAAGGAGTTCAATAAACGGGTATCCCACTTCATATACAGCTACTGTGCGTGGGCCAGATCTCCTCCCCAGCCCACCCAAAGCTCCATCACCATGAGAGCAGCATCCTGCAGAGCACAGGGAAATGCCACTCACAGACACAGTCTTTCTTGTTCATTTCTGTTCATCATGAAGGAATATTCCTTGCATGTACTATCTCAGTGGTGTCATCTCAAGCCTAGGCAGCCCCAAGAGGTAGATGACTGGCTCTATTTTACTTATTTTTATTGCAATTGTGATATTAGCCCCATACAATCCAGATATTTATCTAGAGCAAAATACCTGGTGGGTTCCTTTAACTCATGACTTTAGGGATGACAACTATATCAAATTTTTTTTTTTTTAAATATATCAAATTTTTTATGTAATTAGCACAAATGCCTAAATCATACTAATTGTATACAGAAGATTTCTAGTATAAACTTTTCATTCTTTTTCCCAGAATTTAGTTAAAACACTGAGCTAGTGCCTCAGGAATCACCTTTTCTCAGTTCTGGGAGGGGCCCCTCTTATGTAATCAACCACACTGGCCTGGACCTCTATGTTTCTACCACCTGCTCTTGTCTCAAGATGTTCTGTTCAAAAATGGCTGTGGCTTATATTACTATTTTCAGAAAATCAATATTTACTGCTGTTATTTATCCAAGATTATATGTACATGTTGTCTGTTCATTGTGTTTTTACACAGATTGTATTTTTCCATCATCTGCTCCACAAATATTTCCCATCCCTAATAGGAAAAAATGCCTTTCTCTCTTTCATTTGCTGTCCATCCACTTGCATATGCTTTTTTCCCAGTCAAATGCCCCTACATTTTGTGTCTACCACAAATAATTTTTATGCGAATGAAGTGTATGTATGTGTGTGTATTATATTGCTTCTGTGTGCCCTGAAAAGGAATTCACAACCTTGAAAATTATGTGTGTGTTGGGCCGAGCCCGTGGCGCACTCGGTAGAGTGCTGCGCTGGGAGCACGGTGCCTTCCCGCCGCGGGTTCGGATCCTATATAGGAATGACCCGTGCACTCACTGGCTGAGTGCCGGTCACGAAAAAACGACAAAAAAAAAAAAAGAAAATTATGTGTGTCACTACTAGGATTGCAGTCCACTGAAAATTTTGAAACAAAATGATTCCTAGATTTAGAGGAGTCCCATGGATATCTCTTAGAAATTTCTCTGCAGGAACCAGAGCATCTGCAGCTTTCACAACTGCAGTAGCTACTTGTCAAGCATGCACAAGGGTCTGTGAGGGCATAAATTTTCATGTATTTCCAATATGCTGTATTAATAGAGAAACTGAGTTTCCAATTTCTACCTAGAAAGAAGTCATCGTTCCACTTACCAGATCTACAAAGGCCATCAGCTTAAGATTACTTACAATTTATCCTCTTTTGCATTTTACATTATTTTGTTCAGTTGTTACAACAAAGGTTTTGTGATAAAAGGGGTAGACGTTATCCAAAATTTAGTAGTGATGTATAAACTAAAGTTTGTAATTTAGTTTCTGTCCTCCAGAGAAGACTGATTGCTCAACAAATGAAAACAGTGGCCTAGGATCTAGTTTCTCTAGACAGGCTAAGCTAAGGAGCCCAGTATCCTCTGACTTGAAGCTGTGCCAATATAGACAGATTTTAATATTAAGCACAGCACCACTTATTAGCCATGGTACTTATCACTAGTTTTCTAATCTTTAAAATGGGGTAATAATATTATTTACCTCATTAGCCGTTGTAAGGACTAAATGAGATTATTTATGTCACATACTGAGAGTTCAATAGATACTGAGAGTTAGAAACTGTTATTAAATTAGGGCATAAAATCTGTCTTCTTTCATCTGTTCACTATGATGCTTTTGACATTTTTTGATGTTGATTTCAATTTTCTTTTACTTAAATGTCTTAAAAATTCCTTTGGAAAATGTCTGCTTTTAAAATCTGAGTTAAGAGGGGATGGAAAAAGCACTGGTCCCTAGAAGAGATGATATCTGGATCCAGCAGATGTCTTTGTGGACACAGTATTATAAAGTTAGTAATTCAATTCCCATTTTCAGAAAGTTGGAGAAACTGAGTTAGAGAGATTGAAAAAAAATGGTGGAGGAGATTTGGAGCAGAGTTTTAAAGACAGTTCCCATAATTATTCCTTGCCATTGGGCGCATTCACTTACAAGTTTTTCTTCTTCCATGCTGCAGAGGCCCTTCAGAGAGATCAAAGGATGGGAGTTGTGTGGTAGCCCTGGAGATCTAGGGAATGGTGAAGCTTGGCGTTGGTTTGGAGAACTGGTGTAACATTTGTGGATTACACTCAGGAGGAACTGACTCTTTCTGGACAGCGCTGGGATCCTACCGCACGTTTTACCATCTGTTTTCAGCTCTCTTCTGAGTGAGAGAGCAAATGAAACAAATATGCTGACATGTGCACTAAGAGTCAAGAGATAACAATGTACATTTGCCACAGGGAAAGTGATAAAAATCAATAATAGAGGAAACACATTTAAGTTTTCAAATGTGTTGGCAGTGAGGGTAGATGAAAAAATATCTGTAAAAACACTTGTCATGCCCTTTTATATGTAAAAGGCAGCATATCTAATAGAGGACCACATATTGAGATCAAATGTATGAGGACATTTAAGCCTCTAAATAAAATAAATCAACTTCACTTTAAAAGTCTTTTCAATGTTTAAGTCTTGAATATCTAACTCTAGCATTGATTGTCTATTTGGTGGGTCAAGGAGGGATTCCAAACAAAAAGCTATCTTACAAGTGACACTTTGGTTTCTAAGAAAGCTTAGTTTCTACCTTCTGAAACAATTCTCAGAGGAAAAGGAAAAGATTTATGCCCCTGAAACAAAACTGGTATGTAATGCATATGATTGTTAAAGAAAATAAATTGAAAGCAAGGAAGAGAGAATACATTTCAACCATACTAGATTTACTAGTATTTGGAAGTCTGCAGCTTCAGTTTATCTTATTCTCTTTAGCATGTACATATTCACCTAGAATGAGGAATAAGAGCAAGAGTATGCCCAGAGATAAAATGAAAAACAACGCCTTTAATGAAACTTTCTAAGCCTGCTTTAAAGCTCAGTATTTGAAATGCAGCACTGTAGTCAAGGAGGAATTCAGGTGTTATTAATATGCATAAATATACATTGCAGACATTCATCAAAATTCCACTGAGATGACTATGTTTCTAAAATTAGTATTGCCGATATGGTCTCTCACAATTTATTCTCAAATATCTATCTGCACGCTTCAGCATAGTCTTCTAAACTGAAAAATAAAGCAGTTTCATAAAACTGAAAATGTCATGCAAAAATATATTTCTCACTTTTAATGACCTCTTTTAAAGCAATTATATAGAATTTTTTTTACCGGTATGCAAAAACGAGCACAGGCTTATATTTTAAAATGATCTTATTATGCCTTGTCATGAAGAAAAGGATTTAACATTCACATGGAGTGATTCTTATAAATGCTTTCCATTATCTTTTAAACTAAAACTTTACCTGTGAAATTTTGTGGTCTCAAAGACAGAACATACAGAAAAGATTAAGTAGGTCACTCCCTTGTATTCTAAAGGTTTTTCACTCAGTATTTCACTAAAGAACTTGTGTGTATCTGTGTTTGAGAGTGATGAACGTATTGGAACTTCTCAAACACATACATAATTATAGTTTTCATAAATTTTTGCTGCAAAGATGTTAATATCTTGTCTGATACACTATAAAATGTCACTTTTATATTTCTATTTAATTTTGTATTAAGCTATATTTAACCGTGTTTTAAAACTGAGGCTCTTGCATAGTCTTTCAAAAGAAGTGTGACCCATTTAAGAAAAGAATTCCTGGATCAAAGACTAAAACACAAAATAGTAGGAGGCCAGGAAATGATAGGAAAAAAGGTGCTGGGAATAGTTCATAAAGAACATGTAGTGAAATACTGTTTGAGAGGTGAAGTCTTCTCTCGAATAAGGAAAATTAATTCCTTCTGGATGGCAGAAGGTTATCACGGATTCAGGAAACACATAGAGAGCAATATAGACTCTATCTTTGATAATGTTTCCAAAGCACATGAAGTAGAAACCTGTACAAAGAGAGAAAGGAACAAGGCTAACAGTGAAATGGACAAGCTGTGTATGACTATAAATTAACACTTAGTCAGAAGCTCAGAGAAGGACATAGATTACCAGGGTTTTAATATTTAGTGAGGTTAGTTGCCCTGGAGCTAAGAATTTCCTAAAAGAAAATTTAAGACAATTTATAGTTCTACTCAAGTTCAAAAGAGCTAGAAGTAGTATCTCATAAGTTTGATTTTCATTTCCCTGAATACTAATAATGTTGAGCATCTTTTCATGTGCTTGTTAGCCATTTGCATATCTTCTTTGGAGAATTGTGCATGTAGTTAAATCCTTTGCCTATTTTTAATTAGGTTATTTGCCTTTTCATTGTTGAGCCATAAGAGTTCTTTATATTTTCAGGAAAATAGCAAATGTCGGCAAGGACTTAAGGAAGTTGGAACCCTCATGTTACTGGTAGGAATGTAAAATGGTGCTGTCTCTGTGAAAAACATTTTAGCAGTTCCTCAAAAAGGTAAATATAGTTATATAACCCAGCAATTCCACTTTTAGGTACACACCCAAGAGGATTGAGAACACATGAATGCCTGTACTGTACATTATTCCTAATAGTGCAACAAGTGGAAGCAACCTAAATGCTTATTAATGGATTAATAATCAAAATGTTCACACAGTGGAATATTATTTAACAATACAGAAGGAATGACGTACTATTTCATGTTACACCATGGATAAACCATAAAAATATGTATATGTAAGAAAAGACAGACACAATAGGCCATACATTATATGATTTTATTCATATGAAATGTCCAGAATAAGCAAATACATAGAGAGAGAAAATAGATTAGTGCTTGTGAGCAGATGGGGGGAATTGGGAGTGATTGTCAATAGGTATAAGATTTTATGGGGGTTGGGGGAGTAATGGAAATATTCTGGAATTAGACAATGATGATTGGACAACATTGTGAATATATTAAAACTTGCTGAACTCTGTGTGTGTATGTTTGTGTGTGTGTATACACATTTTGGCAGCTGGCCAGTTCGGGGATCATGACTTTGGTGTTACAAGGTTGTGCTGTAATTAACTGAACTAACTGGCCAGCCATGAATTGTGTACTTTTAACATGGTGTCTTTTAGTTATATATGAATTATATCTCAACAAAAAAATTAACCAGAGTTATAAGCAGAGATTGGTACTAATTATGACTCAGACACTAGTTGCCTGATTGTATATTTGTTCATTACTGGATTGGGTAATACAATTTGGGACTTGAAAATGAATTAGGGCTGGCCAACTGGCTCAGTTAGAGCACAGTGTTATAATACTAAGGTCAACCAATACCAGCTGCTCCCCCCCCAAAAAAATCTAACTCGTTTAAATTCAAGAAAGATATTCCTGTTAGAGTTAGCTACTGAATATAGGAATGAGTTCTAAGGGGAAGCTTCATTTCCAACAACATTAGTTATGAATTTGAGTATTAGTCTGTCAAAGATGAAAACAAAACAAAACAAAGCAAAAACCAACCCTTCTGCAAACTAGCCATTGTTATCCCTGAAGAGAAGGGACTCAATAGAAAGGAGACTTTTCTTATTACAGATATTTTTAAAATATGTACATTTTTGTAGATTTTTTTTTTTTCTGATTTACAAGGTTCATTTCAGTGTGTTGAATTTTCTTTATAAAGCTCTTGTCAAGATTTCCTGGCAACTCAGTTCCTTTTGTTAGAATAGCGTTTCCCTAACTGAGCTCTCAGAATTGCTTTCTCTGAAAAATTTAAACCAGTAATCTGAAAAGAAGGAAAAAAGTGTATGTACTTGGAGGTTGGGGACAATTCTGTGGTCAGGTAAAAGTTTGGGGGCATCTCACAGTCTAATGCTTTCTTGGTGTATCAAAAATATTCTTATTACCATATAAAGACTCTAAGAAGTGCTGTTGAAAAAACCAGACAGAAAACAAGTCTTTTCAAATTTGTTTAACCCAGTATTTCCAAAAGTTATTTCCCATACAGCCATTTTTCAAGGAATTCAGTTAAAATCTTATCTATGGTTCTTTAGATACAAGTTGATAAACAGTTTGGTGAGAGCTTTCCTCTGCTCTGTTTCTAAGTCAGAGATAAAGTGCTCATCTGGGTTGGACTTTTTGCAAATGTATGCTGTTTACTGAAACATCAGGATCAAGTTGGGTACAACTCAGATTCACAATTGGATGTTTACTATCTCTTTTATGTAAATATATGGTCTGCTGATCTCTAGACAGTAGTTGTGGTCTTTGTATACAAAGGACAGTATTTTTCTCAGAGCATGTGTCCCATATCACAGACATATGTTTTTCCTGGAACAATTTTAAAGGAATGTGGTTTTGTTTAAGCATGTAATCAGTCCAGACAAACTTCTTTTTTTTAGCTCACTTTAGAAAGTTAGAATCGATGTAAAAAATACACAACTTTAATACTTCAGGAAAAGTGGTTCATGTGAAAATGTTCCTAATATAGCTTGTTAAATGTACCAGTTATTTTTTCCCCTCTCACAATGTGTCCAATTTGTAAGCTTCATTAACTAACAGTTATGCCCTATTAATAACACTGAAACTGTGTCCTAATTTCTATGGGAAATGACATTTATTAATTTCCTAGAAAATATTTGGACCCTACCTTAAACAGAGAAGAATTTTTTAGGACAAATATCCCTGGCCCACAATAGTAAAGTTTGTCCATCACTGCCAACATTTATTGAGACATAGTAAGTGTGGAAGACAGACAATCAAGTTTCAGATTTGAAAGTAGCTCAAAAATGTAGTTTATAAACTTTGCAAAATGGCTAATATTTCTACTCCTATTACTAATTTTCTTCACCAATATGCCTGAATACTCAACTCCAACTATAACATTATAGTTTAGGCAAGCAAAGTTTGATAAGATGTGATACCTTCCTTCAAGGATCTGGTTGTCTAGTTGAACGAAACTGATAAGAGAAGACTTGATGAATGAACAGCATATTTGATTCTATAATAGCATCATGCACATCTAAAGCAAAAGGATGTTTGGAATGCCTTTCTGGAATAAGTAACACTTGACTGAGTTTTAAAGGATTTGCAGTTTGATATAATCCCATTTGTTTATTTTTCCTTTGGTTGCCCGTGCTTTGGGGGTAGTATTCATGAAGTCTGTGTCCAGTCCTATTTCCTGAAGTGTTTCTCCTATGTTTTCTATAAGAAGTTTTATTGTTTCAGGGTGTATATTTAAATCCTTAATCCATTTTGAGTTGATTTTAGTATACGGTGAGAGGTATGGATCTAGTTTCATTCTCCTGCATATGGATATCCAGTTATCCCAGCACCATTTGCTGAAGAGGCAGTCCCTTCCCCAGTGAATAGGCTTGGTGCCTTTGTCAAAGATCAGATGGCAGTAAGTGTGTGGGTTCATTTCTGGATTCTCTATTCTATTCCATTGATCAGTGTGTCTGTTTTTATGCCAGTACCATACTGTTTTGGTTACTATAGCTTTGTAGTAACAGAGTTAAAAGACAACCAACAGAGTGGGAGAAAATATTTGCAAAATATACATCTGACAAAGGATTAATATCCAGAATATATAAGGAACTCAAACAACTTTACAAGAAGAAAACAAGCAACCCAATTAAAAAATGGGCAAAAGAGCTAAGTAGGCATTTCTCTAAGGAAGATATACAAATGGCCAACAGACATATGAAAAAATGCTCAACATCACTCAGCATCCGGGAAATGCAAATCAAAACCACACTGAGATACCATCTAACCCCAGTTAGGATGGCTAAAATCCAAAAGACTCTGAACGATAAATGCTGGCGAGGTTGCGGAGAAAAAGGAACTCTCATACATTGTTGGTGGGACTGCAAAATGGTGCAGCCTCTATGGAAAATGGTATGGAGGTTCCTCAAAGAATTGCAGATAGATCTACCATACAACCCAGCTATCCCACTGTTGGGAATATACCCAGAGGAATGGAAATCATCAAGTCAAAGGTATACCTGTTCCCCAATGTTCATCGCAGCACTCTTTACAATAGCCAAGAGTTGGAACCAGCCCAAATGTCCATCATCAGATGAGTGGATACGGAAAATGTGGTACATCTACACAATGGAATACTACTCAGCTATAAAAACGAATGAAATACTGCCATTTGCAACAACATGGATGGACCTTGAGAGAATTATATTAAGTGAAACAAGTCAGGCACAGAAAGAGAAATATCACATGTTCTCACTTATTGGTGGGAGCTAAAAATTAATATATAATTCACACACACACACACACACACACACACACACACACACACACACACACACACACACAAAAAAAAAACCGGGGCGGGGGGAAGAAGATATAACAACCGCAATTACTTGAAGTTGATACGATAAGCAAACAGAGGGGACATTGTTGGGGGGGGAGGGGGGAGGGAGGAGGGAGGGAGGTTTTGGTGATGGGCAACAATAATCAGCCACAATGTATATCGACATAATAAAATTTAAAATAAATAAATAAATAAATAATAAAGGATTTGCAGTACTTGAGAAAGAAAGGAAGTGGCATAGAAACTTTCAGGCAAAAGAAATAACATAAATGAGGTGAAAGACCTGGAAAGATGCAAAATTAACTTGGCCAATTACTAGTAGTTATATATAATTGAGTGGAGAGTGCATATCTGGGATGGACAGAACAAAGTGGGAAAGACTGCATCTTGAGTGGGAAGGATATGTTCCATTTGGAGACAGATATGTGGAAAGAGAGAATAGAGGGAAGAAAACAATTTTAAAAACTATTAAAATAATCTAAGGAAGAAATGATGAGCCCAAATTCATTAAGTAGCAGAAAAGTATGGAAAAGATAAAGTATGTAATATTAAGAAGATAGAATACTGAGTATCAGGTTCTGGTTCTGATAGGAATGGGGTGGTGTGATGTACTGGTTGGTAATGGAAGAGATCCAGGCTCCCTAACAGGTCTCTAGTTTGGACTGGGTTGTTCTCCGAGATAGAAAACAGGGAAAGGAACAGGTTTGGGGGATAAAATAACGTTAGTATTGATCATATAAAGTGGAAGGGGTCCACAAGTGAGAGTTTGTAGTCAAATAATGTTAGAAATAATAATAATTGGTACCTTGAGAAATAGGTCATGATGGGTGGACACTATAAATTGGATTGCTGGCCATTGTTCCCAGCTCTCTTCTTGGATGCTTGCTGGTACTACAAAAGCTAGAAACATAATGCTATGGTTTCTTCATCTCTTGCAGTGAGGGTCTAAGAAATGAATTAGGTTTTGCTAATAAGACATACTCATATGAGACCTGGATTTAAAACTGAGTTAAAAGAGGGAAAGGCAGGGCTTGAAACTTGTTTTAATGATCCAGGACACAGCAGAGGCAGCACGGTTCTAGAGACAAAGAAGAGTCTAGAGACTCTACAGCTTGTTGATCATAGCAGAGATAGAAGGTCCTTCAGTGGCCCAAGTCTAATATATTCCTTTGATTTTTTTTTTCCCTAGAGGTTTAACCTACAGTCTATTTCTTGAGTTCTTCTGACAGTTCTGTTTAATGGTAAAAATTGCTTTTTGATTAAACCACATGGTGTCTGTATCTGAAATAATGCACTTCCCAGTAACAGGGAAGTGTATAGGTCACAGAACTCTACAGGAAGTGGGAATATGGAACAGGTTATCTTACCTGGAAAGGACTGCATCTATGTGAAAGGATAAGAAATTGGTGATCCATGATAGACTGTGGCAAAATAATTAATGTTCATCTGTGGTCATTTGATTAGAAATGAGACTACATCTTTGTTAGAACTAGTGGCTATTGCAATGAACCATTGGGTGAGAATGAAAAATACTAACAGGATATACTGCTTCTAACTGTACTAAGGAAGAAAATAACAAACTCATAGTTTTACATTCTCTGTATAGGAACAGTAAGAGGCTGAGAGATCTTCTGCGATTTCCCTAAAAGAATATTTTATCACTGGCTACAAGGCCTGGTATAGCTGAAAATAAGAGTTTAATATTGTGGGATGTTAAATTACAGTGTAGAACAGTGATACTGTGTGAGAAACTATAGGACTACACGAAGGACAGGGAGGGAATTTGGGACAAATATAGATAAATGTGGGATCTCAGGCCTTAAAATTCCAGATGGACTTCTGCTTCCAGCTATGATTGGATTTAGCAGACCATTTCTCCTGTTGAGAATACTTAAAAAGCCAGTTACAAAATTGTTCCAAATACAAAATCATCTGTTTTAAGGTATGGAGAGCTCCCAAGGCAACTAGAACATGAGAAAAGATCACAGACTGAAGGGAAGCATGGTTAGGTGAACTGAATTGTTTTTCCCCCTCAAAATGTTTCACAATTCTCATGGGATTATGGGGGACAGGGAATCCAGGCAGAGAAGTACAGATAAGAAGTAGAGAAGCCAGCAGAGCTTTTAGGCAACTTTTCAAGGATAGGAAGACAAAGTTTAGGTTTGGGACTGCCAAGATGATCATGACTCTGAAGAGACGGGAGGCACAGTGATATAAATCTTCTTCAGGCATTTGCACAAGGATAGACACTAAAACATCAAATTGGAAAAGCTGCCACAAAGGATAATAGAATTTTAGGGACTCTCACAGTCCTGAAGCTACAAAAACTGGGGTAAATGCCCACATAAGAGGCACTAGTAACTGTAAGTTTCAGCTGGATTCCAGACCCAATCTCAACCTCATTAAGTAACAGCAACTTGGATACCAGGCAAGATGGCAAACTAGAGGTGCTCAGGGCCCATTCTTGCCACAGGAAAGGACCAGAACAACTAACAGACAGCTAAATATTGGCAGAAGCATTGATGGGAGAGTGTGAGAGTGCATCAGGAGACTGGTGAGATTGCTAGGAGCCCAAAAACCCAGGATGGTAGCATAGAAAGAGAGAGGCACACAGCTTAAATCACCACATCTCTGACATTGGGATCAGCGCAGAAAAAATTTTCCTTTGTGGCGAAAAGATATATAGGGGACCCGCACCAACCCTCATCCTCACCACAAAGGCCTGCAGATCTTTTGGCAGGACAAGCCCTGAGGTAAGTGTGGAGAGTGCCCTGGAAAACACACTTTGCATCACTCTAGAACATGAGCATAAACAACACATTCCCCACCCCCCACACTCAGGACCCAAGCCCATGCAGGATGGTGCCATTTTAAAACCTGAGCTGTTACAGGAGTGCACCCTGCCCTGGGGCCACTAGCACTTCCTCAGCCTTAAGGCTCTGTGCTCCACTCGGTGCACACACAGAAGAGGTTATAAAGCCCTGATCCTGGTGGCTTGAAGGCTGGGCTCACAGCCGCTGTGACTACAGTCTGTGAAGCCAACACTAGTCCTGCTGAACTGACATACACTCATGTCCCTGTCCACAGACCAGACGGGCAGACCCTCCTAGGTGGATCACCCACATTGATCCCCCTACCCCCACCCTATCAGCTAACTGAGTTATATGTGCCTGAGCCCCCAGCCCCCCAAAATAGCATATAGGCCTCTACCCTAATGAATATTCCCTTGGTCCAGTAGAAATAGAGTACATCCACCCCTCCCCGAGAAGCAGCCAGGTGGTTTCATCCTGAACAGTCCCACCAAGAGGCCTTGCCAACAGTCCCAGAAGCATCTGCACAAGCCCTTCACTTTAGGACTGCTTAGCAGCACCACCAACTGCTCAAAAGCAGCTAGACAGGCCACTTTGCTGCAGGCTTGCATAGCAGCCCCACCCACCCACCACAAAGAAGCAGCTGGATGGGTCATTTCACTGCAGGCCTGCCTAGCAGCCCAGCCCACCACACAAGAAGCAGCTAGATGGGCCCCCTCACTGTGGCCCCACCTAGTGGCCTTGCCCACTTCCTGAGAAGCAGCTCAGCAGCTCTGCTTTTGGCAGTGCAGTTCCCAAACTGCAGAGGAAAGCATGACAATAGGCCACTGCCATCACCACCACCCAGCCCAACAGCATGCTACTGCCACCAGCCCTATCCCCACACAACTGTCTGTCCTGCCCCTTGCTGATGCCCAGCCTGGATGTCACCAGCTCCAGCTTGCCCAGATTCTGGTGTTCCTGCATTTTACAAGGCAGGAAAAAAGAGGAAAGAAGGAGAAGCAAGGACACAGAAGAAGCCTATGCCTGCAAGAAAGAGGAAAGAGAAATCTCACCCAGGATCATCCATCCAAACTGAGGAGCTTCAGTACACCCCAGTACACCTATCGGGGTCACAGGACACTAGCTGGGGTGCCAGAAAGTCTGCCCAAAGTCACCCACCATAGCCAAGGAAAGACAGGGCACCCAGGTGCTTCTCATGATCTCTACTATGACCTCAATGATGGAACCCAGTGTCACTCATTTTAGCAAGAAACCAACAAGTGCCCAGTGCGAGGGCCACGGAAACACACACAACTTTGACATTGAATTTGGCTGAAGTAACCACACAGAAACTACACTACTGTGTCTACCTGGAACCAACACTAAAACACTCTACCCAATGGCCAATATAAGACATATCTACAGGTGGGAGTTTCTGTGCTCAAAAGCCACTCCACAGTAATAGAAGAAGCAACTGCTTCACCAGATGCCCAGACATCAATGTAGGGATACTAGAAATACAAAAAAGAAGAAAAAAAGAAAGAAAATATGACACCCCAAAGGAATACAGTTGTTCTCTAGTACCAGACTCCAAACAGAAAGAAAACTTTGAAATATCTGAAAAGGAATTCAGAGAACAATCTAAAGGAAATTCAGTGAGGTGCAAGAAGACTCAGATAGACAACACAATAAAAGGAGGAAAATAATTCAGGATCTAAAGGAGGAATTATACAAAGAGATAGATATCCTAAAATAGATTGTAGCAGAATTCCTAGAACTGAAGAATTCACTCAACACCAACAACAAAAATACAACTAAGAGCTTAATCAACAGGCTAGAGCAAGCAGAGGAAAGAATTTCTGATCTAGAAGACAGTCTTTTAGAAATAACACAGGTGGGCAAACAAAAAAAAAAAAAAGAAAAAGAAAAAATAATTTTAAAAAATGAAGAAAATCTATGAGAGCTATCAGACAACCTGAAGTATACAAACACCCAAATTATGGGTATTCCAGAAGAGGAGGAAAGAGGAAATGTCACTGAAAACCTATTCAGCTAAATAACAGTAAACTTCCCAGGTATTGGAAGAGATATGGACCCCTAGACCCAAAAGTATCAAAGACCCCCAAACAGATTTAATTCAAAAAGGTCCACTCCAAGATACATTGTAGTCAAATTGTCAAAAGTCAAAGACAAAGAGAGAATCCTAAAAACAGCAAGAGAAAAGCAGCAAGTCACCTATAAGGAAGTCCCCATCAGACTAAGAGCAGATTTCTCAGCAGAAACCTTACAGGCCAGAAGTGAATGGGATGATATATTCAAAGTACTAAAAGAAAAAAACTACCATCCAAGAACACTATAACCAGAACAGCCCTCCTTCAGAAATGAAAGAGAAATGGTGCATTTCCCAAACAGACAAAAATTGCTGGAGTTTACCACTCCATGACCAGCCCTACAAGAAATAGTCAAGGAGTCCTACAAATGGAATGCAAAAAAAAAAAATAATCAGTACCATGAGTACAGAAGAAAAAATAAAACCCACCAATAGAGCAGATACACAAGTGAGAAAGAGAAAGATATTAGACCTTGTCATTACAAAAAACAACAAACACCAAAGACAAACAGTAAAAGGGAAAGAAAGGAACAAAAGACATACAGAACAACCATTAAAAAATTCGACAAAATGCCAGGAATAAGACAGTACCTCTCAATAATAATCCTAAATGGAAATGGACTGAATTCCCCACTCGAAAGACATAGATTGGCTGAACGGATTTAAAAAACTAGACCCAACTACGTGGTGCCTACAATAAACTCACCTCACCTGAAAAGACTTACACAGACTAAGAGTGAAGGGATGGAAAAATACATACCATACAATGGAAACCAAAATGAATAGGAGTAGCTATCCTAATATCAGATAAAATATATTTTAAACCCAAAACTATAAAAAAAAAAACAAAGAAGGTAATTATATAAAAATAAAGGGATCTACCCAGCAAAAGGACATAACAACCATAAATATATACACACCCCAAAATAGAGCACCCAGATATATAAAGCAAACATTATTAGACCTAAAGAATGAGATAGACCTCAATACAATAATAGCTGGAGACCTGAACACACCTCTCTCAACATTTGACAGATCATTTCGGCAACAAATCAACAGACAAACACAGGATTTAAACTACACTGTAGACAAATTGTACTTGGCAGATATCTACAGAACATTTCATCCAACTACAGAAAATACATTCTTCTCATGTGCACATGGAACATTCTCCAGGATAGACCACGTGTTAGGTCACAAATCAAGCCTCAACAAATTTAAAATAATTGTAATCATTTCAAGTATCTTTTCAGACCATAATGGATTAAAACTAGAAACTGATAGCAAGCAAAACTTCAGGAACTATACAAATACATAGTAATTAAACAACATGCTCCTGAATGGCATATGGGTCAAAGGAGAAATTAAACAGGAATCAAAAAACTTATTGAAACCAGTGAAAATAAAGACACCATCATACCAAAACCTATGGGATACTGCAAAAGCAGTACTAAGAGAGAAGTTTATTCAACAAAAGCTTACATCAGCAGAACAGCAGAAAGACTTCAAATGAACAACCTAACATCACACCTCAAATACCTATGTAAACAAGAACAATCCAACCCCCAAATTATTAAATGGAATGAAATAATTAAGATTATAGAAGAACTAAATGAAATGGAGACCAAGAAAATGAATGACACAAAAGATCAATGAAATGGAAAGTTGCTTTTTTGAGATGATAAACAAAATATACAAACCATTAGCTGGACTAACTGAAAAAAGAAGAGAGAAGATAAAAATAACAAAAGTCAGAAATGAAAAACGAGCTATTATAACTGATACCACAGAAATACGAGGAATTATTAGAGACCATGATGAACAACTATATCCCAATAAATTTGAAAACCTGGAGGAAATGGATAAATTTCTGGACACATACAAACTACCAAGACTTAATCAAGAAGAAACAGAAAACCTGAACAGACCAATAATGAGTAACAAGATTGAAGCAGTAATTAGCAGTCTCCCAACAAAGAAAAGCCTATGACTGATGGCTTCACTACTGAATTCTACCAAGCCTTTAAAAAAGAATTAATACCAATCCTTTTCAAACTATTCCAAAAAATTGAAACAGAGGCCATTTTCCCAAACTCATTTTGTGAGGCCAGCATCACCCTGACACAAAAATCAGACAAAGATACAACAAAAAAAGAAAACTACAGGCCAATATCCTTGATGAACATAGAAGCAAAAATCCTCATCAAAATATTAGCAAACAGAATACAACAGCACATCAAAAAGATTATACATCATGACCAAGTGGAATTCATCCCAGGGATGCAAGTGTGGTTCAACATAAGCAAACCAATAAATGTGATACACCAGATCAACAAAATCAAAGACAAAAATCATATAATCATCCCAATAGACACAGAAAAAGCATTTGATGAAATTCAACATCTCTTCATGATAAAGACTCAACAAATTAGGTATAAAAAGAAAGTATCTCAACACAATAAAAGTCATATATGTCAAACCCACCACCAATATCATCCCTAATGGGGAAAAGCTGAAAGCTTTTACTTTAAGAATAGGAAGAAGACCAGGATGACCACTCGCACCACTCCTATTTAACATAGTATTGAAAGTATTGGCCAGAGCAATTATGCAAGAGAAAGAAATAAAACATCTAGATTGGAAAAGATGAAGTCAAATTGTCCCTGTTTGCAGATGACATGACCCTATACAAAGAAAAACCTAAAGACTTCACTAAGAAACTCTTAGAGCTGATATACAAATTAATTAAAGTCACAGGATACAAAATCAATACATAAAAAGAAAATCATTAGTTTTTTTATATTCTAATAATGAAGCAGCAGGAAAAGAAATCATAAAAGCAAGCCCATTTTTAATAGACACACCACCCCCAAATGAAATACCTAGGAATAAATTTAAGCAAGGAGGCAAAGGATCTCTGCAATGAGAACTACAAATCACTGCTGAAAGATATTAAAGAGGACACAGAAAGGTGGAAAGACATTCCATTTTCTTGAATAGGAAAAATTAACATCATGAAAATGTTCATGCTACACATTCAATGTGATCCCCATCAAAATACCAATGACATTCTTTGATGAAATAGTAAAAACAGTCTTAACATTCATATGGAACAACAAAAGACACTAAATAGCAAAAGTAATCCTGAGCAAAAACATTAAGCCAGTGGCATTATACCACCTTGCTTCAAATTATACTACAAAGTGAGAGTAACCAAAATAGCATGGTACTGGCATAAAAACAGACACTCGGACCAATGGTACAGAATAGTGAATCCAGAATTCCATCCATATACTTACAGCCAACTAATCTTTGACAAAGGCATCAACAACATACACTGGGGAAAGGACAGCCTCTTCAATAAATAGTGCTGGGAAAACTGGATATCCATGTGTAGAATAATGAAACTAGACCCGTACCTCTTGCCATGTACAAAAATCAACTCAAAATAGATTAAAGACTTAAACAAGACCTGAAACTACTAGACCTGAAAACTACTAGAAGAAAGTGTCGGGGAAACACCAAGGATGTAGGACTGGACAAAGATTATGAATAAAA
This sequence comes from Cynocephalus volans, assembly GCF_027409185.1. Taxonomy (NCBI): domain Eukaryota; kingdom Metazoa; phylum Chordata; class Mammalia; order Dermoptera; family Cynocephalidae; genus Cynocephalus; species Cynocephalus volans. The sequence continues at coordinate 114,295,358 of NC_084461.1, read as the reverse complement.
CCCCAAAGGCACAGGCAACAAAAGAAAAAATAAACAAATGGTATTATGTCAAACTAAAAAGCTTCTGCACAGCAAAAGAAACAGTTAACAGAATGAAAAGAAAACTTATGGAACAGGAGAATATATTTGCAAACTATGCATCTGACAAGTGATTAATATCCAGAATACACAAGGAACTCAAACATCTTAACAGGAAACATCCAAATAATCAGATTTTAAAATGGGCAAAGGAGGTGAATAAACATTTCTGAAAGGAAGACATACAAATGAGCAACAGACACATGAAAAAATGCTCAACATCACTAATCAGGGAAATGCAAATCACAACCACTTTGAGATATCATCTCACTTCAGTTAGCCTGGTGGTCATCAAAAAGACAGAGAATAATAAATGCTGGTGAAGATGCAGAGAGAGGGAGCACCCTCCTACCCTGTTGGTGGGGCTGTAAACTAGCGCAGCCACTGTGGAAAATAGTATGGAGTTTTCACAAACAACTACAGATAGAACTACCATACAATCCAGCAGTCCCACTACTGGGTATATACTGGAAGGAACAGAAATCATCTTGTTGAAAGGAAATCTACAGTCCCATGTTTATCTCAGTTCTATTCACAATAGCCAACATATGGAACCAACCTAAATGGCCAGCAACAGATGACTGGATAAGGAAAATGTGGTATATATACATGATGGAATACAATTCAGCCATGAAAAGGAATGAAATTATGCCATTCACCACAACTTGAATGAACTTGGAGAAAGTTACATTAAGTGAAATAAGCCAGGCACAGAAAGAAAAATACTACATGTCCTTACTCATAAGTGAGAGCTAAAAAATAAATAAAAAAGAACAAAAGAAAGAAAGAAACAATCACAATAACACACTGAACTTGCAAAAGGAGAGAACAGAACAGAACTAGAGGTGGGAAAAGGGAAGTCGGAGGGGGATTGGCAAGAACTGGTTAATGGACATAAAGAATGCTTATGTTTTGTAATGATAAATATGCTGCTTATCCTGATTTGATCATCACATATTGTACACAGGTATTGATATTTAACTCTGTACCCCACAAACATGTATAATCAATTATGTTTCAATAAAAAAAATACAGCACTTTACTCTGCACTAAGATAATGAGGATCAATCACCCAGTCAACGTACATATCCAACAAAGAACATGTATCTAAACATAAAAATAACCCCTACAAATTAAAAAAGATAAACGATAATGCAAAAGAAATTTTGGGCTGAAGACTTTATCGGACACTTCATAAATTAGACTGTCATGATGGGAATATACATATTTAAGAGATGTGTAACTTTATTAGATATCATGGAAATGCAACTTTAAATCACAGGAAGATGCTGTACACTCTCTCTTGAACACCTAAAATGAAAAAGACAGCCAAGTGTTAGCAAGAACAGAATGCAACAGGAACTTTCTTTAATACGTTGCCTATACGATGGCAAATTGGTTCAAAATACGTGCTGCAAGACCAAGTGATTCCACTTTTTCCACTTTTCAGTATGTATCTAATAGTAAGCTGCACATACAGTAACCAAAACAAAAACTTATGGAAGCATTATTAGTAATAATCCTACCTTGAAAACAACCCAAATATCTTTAAATAATAGGTTGGCTAAATGAATTGTGGCATATTTATAAAATATAAAACAAAATGCTACACAGTTCTCAACTGAAACTTATTTTGTACCCCAGGGGACATTTGTCAATGTGTGGGAGACATTTTTTGTTGTCACAACTGGTGGGAATGCTAATGGCATTTAGTGGGCAGAATCGAGGGATGCTGCTAAACCTCCTGCATTACACAGGATAGTCCCAATGACAAGAATTACCTGGTCCAAAACGTCAGTAGTACTGAGGTTGAGAAACACTGCTCATTAGTTTTCTATAGCTTCTGTTACAAATTACCACAAACTTAGTGGCTCAAAAAAACACAAATTTATTATCTTACATTTCTGTAGGTCAGAAGTGCAACACAGGATTCCCTGGGCTAAATCAAGCTGCCCACAGGGCTACATTCCTTTCTGGAGGCTCTAAGGGAGAATCTGTTTCCTTGCCTTTTCCAGTTTCTAGAGGACATCCACCTTTCATTGTTGCATTCCATACTTTATTCCTCAGCTCCTGGCCCCCCTTCTCCACTTTCAGAGCTAGCAAAGGCAGCCAGATTCTCTTCATATCACATCTCTCTGACCTACTGTCTGCCTCCCTCTTTTCCATTTTTAAGGACACTCATGATTACAATCGAGCCCACCTGGAAAATCCAGGTTACTCTCCATATTTTAAAGTCAGCTGATTAATAACCTTAATTCTATGTGCAAGTCATTTCTCCATTGCCATGTATCGTATCATATTCATAGATTCTCGGGGTTAGAATGTTGATGTTTTGGGGGACCCTTATTCTTCCTGCCACACCCCGATAAACAGCAATGAAAAAGGTTGTGCTACTACTACACAGAATAGTATGCATGAATCTCACAAGCATAATGGTGAATGGTTCTGTTTATATAAAGTTCAAAAACAGGCCAAACAAAGACATGGTGATGAAAATTAGGATGATGATTTCCTGATTCAGCAGATGGCTTCCTGAGCATAGCACAGGTGGTAGAGCCAGAAGCTTTAGTAAGAGCCTGTGGTTAACAGAAAGCTTCCTGACTGCGTTTTCCAGGTCAGCACCAGGATAGCAGCTTCCTTGTTAGCATGTTCTCAAGGTAGTTTTCAGGGTTTTTCTAGAAGCTCAGCCTATGCTCCATTTCTTTAGCCTTCCCAAACATTTTGAAAGTGATTTAATCCCCTAAAATAAATCCCTTTCTACTAAAAGTAGCTGGAGTGGATTATATTCTCTGAAAAAGAAAATATACCAATATTTTGTAGCATTAGCAATTGTCGAATAAAAGCTCTTTGTCAGTCTGAAGTAAAAGCATTGCACTAATACTTTATAAATTTTATCCTGTTTAATCCTAACAATCATTAGGTGCTATGATCGTCTATTGTAAGTGATGAAATTGAGAATCAAAGAGGTTAAGTTACTTATCCATAGCGAGTAATGGAGGGGTGAAGATGAAAACCCAGCTTTCCAAGCCAAGCACTTGTACTCCACTGCTGAGTTTCACTACCCTTGCAAAATAGAAATGTCGATATATTGACTTCACAAAAGCTCTTCCAATATATATTTGGATACCTCAAAGGAGCATTCAGTTTGATTTTATTCCCAGTTCCTGAGCTACAATGGTGTTTCAGTCGGACCACTTAGTTGCAAACAATAGAATCTGTTCTGGCTACTTTACTCAGAATGGCACTGTGTTTAAGAATATCAAATGGCTAATAGATTCACTGAGATGCATTAAAAAAAAAAATAGACTCAAAACTAAGATTCTAACAACAATACTCCAAAACATGACAGAACTGGACTATTGAGGAAACCATGCCCACAGCCTCTATTGGATGCTAAAATGCCAGAAATCCAACCAGACTGGCTCTGCAGCCAGCACTGATTGTGCTTCTGTGTCAGGAACTCAGCCTTCCAGCCCTTGGGAAGCTGTTGCTGTCCCTATTCCCACCTCGTGCATTGGGTGGGTCCCACCGCTTATTTCTGAATAGAAGGCCCAGCAGGTGTGTCTGATTGCAGGCTCAGGTCACATGCCTTCATACTATCTGCAAGGGAGGCTGAGAACTTACTTCTGACTTCCAGGCTGGAAAGGCACTGATCACAGTGTGGACATTTCCCCTCAAAAAGAAATGCCATGCTAAGGAAGTGGGCAATGACGAATGTGATAGATGTCCCTTACAGAGAAGGTTGTAATTACAAACTACCTATGTACCGAAAGAGTTAACATTTAATTAGTCCTGAGTGTTTGTCATCAGTACCGAAAAGAGTTAACATTTAATTAGTCCTGAGTGTTTGTCATCAGTAATTAGAGCTACAGACCACCTACTAATGCATTTTTGAGAACATTGGCTCTGCTCTGTTTAAAACAAGCTGCTAGTTTAGGGGAAAAAAAGCTTCTTTACCATAAAAAATTGTGGTAGAGAATATTCACATCACGAGTTGTCCATCTCACAAATGAAAAAAACAAATGATCATTAGCATGCCGCTGATTTCTCAGCTGTGCATAATTGCATTTTATTTTTGAGCCTATAGAGGCTCCTATATGTCTTGTGTTGGCAATGGAGTTTTATATACACAGATGTTAGAGTAATCTCATGAAAATAACTGAAGAATTATAAATTGTACATATAAAATTTAATCACATCCCTTTTAATTAAGCTCATTTTATTTTTCTTCTGAACATATGATTTTCTGTAATGACTTCACTTCACTAATACTTTATAGATATTTAAAAGATCACTTAATAACTACAACATATATTTAGAATTTTAAAGTTCCACTTATCAGGTATGCATAGACAGATGAATTGAAGACATCTTTACATCAGTCAAAAATCAATCTCATTTTCAGAGTTCCCACAGCTGGTGACTCTCCTTTGCTCTACCTGCTGCCACTGGCTGGAAATAGACGTGGTTAGTACACATCCTCTCTTCCAAGTGAGCACCAAGTAATGTACATTTTTCTGAGGATTAAAAATGATCTGTATTTTTCAGAATTTTTGTGTGCTATTCTCTTGCTTGTATGATACCGATTAGCTGCTGTGGCCTTATTAACATAAGCATTTTTAAGGCTTCTTTCAAATGCGATGATAGCAAGCTCCTTATTTCCATAACTTATGAGAAACTATAAAGCCATGTTTTTTATTAAGAAATACTAAAATAGGTAATTAACTTATTAATTACAAAGAAATACCTATGACATTCCTGTGATTTGTCACATCAGTAGCAGATGCTGAGAATATATGCAGGTACTTCAAAAAGTTCGTGGAAAAATAGAAATAAAAGATAGTATAAATTTTATCATGAACTAACTATACAAGAAAGACAGACACAGAGAAAATTATGGAAAAAGACTATTAAGCCACTTTGTGAGCTAGAATATACAGATACTTCAAAAAGTTCATGGAAAAATAGAATTGAATGATAATATAAATCTTTCCATGAATTTTTGAAGACCCCTTGTATTAATATGCCCTCTTTTACTAAATCCTCACCCATCCTGTGTTCCCCTGCCCCACCCCCAGTTATCATGTTAAATCTCTTCTCCTCTCAAATAAATACCTTGAGAGGGTTGTTTACTCAAATTTTTCACCTACTACTTTATCTAAAACCATTTATATGTGTCTTCTGTCAGCCCCTCACCCACAAGGTCACTGAATCTCTCACTGAGGTTACCAGGGCTGCAAAATGAGGTCATCTCTGCTGCAAAATGAGATCTCCTCTCATTTGATCACTGAGCAGCTTTTAGCACTGCTGCCCACTCTGTTCTTATGGAAACACTTTTCTCTTGGTTTCTGTGACATTCCACTCTCCTCCCTTGCTCTGTCTTTGGACATTTCATTTTGGCCTTCTTTGCAAACTCTTCTTATAATGTCTATCATTTCAGTTTGCCGTTCCTCGGGAGATGGTCCGAAATCCCCTCTTGCTCTATACGTTCCCTGGGACATTTATTTCAACCATACCTACTACTTAAATTATCGTTTAAATACCAAAGACTTTCAAAGCTCCAGTACATCTTCCTCATGTACCTGTATCCTAAGCTCCACACTTCCATATCCCACTGCTATAGGGCATGGTATCAGAATTTAGAAGCACCAAGTACATCACCATCCCAAAATGTTCACAACTTAACTCATATTTTGGAAGAGCAATTTTCAAACCTTTTGGTGTCAGGATAGTTTTACAGTCTTAGCAATTATTGTGTCTTCACAGAGCTTTGTTATTGTGTATTATATCTATAAATTTTTGTCATATAGCCTTTGAGAACTTTAAAAATTATTTATTTATTCATTTAAAAATAAAAATAATAAACCTGTTCCATGTTAACATTTTTAAGATAAATATATCTTAAAAGAAAAGCAAACAATGTAATGAAAAGAGTAACATTGTTTTAAATTTTTGCAACTCTCTTCAATGTATGGATAAACACAAGACAGCTGAATTCTCATATTTGCTTCCTTGTTCAATCTACAGAACTCTGCTGTTCATTATTGAGGGTAAATGAGAATTTAAAAGGTAAATGACATGTAAGTATTATTATAAGTTGACTTTTAACCTCATTGACCCCCTGAAATGGTTTCAAGGGATCTCCAGGGGCCCCAGATCACATTTGAGAACCACTGATTTAAAGTATTATAAGAACCCTATTTGAAAATAACTGGGTTGACCTGGGTTAAGGATCTCACCTGGGTAGTTGTGACAGAGTATAAAAATAAATGCACAGTGCTGATAAAAATGGGGTTGAAATGAATGAGCCTGGGTCCAAATTGGGTAAGGAAGAAAAATAAGCCAGAGAGAAATTGTCAGTCTGGCTTAGCCTTAATTGTCAATCTGGCTTTACCCTCAATCTGCCTTAAGGGTAAAGTGTACAGGTGAGGGGGTCTTGAGGACCCAGCTGAGATGGAACAAGCATTAATTAACCATGTCCATGAAGGCATTACTGAGATGGAGGGATGATGCCATACCCAGGATAGTTGCTGTCGGGCTAGATCACAGACCTCTTTGCCCTGTCCCGTGCAGGTCCTGAGCCAGGTAGTTGAAAAAGATTCTGGCAGCTGATAACAGGATAGACGTGCTTTATTCCAGAGACAAGCTCTGCCACCAGCGGTTCAGAGCTGCTGCCTTTTATGCTGAAGGTACATAATAGTGGCAATGAGCCAGAGCCAAGGAGTACATGGGCACATGTGTGCACTAATACTACTCTTATGTAATTTGTTTACCATGGATCTGCTAAATCATACCCAGCCGGATATGAAGCGAGAGGACTTGACTAACCTAACTCCATTTTCCTCACATCCCACCACTTCAGGGTCTCTTGCCATACAATCTACACGTTCAGAATCTTCCAGATGTTCCCTCAGTGAGGATTACTGATCCTTGCATTCACGTAACGTTCGTACCTATTGTATGTTCTGTACACCTTGAGGCTTGACCCTGGAGCTCTATACTTTCAACTATTAGCCATGAAAATCCCACCCATACACATGTCTGGTTAGTAGTCATCATTGAGGTAATTTTCCACAGGAATTCTGCAGCCACACTAGTAGGAAATTCAGTGCATATTCAGCAAGCAGACACATTGGCCACACAAACATACGTATGTGTCCAGTTGACTCTGGTACCTGCAACCACAGTACTATGGGTGAAAAGACGAAAAGTTATTGGCACCAATAGAGGGAGTTCTCATCCCTCCAGCAGAATACATGCCAGATTACCATCCTGGAAAGAGTAGTAGCAGGAACAGGTGCTGTGACTCTATGCAACAGAGCCTCCACTGGAGAGGACCTGCCCTTGCAGGGTCTCTCGTTTAGTCAGCCATAACTGTCATGTCCACCCCTTCAGGGACAGGGGTTGGGTGGATAGCCTTAGTCCCTTTTTCAGAAGACAGTTGTACAATTCAGTCATTCCTGCTGCTTGGGAGTGATATGGCACATGTAACTTCCTCTGAACCGACAACTGAGCAACCCACTTCTGTACTTCATGTCCAGTAAAGTGGGTTCCATTATCACTCTCTATGACCAGGGGCCAAACATACATGGCCATAAGGCTGTTCAATGCCTTAATACTGCTTGTCTGGTCTGGGCCTTGCAGGGCCATACAAACAGAAAACCAGTAATTCTCTGACTGTGGTAGTGGTCCCACAAAATCCACTTGCCATTGAGTCAGGGGCTCCTTTCCATGGGTTATCTGCCCATTGGTATGTAGCACTTGTTGGGGTTGTGGAGTCTCTTGAGCACATACTGGACAAACATAACAAGTGTTTATTACATCTTCTCATTTTATAGGTAGGGCCCACCTTTGCACAGCCATCCACATGGTTTTGCTGCCAGCATGCTGCATTTGTCAATGAAACCACTGGGTACATCAACTGCTGGAGCTCTCTCCAGCCATCTTACCTTAGCCAAGTCATCAGCTTCATCATTGCCTGCACTGGCTAATGAGAAGTGCCCTGTGACATGGAAAAGAGTTACGTCTTTCTCATGTTCCAATTCCCATAATTCTTGCCACATGGCTTGTCCCCACAGGGGTAGGTTGCCCATCATCCACTGTTGATATTTCCAAGTAGATACTCAAAGGGTAAGACCCTTAAATACAACCCATTCACATTGTTTCAAATGACCTAACAGTGTTGGAGCCACCTTGGTTAAAATCTGCAAGAGAATTAGAGGTTTGTAAGACATCATCTATATAATGAAACATTATAATCATGCTGGGCCTAGTCCTCCTGGCTAAAAGTCCCCAGCCACTAAACCATGACAGATGGTTGGGCTATGCAGGTAGCCTTGGGGTAACACATGAAAAGTCCATTGCCTTCCTTCCCAGGTGAAGGCAAATTGATGTTGGCTATCAGCTGAGATCAGGATAAAGAAAAAAATATTTGCAAGGTCCAGTACATCATGATAAGTTCCTAGGTGAGTTATCAGCTGATCCATCAAGTTGTGAAGTAAAGGCACAGCAACGTGCAAAGGAGGCAGAACTTTGTTCAGTTCTTGATAATTCACAATCATCCTCCAGGTCCCATCAGGTTTTTTCACTGGCCATACTGGGGTGTTAAATGGGCTATGTGTGGAATGAATAATGCCAACCTTTTCTAACTCCACTATAGTGGCACCAATCTCTGCATGTCCTCCTGGCAGGTGATTCTGTTTTACATTAACTACATGTCTTGGCTTGGGTAATATCTGTGGGTCATGTTTAGCATGTCCCTGTAACACAGGCTTCACTGTCTGTATCAGCAACCGGAATTCTCCAACTGTTGTTTGCATAAAATACAGCTATACACAAAATGTATTCAGCTACTGGGGATACATACACAAGTATATACATGAGGAGGAAATCGTCCAATGCTCAGTGGCAAAGACACAGCTTTAACTATAATAGTCTGTCCTCTATAACCATCAACATTCACTGTAGTCCCCAGAAACTTATCTGGGTTGCCGTGTATCAGGCTACATTCTGCACCAGTGTCTACCAATGCCAATACATGCTGCACATTTGTCTCTGACCAATGCATTACCAGTTCAACATGAGGCCTCCAGTCCTCTTCTGCCCCCAGAAAGCAAGCACCTCGGCCTGCTCCCTAGCCACAAGAGAACAATCCATCTGCCTCCGTGGAGGTAGCCATGAAATCTTTTAGATTCACTGGGTGTACTTGGCCACCTATTTCCGGATGTTTAGTGAAATGCTGTTTGGGGCACAATTGTTGCCACAAGGCAAACAAGACCTCATTTGGTTGCCAGTCGATTTTTTCCCTATCAACTCCCGCTGTAAGCAAGTCAAACCACATCTGCAGAAGGCTGGTCTTGCTCTGTCCCTTCAGGGTAAAACCCAAGCATTTCTTGGGAGTTTAGTCTCAGCCACCTTTTGGACCCCCTTTGCTTGTCTCCTACCCTCTGCCTCACCCAAATTAGCCATAATAATCATCACTTCATGTATAGGACAACCAACATATGGGGCCAGTATGGCCATTGATGACCCAAAGGATGTCGACAGAGCATTTTGCAGCACTACGTCTCTCAGGCTGCCAGTAAAACATTCATTGTCCGGGCCACAGGTGTTCACATTAAATATGGATTGTCACATCCCCAGCTCCCAAATAACCTGAACCAGTTCAACATATGTTTGCCATTTATTCACAGTTTCAGGCAGTTCTCTAGCATTCATCCACACCGTCCGGACAGCTGCATTCACCCATTCCATCGAGGAGTGGTTATCCTGTCCTGGTGTGTATCTGTAGCTGTTCTGTAACTGCTGCCACAGGCACAGATGTGTGGTGATGGAAGCCAACTTTTCTATCTCTTCACCCGAGCTCATCATGCCATCCACCCCTAAGTCCCACAGCCTCAAAAGCCAAGCAGCTAGGAGTTCGCCCTGTTTCTGGTGAAACTGTTTCCCCAAGTCAACTAATTCAAACTGGGTATATGGGACATAAGTAGTGAATTGGGTCACTTGTGTGTTGCCTACTGGTTGTCCACCCGGTCCCATAGGCTGCTCATGCTTCACTTTCTGATGAACAATAGGTCATGCCAGGAGACGCACAGTCTCCCCCAACTCACCACTGGGTTTGTCATCTTCCCTGGTGTCAGAAGCAGGGATGACCTGCTGCTGTAGTTCAGCCTCCAGAACAAGTACCTGTGCTTCCAACAAGTCTGCTTTCTGCTGCAAATCTTGAAGCTGTGCCACTTCACAGAGTACCTGGTCCATGTTGACTCATAGTACCATGAGCCACAGCCAGACCCCAGCCAATGAGAAAGCAGCTGCCAGGTACCTCATACTCAAGGGTAGCAACATTTCCTCTCCCTCCCAAGGAGCTAGTGGCTCCCTTACCTGCTCAGAATCCTGCCAACTATGCCAATTGTTGAGATAGATCACAGACCCCTCTGCCCCATCCTGTGCAGGTCTTGAGCCAGGTAGTTGAAAAAGATTCTGGCGGCTGATAACAGGATAGACATGCTTTATTCCAGATGTGAGCTCTGCCACCAATGGTTCAGAGCTGCTGCCTTTTATATTGAAAGTACATAATAGTGGCAACGATCCAAGGTGTACATGGGTACACATGTGCACTAACACCACTCTTCCGTAGCTTGTTTATAATGGATCTGCTGAATCACACCCAGCCAGATGTGAGGCAAGAGGCCCTGACTAAACTAACTCCATTTTCCTCACAGTTCCCAAGGTACAAGAACCTGCACTAATTTGAGCTAAGGAGCCAAGTCACATTGTGGATAGTAGCAAGAGGATTCAAGAAAGGAATGAGGATAAAACACAGGAAGCGTGGGAGCAGTACAGGAAGCTACTTTTCTGAGAAAGGGGTAAGCATCCCAATATTCAATTTTGGCTATATTCAGTAAGGGCCAGCATTTTAAATATGATGTATCACGGTGAACACAGAAAACACGAGTGTACTTCAAAAAGTTTGTGGACAAATAGAATTAAAAAATAATACAAATCTTTTCCATGAACTTTTTGAAGTGCCCTCATAGAAGCAGCAAAAAATTTTCATCCAGTTAGTTGGTACACTTTTCTTCAGCAGTCTAATGAAGGTAGAAATACTGGATGATTCCAACTCAGGATTTGCTGTGACCTTTTTTCCTGAAGCTTTCAACCAGATGACTCAATGAAAAAGTTTCAAGTTGTTCCAGTTTATGTAAATTACCTCAAGAGAAGAGCCACTATGAGTGGTAAACAAATTATGTACTGCACAAAGGCCCAGGCTGTGGGGCAAGGGTAACTGAAGTTCTGTTCTTTCTTTGCTTACCAAGTTTCATCCCTGAGGGGTTGTTGTCACCCAGAGTGTGGGTTTTCTAATTCCATCCCAGAAAGGGGGCATTTTTCTAACTAGTAACAATGTATCACAGGATAAGCTGTGGCCCTCTATAGGGGAAATATTTTCAAGAATGAACAGCATGATGGTGTTTCAGTCACCAATGCTATCTATTTTCCAGGTAGGAAAAAAGCCCCAAAACAAAATAACCATGAAATCTAATCTCATGTGAAAAAAACCCAAACGCGCGCGCGCGCGCACACACACACACACACACACACACACACACACACACACACACGAGGAATTGGTGGTGAATCTATGACTGTAAGTCTTGTAATTTGTCATCTATATCTGGATACAGTTAGGAGATCACCTAATTAGAAATTCACCAGGACAGCACATGTGGTAAAACCTGAAGTAATGTGTTGAATGGTAAGACAACTACAAAACCTTGATTGCCAGCCTCCTTCATCTTTTGTCTAACATTTCTATTCACAAACTCCTTGAGCTTGGGGGAGAGTAGGCCCAGTTTCAGAAGCAAGAGTATGTAGAATCTGTGCGCTGGAGATAACTTACACAAACCCATGCCTGTGGCAGCTGAGGTATGGGTTTGAACTAAGGGCCCTTACCATCATTTGAGTCTAATTTCTTATCCAGAGCTATCACGCAAATCACTATGAATTCTTGATAATTTTCCATGTGTAGTGGACAGTTTTTCATGCATATGTATATGCATGTAGTTTTCCCAGGATTCCTTTTTTGGCAGGTAGAGTGCGATTTGCTTTTTTTCCTAATCTGTGTAATTTTGGAGTAATTGTGGGACCAAGACTGACCCTCACCAACACACAGGTGAGGCCATGACCCACATTAGCAAGTTTCTGCTCTGACGCTATTCTGATTTTAGTCTGCCCCAGATTTGATTTTTCAATTGTTCCTTTATTACGTGAGCTACATGTTTTTCTTCCAATCAGTTATTATTATTATTATTTATTTATTTTGGTGGCTGGCCAGTATGGTATCCAAACCCTTGACCTCGATGTTATAACAACATGCTCCAACTAGCTGAGCTAACTGGCCAGCTCCCAATTAGTGACTTTTCCCCTTAGGTTAGGCATATTTGGTTTCTGTTGATTATAAACAAAGAAACCTAGCAAACACTAGAAACAAAAATTGGGTTTTAGGCAATAGGCCCTCAGGAAAATGTAAGCTCTCCGAATTTGGTTTTGGGATAAGATGGGGTAAATATAGTAAGAATCCTATTTACATTCTGGGATGAGAGGATAGCTGCTCATGGTCTATCATGACAACAGGAATAATCAGTTGACCAAGTTTGTTCATCTGGAGCCAAGAGCCCACTCAGGAGGACACTTTGTGGGATAGGGTGCTATTCCAGTAGGCCTACTTAAAGGGGATAAGGAATGCCAGACAGTGGGGTAGAATATTTGATCCTGGTGGTATTGGATAACTTTAAAGTTAGAGAGAGAAGTTTGCTTTGTGAAACGCTCACTCAGAACGTAAAATAAAACTATTAGCCTTCTTGTGACGGTGCTAAAATAATATCTTACTGACTATGGCAGTTGGTCAAAGATCACTGAAAATCAAACTGGGAGATTGATTTTATTTTATTTTTTTAAGCTGCTGAATTGCATCAGCCTTTGGATTGACAACCCTTTCAAGTCTTTTAAGTGAAAGATCCCTGATAAATAAGAGTGAGATTTTGACAACTGAAACAATGAAATGTCAGAGTATTCTGAACACTAGGAGAACCCTGAACTGATGAATCTCTCTGAACTAATTTTCATTGCTTCTCTCTTTGCTGAATAAGATGTGCCTCCCTTGAAAGAGCTCAAACTTCCACTAGTGCCTTATTTCTTCTAAGTAAGCAGGATTTTTTAAAGTGACTTTGCTTAAGTAATGAAATAAAAATTCATAGTAAAAATTATTGCAGAAATTCATGAATTCAAAGCACGTGGGGAATATATATAGAAATATATATTGTGAGTGCTTAACTAAAGAAGGTAAAATATAATTTTGGATTAGATTGAATTTTTCTACGTGGGTGAACTGGCTAGACTTTCTGTACCCAATATGGTGGCTCCATTGAGATCTAAGGATCTTCTACGTTCTTTAATACAACCTAGAATAAACATGAACCATGAAGGACAAGAAAGACCAGAAAAATCTCAGCAAAATTTTGAAGATAGACTTCAAAGAGCCTGTGAGACAAAAATGCTAGATTGAATCTCTCATGCTTTCAGAAAACCTTACCTCATTTCAGGGCCCTCAAACTTCTTTTTCACAGTTGCCATGAAGAAAAGATTGATGAGACAAACTGTAAAAACGACTTTGCCTACTGTTCATTCTAGGCCAGGCATTCTAGTGGGAAGGGCAATAATTGAATCATACTGAATGGGACTGTGATTTTATCAAAGATGGGAGGAGCTTGGTGTGCAGAACCTAGACAGCAGCAAATGGGGCGGAAGGGTAGGAAGCGTTAACATCTCAGGATGGAAAATACATTTCACTGTTTTATAATTTATTCTTGTGAAGAATACGTAACACATAAAACTTGTTGAACATGCAGATTCCAGATCTGTGAATCTTACTTCTTCAGAGAAAGAGTGAGAAATTACATGAAAAACATTGAAGTGCTGGGAAAAGAAACATGTTTATTCTTTAGCTGACAATTTTCTAAAAAAAGCAAAACTGAAACTCATCAGACCTTTTCTGCTGCTGTCTTTCTGTGAATGTGAAATGAGATAGTCCTGTCTTCCCTTCATTTCTGAACTCCCGCAATACCTAGCACATGATTAGACTCCATGATTGTTAGCTGGTGTGTGTGTGTGTGTGTGTGTGTGTGTGTGTGTGTGTTTTACTTTTGTTTTTCAATCTGGATTATAAGCTTTGAGAGGACCGAGGCAAGTTTTTGTCTTCTGTGCTCACCTGAGCACCAAGCAAAGTGCCAAGCACACTTGAGGTTAATGAACAGAGCATATATTTCATTTGTTTAAAGGAAAATCCTTTCATTATCCACTTTGTCATGTTCATCTTGTATTCTTAAATTTAAAAATTAAAACCTGTTATCATATTCCACATAAGGTAAACTGTGGCTCAATTACATACACTGCTAAGGTAGTAAACAGTGAGAGACTCGCTGTGAATTACTTTTTCATAGTAATATGGAAGTAAGTAGAAACTGGAAGTTAATGTCCTGCTCAGGTAAAGAGAGAGGATAGAGATGGTGTCAGCCAGGCAGCAAGTCAGCACTAAAGACATAAGATAAATGCCTAATCATTTTTTTTATTTTTTTCAACATAGGGGTTCATATTGTTAGCAGTGTATTAATGATTGAAAGTTCAATCTAGGTGAACTGGTATATTAATTCTATGCTTTACACACCTGAGTTTATACAGTATTTCAAACTATACAGTTTGAAAGACTATACAGTATTTCAAAACAGACCGTGATACTACATTTTTAACTTAGTCACATTTGTCACCTAAAGAACTTTTCTTATCTCCAATAGCATTTTTCTCATATTCTGATCTTCTTCCCAGTAGATGACTGGACCTAGAGCCTAAAAATAAAAATGGTCAATTTTTCTGTCTCAAAGAGCTTGTAACATGGCAATATTAACTTTCTAACTCAGGAAACTGTTTTCATGAATTAGTTCCTGAAACCATACTGAGAGACTACAGAGGCCAATATTAAATTATTTTTGACATATTCATTGGGAGACATTTTTTCCCCCCAAAACCCACAAAACAAACAAAAACAGCCCTCTTGGGTACTAAATATTTTTGGAAGTGCTTAGACAATTGTTTTGTAAAAACTACACCATTTCTACCAATGAATTGTACTGTTTCTATATACCCAGCAAAAGAGAGAAAGAAAGAAATACTTTCAAGATGCTTATAGACAGAAAATAGATACATTTATGTGTTTAAAAGATACATGTACTTTTCACTTTCTCAGCTTCAAATTGCTGATACCCTTGATTTTCTAATCTAGACACAATCCATAGAGGCCCATATCTATGGAAATATTCTTTCTTATTCAATGCTAGGGAGGAGCTGGTTTGCTTCAGGGTCCAGATGGACTAGTGGTAACAGATGGCCACTACAGAGCAAATAAATTTTGTTTGCTACATGGTAAATAGAGCCTCTAGTTGAAAAAGACTGAATGAAAGCTTTACTTCCTGAAGATGTGACGAGATCTTCATCCAAACTTTTCATATTTTTTCATATTAATCACTAAAGTGTTTGTTAAAAATGCAGATTTCAAGTATCCGTTCCCAGAGTCATGACTCTAAGTTAAAATGCAGGACTCAGAAAGCTGTCTTTAGGGCCGACCCCATGGCTCACTCGGGAGCATGCGGCACTGGGAGCGCAGTGGATCTCCGCCGTGGGTTCGGATCCTATATAGGGATGGCTGGTGCGCTCACTGGCAGAGCCCGGTGAGGGCGACACCAAGCCAAGGGTTGTGATCCCCTTACCGGTCACAAAAAAGGACAAAAAAGAAAGCTGTCTTTAAAAAATAATAAAATTTGAAAAAGAGCTTTCCATTTGCTTCTAACCTAAGTGGTCCCTGTAGCACATCGATAACATTGGCTTTAACTACATTTCAGACACTGTGCAAAGCCTTACAATTTAAGTAATTATTTAAAATAGTGCACTGCAATATTTTATATAAGATATTGAACCACATAATTCCCCTATTACTCCTACACCACAGAAGACAAGCTTCAGAAGTATCACGAACTTTGGATGATGGAATTTGGAAGGGATTTGAGTCACTTGATGTTATTGTTTTGTTTTGTGTTAAACTGACTCACTGGAGTGTCTGTTTGGTGACTTGTTTCCTCTGTGTGGTTTCTCCTACAGTAACCATGGGCAGAGAGATCAAGTTGCAGGTGACGGTGTTGCCTGCAGACATCCCCTGGTTTGCTGAGGCACATTCCAGTTTTGTGCTATAGCTGCCTGATGTGATGCTGGACAGAACTGTTGAAGGCTTATGAGAAAATCTAATTTCTGTACTTTAAATTGTTTTGTCAGTTTGCTCTATTGTTACATGTGTTAAACTTCAAAGTTCTGGCCAAAATTTTGAACAAAAGGACAATTTTGTTCCCAGTCCTCAAAGGAGCAGTCTTTTTATTCTATTTCCAAGTCCTTCTTTTGTCCCTAGTATGGCTCATAGGACCACTAGAGCATCACTTCCTTCAACAGGTTTTGTTAAAGATTGACCTTTTTCACGGCAATAGGCAGTACTGCTCTAGACCTGGAAAAGCAGGGTGCCTGCTCCTGGCTGCTCCTCAGGAGGCTCCACACTTTGGTATTTCTTCCTCAAAATTGTCTAAGTACCCCTCACGTGCCTGGAACCATCCAGCACCAGCAATGTCACCAAAGTTGAAACTCCATGTCCAGCCAGGGATTTAGTGGGCCCTGGTCCTTGTTTTTCTACTTTGTGGAGTTCTCTAAACCTATAACCTTCCCAATCATATGAGATTGATCAGACGTGACAGGAAGGCTGAAGACTCACCAATTAGGTCATTCTAGTTGCCAGTGGTCAGGATCCAGTTGCAGGTGCGCAGCCTGAGGAGCATATCATTCCCACTGCCAGTATGGTATTTCTTTTGTGGCATTGTGCTAATTTGCGCTTCCAGAATATTATTTACAACTGATTTTGGTTGGCACTCACAATGAGTACAAGGTAAGTTCAGGGCTCTAGGATGTTGGCAGTCCATTATCAATCTCTGCGTCATGCATGTGAGCCTGTGCACTGGCACTCACCCCTCTGTGTTCCCACCATGACACATCCTCTTGCCTATAGCACTCAAGGGCAACAGGTACATGGTAGTCGTCCTTCACCCTGTGTGTCCTCTCCACTGGCACCCAGGATAATCATCCCAACCCTGCTTGCAAGATTGGCACTCTAAGTCTGTAGTCCTTCTGGATGGGCCACATCTATCTTCTCTGAGGGCTTTTGGGACTGCTGCTCGCCACACTGTGGGCCCTTCTGATAGAGTGCTCTTTTATCGCACATTTAAGCACCCAGAGCACTCTTAAACCATGCCAGACAAAGAACTGACATTCCACTCATTCTGCCCATGAATACTTCCTTATCTTTCTTGCTGGTGCTAATGTGTGGAAGGCAGGAGTGTGGTCAATATCAATAGAGATTGATAGAGTTTGGCTCTATCAATCCCCCCAAAACTCATGTGGAAATCTGATCCCCAATGTGACAGTGTTGGGAGCTGTTTGAGTAATAGGGGCAGATTTCTCATGAATTAATTAATGCTGTCTCTGGGTGTGGGGGGTGGGGGTAGTGAGTGAGTTCTCGCTCTATTAGTTCCCGTGAGAGCTGGTGGTTTAAAAGACCCTGGCACCTCCCTTTCTCTCTCTTTCTCTCTCTTCTCTGCTCTGTGCTCCACCATTTTTGCAATGTGGTACCCTGCCATCACTGTCGCCACCACCAAGAACTTCACCAGCTGTGTTCCCTGGATTTTGGACTTCCCAGCCTCAGAAACTATAAGCAATAAATTTCATTTTCTTACAAATTACCCAGTCCCAGGTATTTTACTATAAGCAACAGAAATAGACTAATACAGAGATCATATTCTAGGAATGTCATGACTGCATGTAGCCTAAAGAGATATAGTTGGTAGGTGCTTTTCATTTTATGTTATAAAATTTTGAATGATAAATTTAACATGATGAGGAAGCAAATTATTAGTCAGAACTTCCTGCGTGCTCTGGGGACACTTGGATTTGTGGTTGTCATTAATGAAGCTCAACAACAACCTTGGATAGGTTCATTGGAAGCCAGTATTCATGGTCCACAGGAAGGATAATGAATGCAGTGCCATAAATAATGATGGGACCAACAGCAAAGGAATGGTATTAGGGAATTACAGAGGCAAGAAGTTCAAATTTTTTTCAATATAAACCGGTTCTGAAGAGCATGGCACTGTCTGTAATAATAGCATTGCTACCTCAATTCTCACAGTAGGAGATATGCAACTCGACAAGAAGAGTGCATTTGACAATTACAAACACAAGAGGTGGTTCTTGGACCTGAACAGGAAGAAGTGGTGTCTGGACACCATCAAGAATTTTCATGCTTCTTTCCTCATTACTCTAAATCTTCATCAATGGATCAATAAACCTCACTTATACCAATACATTTTGTAATAATTGCTTTAAATCAAATTGTTTATATAGACAGAGGCTCTATACAAAATATTTTCCCAGGGCCCCCCCACACCCACGGCAGCCTGGACAGTAGGTATCACTGGCCAAGGATCCACAGTGCATCAAGCACTCTACACTAGTACATATGTTAATACTAATCTCCAATCCTCACAACCTCTCTATTTTTTTTAATTAAATAAACATTTTAGGAAGAGAAATAACTGAGGCTCAAAAAAGGCTAAACAACTGGTCCAAGGCCACAAAGATAATGAGTCAAACATGGATTTTGTTCTAGTTTGTCCAAGTCTAAAGTCTAAGCTCTCTCTTACTAAGTCATTAGCAACAGCAGAGTAGAACTCTTCAAAGCAGATATTTGGGAGGTTATATCTCTACTTACCTACCTACCTACCTACCTACCTACCTACCTACCTACCTACCTACCTACTTACCTACCTACCTACCTATTGTCGCTACTACTTATGTTTTGTGATCATCTTATTTGGAATGTTAAAGGAGTGTTTAACCCATGAAAATAAAAACAATGGATAAAAACCATACAGTTAGTCAAGGACACTCATCATTAGCCCAAAGCCTCTTTTGTTTTCCCTTTTTTGCTTGCCTGGCCCCCATGGAGAAGGAATGGTGAAAGGTTACAGCAAAGTGTGAGAGGTTAGATGATGCTGGGACCATTATTTGGAGTACATTACAAAGGAGATTGATTGGCAGTTTAAGGTTCATTTTTGTGCTCTCTGTTGGCAATAAGTGCAGCAATTGATAACATAGACGTAATTGGTTGAATGCTGTAAAAAAAATTGCTGGACAACAGACTGCTGTACACCAAGGTCTACTTATATGGCACATTTAACTTTTCAAACTATTTTAATAGAAATTATATAATGTCATCCCCTTCAAGCTGCATGAGGCTGATTGTAGACGGAACGTGTCAACTCTGAACTTTGAATGTATTGTAGTCTGAAAATGTGCAATATAACACAGAATATTAGTACTGCTAAGGACTATAAAAATCACCTAGCTTTACCCCCTTCATTTAGAGGTGAGAAAACTAACACCCAGAAAGATTAAATGATTCATACAGTTCCATATGGTGAATTAATAGAAGAGCCATGACTGGAAATCTTATATTTGTTTGCAGTATTATAATACAATAAATACTGGAAATCCAGTACTTATTTGCTTGGTTTTGAAGGTTCTTATCTTCTCTCCTGTCCCTTTTCTTTAATTTCAGGCAGGAGCTAAGCTGTAGAGACCCAGATGGGGAGCCCAGCAGAAGAAAAGAGACAATGTCCAGTAATTGCTCCACACTAAACTTTTAAAATACTCGAATAAATAATAGGCCAAGAGAAAGGGCTTTTTAGAGAGTTAAGAAATTCCTGTGGGCTTGCACACTGCCTCACTCAGGATCACTTCTCAAGGGGTGGAGGGGGCTGTGCCAATATAAACAGCTAAGCCTAGGGGTTAAAGTGTAGAGGGCACAAGACCTGCTTCCCATTTGAGGAGCAGCAGCTTTGGAGCAGATCCCTCATCTCTCTGATATTGGAGCAGTAGAATAGAATAGGCTGCATGGATTTTTAGAATCCCAATAGGCCTCGGGTGGCTCCATGGAAAATTTTGAGGCTCTAGATTGGCTTGGAATAATTTTGGCTTTCCATTAGCTATCAAGAAGGTACAGAGTTATGAGAGAATGATCTGATAGACCTGCGGACATCACTCAACTAGGATGTGGAGGATGCAGTGTGCAGGTACCAATGACCAAACAGGCATAGTAGATGAGAAAGTTAACAGAGGGAAGATACCAAGCAGCAAGATACAGACCATTCTGGGTGTAGGAATCTCAGCAGATACAAAAGTGGACAGAACCAATGATCAGAAAGAAGACAAATTGGGAAAAATTCCAGAACTGAGTTTATGCCTGAAGTGACCTAGGATTGACTAAGTTTATATTTCCTGATATCAAACGATGTGTAGACATAAAATAGAAATAAAGATGAATGGTATATTATTTAAATTACATATCCATGTCTTCCTGAGTTATGTGGCCTGAGACTATGATAATTACTAATCCTAATCTCAGACCAATGTCCTCTCATCTAAAACATTATGTAATTTATTTTAAAATGACATAGTTTTCTGTGTGTAGATGTGTGTGAAGAGGAAGCATCTATCAGCAGATGAATCATTCAATGAGATAAAAATAACATTAAAATTTATTAATTTTCTAAGAACATTTAGCACTTTCTCTTGTCACAATCTCAGATCAGAACTGGATTAAATGAGTGGTTAGGCCAGCAGTTGTCAGAGTGGCTGCCCAGAAGAGATGTTGAAACATCACTGAAATTGATTAAAACTTGTACGCAAAACACAGATCCGGTCCATTAATTCAGATTGTTACTCATGAATCTGTAGATGACCAGAAAAAAAGGAAATTTTGTCTCTCCCTTCTTTGAATATAAAAACAGTCTTATTTTAAATTAAAATATTTGAAAGGCAAAATATTATATGAATTACATGTGTAAGTTCTGATTGCCTCCTAAGGAAGATGGGGCCTAGTTACTGGAGAATCTTTCATTTTCTGAGCATAATCAACATGTCTCTTTTCATCAAAATGGTCTTTGACATATTGAATTTGTATGACGTAGTGAGTGAAATCATATGGTTTAGAGCAAGAATCTGGGATGGAGCTGAAATGCCTTACATACTAAGCCAGGAGGAGCACTGGTGGTGATTTTAGAGGTGGTGAGTGGGCTGGGCCAGGTGACAAAGGATGGAGGCAAAAATTGTAGAGACAGAGGAAGGAAAGGGGAAGGAGGACACCTGGTGGCTGTGAGGCCAAGAAGGGAAACTTGGAAGGGGACATCTGTAAGGGAAATTTTTGAAATGAATGCTGTATGCTGTGAAATATAATCCTTTCCATATGACCTACATAAACTTTAACAAAATCTCCATTACTCTTTAATGCTCTTTTGTGAAACGAATTTTGTTCGGGGAGAGCCAATAGAAAAGAGCAAGTTCCAAACTTAAAGAACAAAATGAATAATTTTTTTTTATATCAGAGAATTTACTTTCATTAAAAAGCAAATTGACAGAATGAGGAGGAGAATTAGATAAATCAACCATTGTGACCAGAGAGTTTCAGCAAATTCTTCTCAGAAGCA
Organism: Cynocephalus volans; assembly: GCF_027409185.1. Taxonomy (NCBI): domain Eukaryota; kingdom Metazoa; phylum Chordata; class Mammalia; order Dermoptera; family Cynocephalidae; genus Cynocephalus; species Cynocephalus volans. The sequence continues at coordinate 114,273,597 of NC_084461.1, read as the reverse complement.
AGTAAGTAAAGAAGACAAACTATCAGATATCAAAGTTGAATAATATAATTAATAAGCTCAAACTAGTTGCTATAGAAAAAACTTTACCTACAGTAAGCAGAGAATGCACACTTCAAACAAACCCTAAATTCACTTGAAATAGTCCAATCTCCCCAAACCTTTGGATAACTTCTCTACAGTATACCAAAGATCTGGTAGTGGAGACTACCTTTGGATACACATTACAGGCAACTAACCAGGAAAACTGTTGGCCATTACTTCGAATATTTCTTCTCCCCCATCTCTCTTTTGTCTGTTTCTGGGATTCCAATCATGCATACGTTAAGCTGTTCGATGTTGTTCCACAGCTCTTCAACAGTCTGTGCTTTTTTTTTCTTCTTCACTCTCTATTTTTCTTTGTGTTCTAGTTTGGGTAGTTTGCGTTGACTGATCTTCAAGTTCTGATTCTTTCTTCCACTGTCTCAAGTCTAGTGATGAGTCCATCAAAGGCATTCTTCATCTGTATATCTGTGTTTTTCATTTCTGTAGTTTCCATTTGATTCTTTCTTATGGTTTCCATCTCTCTGGTGAAATTACCCATCTGATCTTGCATGTTGCACCTTTTCTGTATGTTTTTAGAATATTAGTCACAGTTAAGTTTCTTCTTTGGGCTGGCCAGTTAGCTCAGTTGGTTAGGGCATAGTATTATAACACCAAGGTCAAGGGTTGGATCCCCATTCTGGCCAGCTGCCAAAAAAAACATCTGTTTTTCTTCCTTAATAGTTCCAACATCTATGTCATATCTGAGTCTGGTTTTGATGATTGCTTGGTTTCCTGGGAGTGTGATGTTCTTCTTGTTTCTGCTCTCGTGTTCATAATTTTGTTGCCAGACATCTGTGTAAGACAGTAGAAATCGAATTAAACATTTTTTATTCATGAAATGGGTGTGTTTTTCCTTCCTCTTGGGCCCCTACTATGGGAGTCTAAGTTAATCTAGTCAGGAGTTGGGCTGAGTTTGAGGTTTGTGCCTTCTACCTTCAGTACCCAACCGTTTTCACATTCCTCTAGCAATATCTTTTGTTCAGAGAAGAAACTGTTTGGCCAGAAGCTTTTGTTTCGTTTTGTTTTTGTTTTGCTTTTTCTGTTTTGTTTTCAATTTCTGTTCTGTTCTCAGATTTAAGTCCTCCTCACACTGTGCCTCCGACGGTGTTTTCCTTTTCTCTCTCTTGTTCCTCTGAGAGGAATACCAGTGTTTTGTTGGATACTTCTTTGCCTTGTGGTAGGTGAAGGGCATCCTCTGTTTCTCTGATTAAGCTTAGCTGGTGGGCAGGCACCATGTCCCAGGATCTTGGCAGTGTGGCCTCCTCAGTGTCCCTGCTTCTCCCCCAGCTATAGTTCTGGAACAGTGGGAGGATCTGCTTCCCTTTCTCTGCTGCAGTGTCTGTTGATCTTACACCCCATAGGGTAAGGCTTCCGTTCCATAGTGGAGATAAGAGGAGACAGGGAGAAGGGTCAGGAAAGAGTTTCCATTTCTTTCAGGCAGTGGCTGCTGCTCCCCTCCCCCGAGGTCTGCACTATAAGAAACAATTTCTTAAAACCTTCTACAATTTTTTTCTGTGAGCTTCCAGTAGGGTTCATAGAGAAAAACACTGAAGAAGGCGAGGACTTTCCTAATTTCTTTCCTAATTGTTTATTTCTAAGCCACTCTATCTTCAGGGCTTTCACTCTCTCATCAAGTCATGTTTCACTCCCACCGACTGGCCAGAGCCCTCGCTGAAGCCTTCTCGCCTGTGTCTGGTTGTGTCCACTCCAGGTACGTCCGCTCTGCTCTCAGCTCTCCCTGCAGGTACCTATTGCTCCTGAGATTTGGGGTTAGTTGGTTGATCCTTTCATTTTTCCCATGAGTTTTTCAAAAGTTGTGAATTTACAGGTTTTATTTCTTTCTAGCGCTGTAAGTGTGGGAATGACACCATTTCCAGCTGTCCACATCCCGGAGTGGAACTTATAAACTAGTGTCCTATTTCTAATGTATAATGCCTTCATGCTATCACGCATGCTTTAGCTCACCCCGGTCCTCAACATTCATTACTGTGTCGTGCTCCACCATTTCACATAATTGTGTTACTTGATTGGACTCTGGAAGTGTGTGAACTTTTGACTCCCACTTCAAACATTTTAGAGACCTATTACTAACAGCGCTTCTCAATAAACCATGTTGGAATTGTTTCATCAGATATCATCCAGCTTAGCCTGAAATAGTTGGGGCTATAATGAACACTTTTGCAAGGCTTGTTGCAAAATCTCTCTTTCCTATGTTTTCTACAATCATAATTCTCACTATTTGAAGTGCCACTATGTGAAATTTATATTTTCAGAAGGCCCAGTTAAAATACAAATATATTTCTTGGGATGAGGAGCACGTGAATCAATTCATTATCAGCTGTTGTCACATGAGTAGAAGAAAAGTTTTTGAGGTGTTGGAGCCCAGGATAGGTAAATTTTCATATGTAGAGTAGATTTGAGATGGAAATGGAATATGTGGAATGGCAGATATACATGGGGGGGCGGATAGATGTCTAAAATGCAGCAAAAACAATGAAGGGAATTTCATGGTGGGTTTGGGAGTGAGGCAAGTAATTACCAACCAACCAAACAAAATCAGCTTTACCTTATTTATGGGTTTTTCTTAGGGCCAGAACTAGATACTACTCTCAGTTAATCTCATTTTATCGAGTCTAAACGATGTGGAAACTCTCAGAGACGCTATCAGAAATCAGAGAACAGACGGAGGTTTAAGATGCTATGAGTTAAGTCAGTTTCCCACAACAGTTCCTTTGTAACTTAAGATTTTTGCCTGTTAATACAATATCTTCAAGTTCCTCACTGTCTGCTATGGATCAAGTGTGTTCTCTAAAAGTTCATGGGCTGGAAATTTGATCTTCACCGTAACAGTGTTAAGAGGGTGCGAAATCCAACGATGATATTTGAAAAATGGGGCCTTTGAGAGGTGATTGTATTGTGAAGACTGTGCCCTCTGAATGGATTTATCCACGCATGGAGTAATGTGTTATCATGGGTGTGGACTGGTGGCTTTATTTTTTTTAAATTTTATTTTGTCGATATACATTGTGGCTGATTATTGCTCCCCATCACCAAAACCTCCCTCCCTTCTCCCTCCCCCCCTCCCGCCCAACAATGTCCTTTCTGATTGCTTGTTGTATCAACTTCAAATAATTGTGGTTGTTATATCTTCTTCCCCCCCCCCCGGTTTGTGTGTGTGTGTGTGTGTGTGTGTGTGTGAATTTATATATTAATTTTTAGCTCCCACCAATAAGTGAGAACATGTGGTATTTCTCTTTCTGTGCCTGACTTGTTTCACTTAATATAATTCTCTCAAGGTCCATCCATGTTGTTGCAAATGGCAGTATTTCATTCGTTTTTATAGCTGAGTAGTATTCCATTGTGTAGATGTACCACATTTTCCGTATCCACTCATCCGATGATGGGCATTTGGGCTGGTTCCAACTCTTGGCTATTGTAAAGAGTGCTGTGATAAACATTGGGAAACAGGTATACCTTCAACTTGATGATTTCCATTCCTCTGGGTATATTCCCAACAGTGGGATAGCTGGGTCATATGGTAGATCTATCTGCAATTGTTTGAGGAACCTCCATACCATTTTCCATAGAGGCTGCACCATTTTGCAGTCCCACCAACAATGTATGAGAGTTCCTTTTTCTCCGCAGCCTCGCCAGCATTTATTGTTCATAGACTTTTGGATTTTAGCCATCCTAACTGGGGTTAGATGGTATCGCAATGTGGTTTTGATTTGCATTTCCCAGATGCTGAGTGATGTTGAGCATTTTTTCATATGTCTGTTGGCCATTTGTATATCTTCCTTAGAGAAATGCCTACTTAGCTCTTTTGCCCATTTTTTAATTGGGTTGCTTGTTTTCTTCTTGTACAGTTGTTTGAGTTCCTTATATATTCTGGATATTAATCCTTTGTCAGATATATATTTTGCAAATATTTTCTCCCACTCTGTTGGTTGTCTTTTAACTCTTTTAATTGTTTCTTTTGCTGTGCAGAAGCTTTTTAGTTTGATATAATCACATTTGTTTATTTTTCCTTTGGTTGCCCGTGCTTTTGGGGTCGTATTCATGAAGTCTGTGCCCAGTCCTATTTCCTGAAGTGTTTCTCCTATGTTTTCTTTAAGAAGTTTTATTGTTTCAGGGTGTATATTTAAATCCTTAATCCATTTTGAGTTGATTTTAGTATACGGCGAGAGGTATGGATCTAGTTTCATTCTCCTGCATATGGATATCCAGTTATCCCAGCACCATTTGATGAAGAGGCAGTCCCTTTGCCACTGAATAGGCTTGGTGCCTTTGTCAAAGATCAGCTGACAGTAAGTGTGTGGGTTGATTTCTGGATTCTCTATTCTATTCCATTGGTCAGTGTGTCTGTTTTTATGCCAGTACCATACTGTTTTGGATATTATAGCTTTGTAGTATAGCTTAAAGTCAGGTAGTGTTATGCCTCCAGCTTTATTTTTTTTGCTCAGCATTGCTTTGGCTATGCGTGGTCTTTTATTGTTCCATATAAATGTCTGGATAGTTTTTTCCATTTCTGAGAAAAATGTCTTTGGAATTTTGATGGGGATTGCATTGAATTTGTATATCACTTTGGGAAGTATGGACATTTTCACTATGTTGATTCTTCCAATCCAAGAGCATGGGATATCTTTCCATCTTCTTGTATCCTCTCTAATTTCTCTCAGCAGTGGTTTGTAGTTCTCATTATAGAGATTTTTCACCTCCTTGGTTAACTCAATTCCCAAGTATTTTATTTTTTTGGTGGCTATTGTAAATGGGCAGGCTTTCTTGATTTCTCTTTCTGCATGTTCACTATTGGAGAAAAGAAATGCTACTGATTTTTGTGTGTTGATTTTGTATCCTGCTACTGTGCTGAAATCATTTATCAATTCCAGCAGTTTTTTTGTAGAGGTTTTAGGCTGTTCGATATATAGGATCATGTCATCTGCAAACAGGGACAGTTTGACTTCATCTTTTCCAATCTGGATGCCCTTTATTTCCTTCTCTTCTCTGATTGCTCTGGCTAGTACTTCCAACACTATGTTGAATAGGAGTGGTGAGAGTGGGCATCCTTGTCTAGTGCCTGTTCTTAAAGGAAAAGCTTTCAGCTTTTCCCCATTCAGGATGATATTGGCAGTGGGTTTGTCATATATGGCTTTAATTATGTTGAGATACTTTCCCTCTATACCTAACTTATAGAGGGTCTTTGTCAAGAATGAGTGCTGAACTTTATCAAAGCTTTTTCAGCATCTATAGAGATGATCATATGGTCCTTGTGTTTGAGTTTATTAATATGGTGTATCACATTTATTGATTTGTGTATGTTGAACCAACCTTGCATCCCTGGGATGAATCCCACTTGATCGTGATGAATAATTTTACGTATGTGTTGCTGTATTCTGTTTGCTAGTAATTTAGTGAGGATTTTTGCATCTATATTCATCAAGGATATTGGCCTGTAGTTTTCTTTTTTGGTTATATCTTTACCTGGTTTTGGTATCAGGATGATGTTTGCTTCATAGAATGAGTTTGGGAGATTTGCGTCCATTTCATTCTTTTGGAATAGTTTGTAAAGAATCGGTGTCAATTCCTGTTTGAATGTTTGGTAAAATTCTGCTGTGAATCCATCTGGTCCTGGGCTTTTCTTTGTTGGGAGCCTTCTGATAACAGCTTCAATCTCCTTTATTGTTATTGGTCTGTTCAAATTTTCTACGTCTTCACGGTTCAGTTTTGGGAGCTTGTGTGTGTCCAGAAATTTATCCATTTCCTCCAGATTTTCAAATTTGTTGGCGTATAGTTGTTTATAGTAGTCTCGAATGATTCCTTGTATTTCAGATGAATCAGTTGTAATATCGCCTTTTTCATTTCTAATTTTTGTTATTTGAGTCTTCTCTCTTCTTTTTTTTGTTAGCCATGCTAATGGTTTGTCAATTTTATTTATCTTTTCAAAAAACCAACTTTTTGATTCGTTGATCTTTTGAATTGTTTTTTGGTTTTCAATTTCATTCAGTTCTGCTCTGATCTTAATGATTTCTTTCCGTCTGCTAACTTTAGGTTTGGATTGTTCTTGTTTTTCTAGTTCTTTAAGGTGAAGTGTTAGTTTGTTCACTTGCCATCTTTGTATTCTTCTGAAGTGAGCGTTTAATGCGATTGATTTTCCCCTCAATACTGCTTTTGCAGTATCCCACAGGTTTTGGTATGATGTATCATTGTTTTCATTAGTTTCAATAAATTTTTTGATTTCCTGCTTGATTTCTTCTTGGACCCATATGTCATTAAGTAGAATGCTGTTTAATTTCCATGTGTTTGTATAGTTTCCAGAGGTTCGTTTGTTATTAATTTCTAGTTTTAATCCATTGTGGTCTGAGAAGATACATGGGATAATTCCAATTTTTTTGAATTTATTGAGACTTGATTTGTGACCTAATATGTGATCTATCCTGGAGAATGATCCATGTGCTGATGAGAAAAATGAATATTCTGAGGTTGTTGGGTGGAATGTTCTGTAGATATCTGCCAATTCCAATTGGTCTAGAGTCTTGTTTAGATCTTGTGTTTCTCTACTGATTCTTTGCCTAGATGATCTGTCTAATATTGACAGTGGGGTGTTCAGGTCCCCTGCTATTATGGTATTAGTGTCTATTTCCTTCTTTAGGTCTAATAGAGTTTGTTTTATAAATCTGGCTGCTCCAACATTGGGTACATACATATTTATGATTGTTATGTCTTCTTGATGGATCAGTCCTTTTATCATTAAGTAGTGTGGACTGGTGGCTTTATAACGAGCACGTGAGAGTGCTCTTCTCACTCTCTCACCACGTGATACCCTGACTCGCTACCATCAAGACAAGAGTCGCCATCAAGACAAGAGTCGCCATCAAGAAGGCGCTCACCAGATGTGCTCCCTGGGCCGTGGACTTCTCAGCTTCCAAAACTGTAAGAAATAAATTTCATTTCTTTATAAATTACCTAGTCTCAGGTATTTTGTTATGATCAACAGAAATGGACTCATATACTGTCATAAGTGATTATCTCACTGCTTAGATCAAATATGTGGCTACCATATTTGTAATTCAGTTTTTCTTCTCTGGAGCCTGCTGTATTTTTTGTTTTCACATTCCTTCATTGTGTGTGTGTGTGTGTATATATATATATATATATTTTTTTTAATACAATTTTCTACAGTCACATCTTTGTATGCTTTCAAACATGTCATCATGATCCTGCTGAGGCAGGCTGGGGGCAGCAGAGAAGGGCAGAATAAAGCTATCTTTCTTTGGCTGAGTACTTACATCTTCCAAAGAATTCCTGTAGTATACTCGCTCATTTGATCATTCCAATGTTTTGAGGATAGCATGAAGTTATTAATCATTTTTCAGTGAATTAAGAAGTTCTGGCTGAATAGGTAACTTTCCCAAGGTCACACACACCACTGGTAACTAAGGCTGAATTCTAGCCTCCTGAATCCTAACCCAATTTTCTTTCTGATTCATTTGGGGCAGGGGGAATAAATTTAACAGAACAATCTGGTTACATGAGGTTGAAAGCTTGAGAAACTGCCATAGATTATCCTGCAAATAAATCCAAGCCGGATTTTCACTTTTGCTTTAGTTATTAATTTTTTATAGTATAGATTCATTTTTAGTTACTTTCTTAAGCCAAGTAAATGTCAAAAGAAAGTCAACATGTAACTGCTTAAAACCCTTAGCAACTGCGAAACTCCATGGTATATAATACAAATAGTTTGGTGTGATTCACTCTTACAGGCCTGGAAACTCCTTCCATTTATCTCTGCCTCCTAACATTTTTTATCGATATGATCCCCTTTGATTTTAAATTTCCTTTGTAGTTTATTTTGGTTTATTTATTATTTTATACTTATTTCCTATGTGCCTTCACATTAAATATATAAAATGGGGGTAGTAAATAATATAGCAGATATATACACACACACACACATATATCTTGCCTGTTCCGTTAAACTTGTTCTCACATTCTACTGTGACTCTGCCCTTGAATTCTTTCCTGTGGTGGAGTCCAGAGCCTGGTAAGAGGACGGGGTGGGCTGAGTCCAACTATTGGGGCCCACCAGACCCTACCTTCAGTGTCAAAACAGATTTTCTTCCTTCTTTGACATGATGCTAAAATTTCAAGCTATAGGAGGACACTGCACACTTAGGAATGTCACCTTAGATAAAGGAATGGAGATACACACACACACACACACACACACACACACACACACACACACACACACACACACACACACACACACACACACACACACACACACACACACCCGGGTACGTGAAGAAGGGAAAGGAAGGAAATATAAGTGGGTCCCTTGTAAAATGTGGCCTTTCTGAGATGTGGAAACAGATTTGCCATATTTGGGATGTAGTTTGAGAGCAGGAACTTCAGAGATGCACCTATACCATGACTTCTGGGAGAAATAATAGAGATGATGAAATAATGTGTAGACAAAGAGCTCAGTCCTGCCTGATGCTGGGGTGTGGCATGCAAGAGGTCTATATTCTTTCCATGACTTCAGGGTGAGCTTGAAGAGTGAGCTGATGACCACCCCAGAGGCCACCTAGCCAAAAACAAGTCACAGATTGAGGAGATGCACGTTATGTAACGCGTGTGGACCTTTAGAAATAAGCTAATGGCTGGCATCTCCAGCAAACTGTATGGGTGACCGTCGTGTCACCTGCAGGAGTCAGCACCAGCCAGCACTGGTGCCACAAAACAATGGATATGGAATCTCACCCTCTCTACCATGAATGTATGAACTATTATCTGAATGGACTTCTCCTTCCTAGACTTTCACCCCCTCCAGTGGAAGGGGTAGGAAAATCAGAGTTAAAGTTTGAACTTGATTGAAACTGAATTAGTAATCCTGATAAGTGACTGATTGGACTAAATTTACCCCAACACTGTTTTCCTGGGTACAGATCAGGAGTTACTTTTCTTTTCATTCAGGTTGATGACTGTAGCATTTAAACCTGTTATACAAACTTGGGATCAGAAGGATTGGCTTTGTATCCCAGAAACTAGCTTTAGAGATAATACAGAGCTAGGGTGCTAACCCCTGACACACTAAAAAAACCTACTGATGTGAAGAAATCATTACTGCATCAAAGTTACAGGCAGACCAGGCTTGGCTTGCCCTCTCGAGTTAAACAAATGACTCAAAAGTCCAGAAATTGGTGCAAGGATTGGAAGGTTTATTCAGATAAACAGCATCTGGGGGATGACCAGGATAAACTCATCCCGCCTTCTGATGCCTGTTCTGGGGTTAGAAAGGGGAGGAGGCAGAAAGATGAGGTAAGGGTCTTTGTTCTGAAAAACAGGGGGGAGGCTGGGATGAGCAGATGGTCTGAGACAGATGTCAGGGTCCCATGATGGATTGGGAACTTCAGTGTCACAGAGTCTGTGGTCAGCTTCAAGCCCTTGATGTTACCTTGGGGTCAGAGTCCTTATCTCCTGGGGAGAGCTCAAGGTTAATAACTTCAGTCAAACATCATAAAAATACCTGACTTGGAATTCTAATTGACGTGGATACAGTTTTTCTTTAAGTAAGAGGGGGAGTTTATAATCAGCTAGGTTGTCTTGCTTCTCTCTTACACCTCCTCTTGTTTGAAGCTGATTAGAGAGGTAAGAAAAACAAGAAACTTAGTGTCAGTCCTTGACTGTAGGTGCACAGCTTCTGTAGTAAATCAACCTAAGAGAGGAGATTTCATCTCCGGGCGGTCTCAGCCGTATGGTCAGTCTCTCAATTCTTCTGCTAACCTCAGGGAATTGATGATTATCAGTTCCCAAGTTAATGGCTGACTGAAACTTACTGCTTGGTCTAGTTACCCCAAAGATGGCGGTTTTTCTGGCTGGGGTCCCTTTCATTATCTGTGATGCCTGAAGCTTTCTCAGTATTTCTTTAATGACGAAATATACTTCTAAGATTCCATTTCAAATGAGTGCCAACTTCAGGTCAACTTTTTAAATATGAAGTATCTATTAAATATGAGTTTTTAATCATCTTAAGGATTAAATTGCTCTTGAATTTTGTACTCCTGAGAAGAGTTAAAGGCAGAGGAAAGAGGCAGGACAAAGAGATGACTTGGATCTCCATCTGCCTTTTTGTTCCAGAGGGAAATGTCACCTAGTAGACCGCACATTCATATGAGCCTGCAGTGAGCGTTTTAAATTCACAACAAAATCCAGGACCAATGTGGCCCTCCCAATCCTGAACCTCAGCTTTGAAAGAACTTGCTGAAGAGCTGACACTCTTCAAGACATTTTCTCAAAGGGAAGAGAAAAAGAATCACTCAGGGACCTTGTTAAACATGAAGATTCTGATTCAGCAGTCCTGGAATTCTGCATTTTTTAACAAGCACACACCGTAATTTGAGTAAAGGCACTGGAGAGGGCTTGGTTAATGAGTTCTGTGTGCCCAGCTTGAACTTCCCGGATCTGAAGCCTTCTCAGTATGGGACCCCAATTACTGTCACTTTCCTGTGCTGATGCACACTCAAGAACTCAAAAGTCCCGGCGCCCCCTGCTCCCCACTCCAGGGCTTAATCAGCACAATTAATCACTCCTGTTCTTTTGGAAGTTCTCCACTCATTTGTCAGGATTTCCATATTTTGACAAAGCACAAGTACCGCCCTCAAAATGTGCAGGCAGCGGTTTGGTATCCCGGTGCACCCCTGCCATCTGGTGGTAAAAGATTAACTCCAAGATACAGGGAAATAAAAGATGAGCCTTTCCTTTCTGCTTTTTTTCATGGTTAACAAGAAATTCAGAGTGTTCCATTAATGTAAATTAAGAAAGGTGCTTTTTCTTAAGGCACAGGCTATGAGAATGGGAAAAGTCCATGAGCAGATTCTGTTGCTAAACTGCCTTGATGCCTTACCTGGCAGGATTGGAGAGTGGGCATTTGAGAGATTTATTCCAGTAAACCTCTGATGCTGAGGTGGGCCTGCAGGTTTGCGGAGGTTCTCTTCAGAGTGGGTTTGATGTCAGTTCCTCTGGAGCCAGTCTCCACCCGACTGGACTCTGGTGGAGCTGGGGCTTCGTGGGGCTGATATCTAATTTAAAGATGATCAAGGGAAAGTTGGAGAAATCAGATCCTGTAGTCAAGGACATTGTAAATAGGGGAAAGACATCCTATCAACATCAATTACTAAGAAAGAGTAATTAGCCCATGAATATTCTTAATCATAGAGTCTACAGTTTACTTTTTACCATGCAAAGAAGCCACGTTAATATAAATCCACAAAATGGTACAAACTTATGCATTCAGGTTTACTGGCCTTCTGAGCATAACTGTGTTTGCACTTATTTAAAGCATGTATTTTCTGTAGTCACTCTTGGAGACTGGGGCTTATAAAGAATGTGAGTATATATGTAACTATGGGGTAGAGGAGAGGAGATAAATTTCCTCTGTGTTTTGTCAACAGCTAGATCATATCAAGCCCTTATTACAGCAATGAGAAAATAAAATCTAGAGTGGAAAGACAACTCAGAATAGGTTGAGAAGATCTGCACTCTCATCTCAGTTTTGATTCTGACATGTCATTTGATGTCTTTGGGCCTCAATCTCTTCTCTTGTAAAATGCAGTTTTACATTTATCTCACAAGATTATAGTTGAGATGAAATGAGATGTTGGAAGTGAAAGGGTTTTTGACCTTATGAAATGGAGAAGGTATGACTATGTCTGTTGCATTTATACCAGTCCCAGGCAGCCGAAATGAAGAAGGGGATGGAAAGGTTCAGGTGAGTGGGTAGCAGGCACAGGCCATGTGAGACGCTGCTGTCTGTGGACAGCCACTGAGAATGTTAAAGTATTTATGATACTCGTTGAAGGCAGTAAAGAAGACTTTGTTCAAGGGGGCTACTGAAATGGAGCATTATAGAAGGGACGAGAGATCAGGATTCATTCCAAATACATTAAGGAAAACTGGGAATTTACAGCTGAGGAGCAGAGTTGCGCATTGGTGGACAGTATTATGAAGAGATAGGGTATTTTTTTTACTAAACCGACCTAACAGGATTTTGGTTGAAGGCAGGCCAACCATCTATATAACATATAAGATATCATATAGAGGGTGATCGGGCCCAGAGCAGGATTTCCCTAAACAAACTCAGTAGGATCTTTGTGAAAACTGGAATAAACCAGCCAAGGACAGAGCCCAAGATTCAGGGCCTAGTCAGAAAGAGAACTCAGAGGACCCTAACCAAGGGTAGGTCAAAAAGAGAGTCTCTGTAAGGAACTTTTCTGAATAACTTGGAGAATAGATCTTGTGCATTTTTGTGCTAAAGGTTAGCAGAATAAAACTTTTTTTAAAAAAACTGTGTTTAGAATTCATGAAAGAGGTTTGTGATCATACTTAAAATAAGGAAACTCTGGCAGCAGGAATTGTACAATTCTAACAATTAAGCATGGATTCTAAATTTGAGCCTTTAAGATAATATATTTTTAGAAAGAAGCTTGTTAACTGCTATTTTATTTATACTGATAGATAATAGTTTTGATTCTGGCCTAGCCATTGTTTGAATCTAGACTAGCCATTGTTTTATTACGCAAGTAATTATGTAAACAATATTTCCCCAACCTTGAAACTAATTCAAATGTGAAGGACTTTAATGCTAATTGTATAGGTGAGAAAAACTAACAAGAATTCTTACCTTCTCTCTGTGCGAAATTTAAAAACAATAAGTAAAGTATAAGTAAAACCGTGAGCCTTGAATCTCTTTTCTTCTACTAAAAATAAATTTTTCTTCTTTAAAAGATATATTTTAAATTTTAAGTTTTTCTTTTGAAATAAAGTCTTTTGTATTTGGTTTTTATATATGTTTATATACATGTATTATAAACACATACAATTCTCTATGTACTGAATACATCTCCATATACTGTGTACCATTTCAATAGGTTTAAGGCACTGAAGAAAGTCCATGCACATGAAGAAGTCCTGTACATTCCCTAAAGAAGAGAGGGCCACAATTTTGTCCTGAATTTTTCCAGCAGTCTGAAGTAAGAGGGAAATTTGATCAGGTACATGAGTCACAGTGTCCATAAAATGAAAGCAGAAAAGCTGCTCTGGCAGTAGGCTGGGTTTAATTTCTGTAGTCGTTCACTTTGGTTGAATATTCTCACCTCGAGTTGGGCAGGAGCCTGGATTAAGTGATTATTTGGAAAAAAGCAAAAAAGTTACTTTTTCTCTAAAAAGCACAATCTGTTAGATTCTTTGGGTGTGGAAGGAGAAATCCAGAGGGGTTGTGATTTAATGGCCCTAATTATAGTTTTAAAAAATTGTTTCTCATATAGGATAAAAATAATTATTCAATTATATGAGGGGACAATTTGAAAATTGGTAATAAACAATGGATATAAGGAAAAGAGGAATTAAAAAATAGTATTTAAAGACTCTCAATACAAAGAGCTACAAATGTAGAAATTTGGAAGACCATACCAAATCTAAAACAAGCAGTAAATTATTTAATGTTACTAAAACCTTAACCCATTTGAGGAGACTAGGAATGGAACAATCCCTAAGGATACTTATAGCTTTAGCATCTTATATTCCTAGAGTCAGGAGTTCATGCTGAGGGTTCCAGCTCTGCCTTTGGGTGTCAGGATGACTCAAGGTCATCGAATCTCTTTTCTTGCAAGAAATGAGGGTATCAAAATTAGTGGTTGCAAGAAGGGAAGTGGGATCTCTAGGCCACCAATCACACTGATTCTAATCACAGAGGCTTATTTAAGTCTTATGAAATGTGCCTTTGGTAAAAGGCTAAGGGCAGGAATAGTAAATGGCACCACCAGATGGCAGTAATGCACTGGGGATAAATGGAGCAGCCACAGACTTTTTCTGTTTTCCTTTCCCTAAACTCTCCACCAAGTGACAGCAACGTGAATATAATTGTAATGGCCGTTAATGGATTACGTAAAAAAAAAAAAAAAAAAAAAAAAAATTTAATCCTTCTGTTAAATCTGAGAGTGGCACTTGTAATACGTATGCAGTGTTAGAATTTTTTTCTTTAGAAAATTTAACATAGTACAGTATTTGCTTTTAGACCTTCCATAAGCCAACCTAATATACAAAAACAAAACAAAGCAAAAAAACAAAAGCATACTACTCTGGGGGCCAGGGTGGGGGTGTGGGGGGTGGTTCACCTTCCAAAAACCTAGGGAAGATATTGTTTGAAACTGAGTGATTATTAAGAATTTATGAAGCCCAGACTTTCTTACCCCAATTTAGAAAAAGTCATTGAGCCAGTGTTGAAGATAATAGCAGTTATTATTTATTGACCACTTCTTGTGTGCCAAGGATTGCATTTAAATGCTTTAAAAACATTTGTTCATTGAATCTGGATCAGAGCCTTTCAAGAAAGCCTGGATTTGAGCGTGAGCCTGGTTAGGGCCATCACCTCTGTATTTTCCATGACCTTATGCTTTTCCTGCTTGAGCCATTTTCAAAAAATCCATTCTGAAGGAGAAATTTGAACTGCTTTTGAGGTATACGATTTTTGAGTGCAAACAACGATGCACTCTCTCTATGACTGTTCTTCACATATAGATGCATAACATTAATTTGATGAGAAACAATATATTTTAGTTCTACAGTTACATTGAATGCTAAAAATGAAGATTGGTTTGGGAGCAATAGCAAGGTAAAAAACACATTCATGCTGAAATATAAATGACTGATAGTATCAGAAGTAAGAGTAGAGGAGGGTTGGAGAGAGCAGAGGAATACCAGTCACTTGACTGGGCAGAGGAGAAGGGAAATGAGGTGGGGGCAGGAAGGCTAGGAGCTCGGGTGAGAAGGCTTCACATGCCTGTGGCTACCCCTGCTTAATGCCTGTAGCGAGCCTTACCTGTACGTGGTTCTGGACAGCCATCTGTCACCGCTGCAGCACATGTGCTTTCTAAGTGTGCTGGAGATCTGAACGTGTTTTGAATCCCTTAGAGGCAAGCATTGGGCAGACAAGCTTTGAAAGCAGAGTAATAGCAAGTGCTGTCTGTGTCCACAGGGAGAGTGGGCCTGCCCTCAAGAGGTCCCCACAACCTGTGGTTCTAAATTGGACTAGAATCTAGAACCATAGAGGAGAGGAAGAATAACAAGTGAAGGACTACAAATATGATTAAGACAATTATTTTTGTGCACAATGATTTTATTGTTTAGTAAATAAAACTGTACTTTAATGTTCTTTATTTCAAGTATCTTAAAGAGAAATACAACAACATGATGTGGTGATATCACAGGACAAAAGCTGACTTTAGGCTAACAGGAAGAGGAGAAAGTTCCTGCTGTTCCCGTTGTTTCATGCACAAAATAGACTTAGGTGGGGTGTTTAAAGAAGAGAAAGCAGTGGGGATGGATGAGGAGCTCAGGGAAGGGTGTTCTAGAAGGAAGGGAAAGGTGAAGACTTGATTTCCCATCTGTGTCTAGAACCATGTCCCCAGGTTATCTGCAGCAATGGAAGGTGAATGGGGGCTACCAATTAGCACAGATTAATAATTACAATTGCCATTAACTAAGCAACTGCTTATTAGGAGCCAGGTGTTCTCACCTATGTTTCTTATTTGTACCAGCCCTTTTGGGAGGTGGTATTATCCCTTTTCTAAGAGAATAACTTGCTCAGTGTCCAACAGTTAGCAATGGCACAGTTAGGATTCAAACCCTGTTCTCTTAGCAGTATTCCCTCTGCTTTTCTAGCTCCCTCCTAGGCCATGGCTGGTGATGTATACTCACTGACTGCCACCAGGAGTCACACTAGCCAGTCTGGATGAATTAGTAAGCACAATTGGATCTAAATGTAATTAATTATGTAACTATGGTCTGTCCAAGTTTAGTTCTACTAAAATTGCAACTCAAATTGGGGCATTATAAAGGATTACTGTGCAAATTAGAATAGATTTGAATAAAGTCCCCCTGCCACCTTTTTTCTCCAGACTTAAACAGAAATAAACCCAGCAATTCCAACCCAATTGGCAGCACAACTAGAAACTTACCCCATCTAACTGGCAGTTGGTCAAAAAACCATCAGCTCAAACTTCCCTAGTCACTACAGAAAGATGAGGTGGTGGGGAATTAATGGTATTTTAAAAACAAGGTGAATATAGCTAGAGCATTAGGACAAAGGTATTCACAATTGTTGATGACGTTTTGTTCTCTATCAAAATGTTTAATTTGGGTTGTATATGGTGACTTTTCTGTAATAGCAATTGCTGGAATTCCTGCATTCTGAAGGATAAAACTCAGGCTGGAATTCTTACCCAGGTTTCATAGAACAAAGTAGAGAAGCCAGCATGTCACAAGCAACATTCACATTCCGCAGGACAATTACATTTAATTGCACAATTGACAGTACATTCACATTGAATGAACACATTTTTCTGCAAAAATGTTTACTACGAAAGATTTTTAAGAAATTTAATTGGCTTTGTCTGTGGCAGTTTCCTTAGGTGAAAAAAGTGCTAATAGTCACTATGGTAACCAAGATGGAGGTAACGAGGAGTAAAATCAGACCCATACGACAGAATTTTGATTGCTTCTCTTGTTTCTTTTCCTTTTTCAACAAGGTGTCAAAACCTGGCGTGTACATGTCTCCCAACCAAAACCGTAGGTCATTAGGATTTTCCTAAAAGAAAATTACATGGAGAATATAGTCAGTCAGTGATCAATCAGTGTTATGGACTAACCGAGACTGCAGAACAAGACACTGTC